>NC_041383.1:343061969-343184378 GCF_002162155.2 Triticum dicoccoides | reverse complement strand
CCAGCCGCGCTGTTGTGTCGGGCCACTCCGGCCCGCGGCGCCGCCCCAGCAGCCCACCTCTCCACGCAGGCCCGCCCCGCCCCGGACGCCCCGCCGGCCCGCACCGCCAACCCGCCTCGCCGCCCCTTCCACTCTGTCCCACCGCCCCGGCCGTTCCAAGGTGAGATTTTTTTCTGTTTTTAGATTAAGTCTAATTAGGTTTATTATAATTTAGTTTAGATTTTGTTTAGTTTAGTTAGTTTAGTTTTGGTTTAGTTTAGTTTTATATAGATTATGCTTTTGGTTTAGTTTAGTTAGTTTGGTTTAGTTTTACTTTAGTTAGTTTAGTTTAGTTTAGGTTTAGTTTAGTTTAGTTAGTTTAGTTTAGGTTTAGATTAGTTTAGTTTAGGTTAAGTTTCTGGTTGATTTTGAACATATGAAATTTGTTGCTATTGTTTTAGTTAAAGCATTTATTCCCGCATCGACGTCGACGATGCCTATGCCGCATCCTCGTCATCGACTCGGTGGAGGAGGCCTGCTCGATCAGAGGGGCCATGTCCGAGACTGGGCTCCGCCGGGCTCGTACTAGGAGGTGGTACCTTCCCGGGGAACAGCTTGGTGAGGAGCCAGCCAGTCGTTGACCCAAAACTTGTTTGGTGGCGGTCGCGTGGGCCAGTGATGGTGCTGAGGCTTTCGGACACCACAGAGGTGGTACGTCACCGTGTCAGCGAGGTGGACAAGCACGTTCGTCGCTACATGGTCGCGTTGGAGGGCAGGCTCGACAATACCAGGCAGGTTCTTTAGGGACCTCACTTGAGCTATGATCCTATGATGGTTCCTTCTCTTTGGGTGTCCACCACCCATGCCGATACCCATCGGTCGCTATGGTTCGAGTTGTATAAGCGATGCTATATGTATGATACTATTCGATATGTATTAGCGATAATATTCGACGATGTATGGATGCAATAAATGATGTAGTTTTGCTTATTGAATGCATGTTAATTTAGTTTACCCGGGGACGAGCGGGTTAGGGGGTTCCTCGGTGTCAATGGTACCCTAAATAGCAAGTATCGTCAGTGCGAGATACACGTGGCCGTCGGTGTCGGATACTACATCCACGTCCCACAAGTGACACAGGGGTCCTACATCCACAACAACAGTTCTCGGTGTCGATGGCGGTCGAACACCATCATGAATTTTTCTGGCAACCTCTGAGATGACGATTGAAAGATAAGTGTTGAAACTTGAAACACCCAGACTGACTAAACTCGGTTTGCTTGTTTGAACTTTCAAAACTTGGCTTTAATCCGCATTGCAAAGGCTGCCAGACAAATTTGCTAAGGTGTTCGACCGTCATCGGCCACCGGAACTATTGTTGTGGGACGCCAGGCGCCGGGGTCACTTGTGGGAGGTGGATCTAGTGTTCAACGCCGAGCGCCTCATGTATCTTGCACCGGTGATACTTGCTATTTAGGGTTCTATCGACGCCGAAGAACCCCTAACCCGCTCGTCCAATTGTAAATATTTAGTTAGGTTGACGGAAAAAACAATATTGCTATGAAACTCATCTTTCGATTTCAATGTGCAGTCTTTTCATTGCTGCGAGGGTCTAGTGTTTGACGAGCTCCGCCCATGCTTTCGTGGGTTAGCACAAATGACATGCCCTTCCCCCCCTTGATTTTCTCTTTCCGGGCTTCATGCAGATGAAAGTTGGTAGCTATAGGTGTCTTCAATCATCAGTATGCGTGACCACTATGCATCTCCCATTCAAAACGGTTACATCTATAAATATGCATGCATTTGCATATTTATAACCGTGATTCTTTCGAATTGTCCAACGTTATCCATGGACAACCCGAGTATGTGTAGATTGGGTTCGTTTTCCCATATGCTCTACTCCGGATCCGATGCAAAATTTTGTCAGTGCCTCCCTGTTGTTCTTCGGGTACACATCCTCTCTGCTTATTGCCGAGACATGTATTAGGATAATAGCGGGGAGGTGCTGCCGAAATTTTGCATCGGATCCAGAGCAGAGCATGGGAAAATGAACCCAATCTACACATACTCGGGTGGGATTAGGACCTATCTTTAGCTATTATCATCTAAGTTGCATGGACGTAATAAAAGTGACAAACTCCATTAACTAATGAATATATACATGCTGATTAATTTTTATATATATTTCTTATGTGTCCAGTAGCTAGGCAAGATGAGTGATCGTGTGTGGATGTACACTAGTCACACTAGTCAGAAAAACATGACAACTTAATGGTTAACAAAAACCAAGGGGTTTCTGAGAACCGCATTTGCAAATGGCCAGAGGACAACCTGGTGCCCCTGTGCAGGGTGCAACAATTGACACAGGAGGACAGAGGATGAAATGGGCAAACACTTGTAGAAGAGGGGTTTTACGCCAAATTATACGGTCTGGGCATTTCATGGCGAGTCTGACCAATGCGCCAGAGCTGAGTTGCTTTGTCATCGCATCGACGAGCATGGTACCGGGATGCAAGACATGGTGCAAGACTTTGATGATGCTCGGGACTCGGACAATCAGAGGGAGGAATCTGCAAAGGCCGTCAATGAAATGTTGCAGTCTTCAAAACGCCCTCTCCACAAACACGCTGAGCTTTGTCAGCTGGATGCCATCTCACAAATAATGGCTCTAAAGGCTCAATTCAACTTGGGTAGAGAATGCTACAACGCGATGATGACATTATTTGGACGTTTTCTACCCAAAGGCCACGTACTACCTGCAAACCTGTATGAGTTAGACTAAATCCTTAGTGGTCTTAAGATGCCCTATGAGAAGATACATGCCTGTGAGAATGGATGTGCCTTATTTAGTATTCAGTATTCGGACTTGAACTATTGTCCCATTTGCAAGTCATCTAGGTACGTTGTGGTACACAACGGTATGGGTGAGAAGACGCAGACCAAAATTCCCGTTAATGTGATTTGGAATATGCCAATCGTACCAAGATATCAACGTCTTTTCATGGTCGAAGATACGTCAAGACACATGACATGGCACAAAATAGGCAAAAGAACCCAACTAGATGCAGATGGGAAGCTGATGATGGTGCACACATGAGACGGTGAAGCGTGGAAGCGCTTCGATGCATTACATGATGACAAAGCGGCAGATCCGAGGCATCCTCTAGTCGCCATCAGCACGGATGGGTTCAGTGTGTTTGGTATGACGGCAACCCAATACAGTTGTTGGACCGTATTTGTCATTCCACTCAATCTCCCCCCTGGACAAATTATGCAAAGAAAGAACATTTTCCTGACGTTGATAATTCCAGGGCCGAACTATCCTAGGAAGAATATGAATGTATACATGCATCCGCTGAAGGACGAATTGCAAGAAGCCTGGGATAATAGGTTCATAATTTCATTGACTTGAGGCCCGTCGCAAGTTTTCTTGCTTCGACATGCATAGACCGTTTGTTCAACCTCGCCATAAGTTCAGGAAAGACAAGCAGAGCTTCATCAAAGGTAGAGTTGTGAAAGACTCTGCACCACCTCCGTTGATAGGCCAAGAGATCCTGGATCAGTTAAACGCTCTCGAGCCAGATCCAGAGCACCCAGAGTATTTCAAGGGGTATAATTCACAATACTCCTGGACTCACAAGACATGCTTGTGTGATCTGCCTTACTTCAAAGACCTCCTTTGCCCACACAACATCGTCGTGATGCACACTGAGAATAATATTGCCGAGGCACTTTTTGGTACATTGTTTGGCATATATGGGAAGTCAAAGCATGATCCTAAGGCAAGAGTCGATCAGGAGGCACTATGTCATAGACCGTTACTAAACATGCAACCACCGAAAGGAAATAAGAACTGGACAAAGCCAAAGGCATGGTTCAATCTTGGAAGGCCAACTTTGAGGGAAATTATCTTGTGGGTGAAAACGCAGTTGGTGTTCCTCGATGGGTATGCAGCGAATCAAAAGAGGGGAGCGAGTCTTGATAAATTGAAGATATTTGGTCTCAAGAGTCATGATTGGCACATATGGATTGAGCGGGTAATGCCGGTGATGTTGCGTGGATTCATCCCTGAGGATGAATGACTAGTACTGGCAAAGTTGAACTATTTCCTCCGTGTTCTTTTTGCTAAAGAACTATAGCCTGACCTAGTAGAAGAACTAGAAGAGTTGGCGCCGGAGTTGATCTGCATGTTAGAGAAGATATTTCCGCCGGGCTTCTTTAATCCAATGCAGCACCTGATTTTGTATCTCCCAACCGAGGCAAGATTGGGGGGGGGGGAGGCTGTGTAGAATCATTGGTGCTATGCAACTGAGAGGATGCAGAAGACACTTCGAGCAAAGTGTAAAAATAAACATAGAATTGAAGCATTAATGGCTGAGGCATTCATTATTGAGGCGGCGGCAAACTTCGTGACAGCACACTATGAAGCCAAAATTCGTCATTTGCATAATCCGAAGCCTCGATACAATGCTGGTGACCATAAAAAGGGTCGATCCAACCTCAGCCCATTCAAAGGGGATCTAGCACCAGTCGGTGCTTCTAAGTCTTTAACGTTGGATTTCGAAGAATGGCAGACCATTTCGTTGTATATCTTCAACAACCCAACAGAAGTGCGGCCGTACATCGAGTAAGTTCTCGGTACATTGTTTCGTAACTTCTAATCCCTTTGAATTGCTCTTATTCCCGGATAAATTTGATACAGTCGATACGTCGCCAAATTCTCGTATGGAGCGGTGATCCAAAAGGATTCCGTTGAAGAGTATGATTTTCTGGCAAAGCATGGAGGCAGCTATGCCGGTTTCAGCTCTTGGTTCGAACAAACGGTAATTTTCATTAGACAATTTCATTTCTTCGTCTAATTTGTGGCTAATGCAACTATCCCTTTCATATTAAACTTGTAGGCTAATTCAGAGCTTATGGACGCCGAATTGAGACAAGTCACTAATGGTTTTGACTATAAGGTCCGTTCATTTGACAAATACGACATCAACGGGTATCGATTTAGTACCTATGGCAAAGAGCTATCTATGGCCGACTGAAAGTCTACAAATTGTTGTGTCTCTGCTATCGGCGAAGGAGATACCGAGTTTTGTGGAAGAGTTGAAGCAATTTATGAACTTCAATTCTATGGTGCAAACCAACCAAACGTCATAGTCTATGAATGTTATTGGTTCCACCCGAAGGAGACTAGAAGGACTCATGAACATATAGGGCTAGTGGAAATCAATCAAAGCACCAATTTGGATGTTCCCAATGTCTATATTATGGCTCAATAGGCAACCCAAGTTTTCTATCTACCGCGAGCCTGTCAAAGTGATCCTAATCTCAAAGGTTGGGATGTCGTTTATGAAGTGCCACCACGTGTTATACCACCTCCCCGCAATGAAGATGATTATGAACCTCACATTAACCCAGACACATATGAAGGATAATTCTTCCAAGAAACACATCTTTCCAAAAAACGTTTCAAGAACCGCTCTACTTCACCCCAGAACATTGAAGAAGATAACGATAGTGAAGTCGACTTCAGCCCTCAGCTGGAACAAGAAGAGCCTGAACTAGAAGAGGTTACTACTGTGGATGACCTGTCAATGCTTGACAGATTACGTAGAGGTGGCCTTCCACATGATGATGCATTTATTAATGATGATGATGAGCACGTCATTACTAATAGTGATGATGATGATGCATTTATTGATCCCGAAGCATTTATTGAACCGCATTTATTAGTAGGTATTAATTTTTTATGTTGTACTTGATTTGTATAGTTACTTGTATGATTTATATAGTTACTTGTATAATTTTCTTACTTATTATGATTGTTTGTTATACATAGTGCCATTGTCTTGATATCCGTCCCCGTCGGTCCTCGTCCGCTTTATGATTCTGATGTGGTAAATCCTCTTTTATAACTATTTGTTGCATTTCTCATTTATGACAATTATGGCCATCAGGCTGACATAGAGATATTTTAACCTAGAGGTATGTGAACCACAATTTGCAACTGACCCTCTCGCCGAGAAGTTAAATTTAGTTGAAAAAGAAAATGACTATTTGAAAGAAAAAATTAAAAGAATTGAAGAAGAGAAGATGACATTGGAGTTGTATGTTGCCGATGTGGTTGATGAGCACAAGATGAAGATGAATGCAATGCGCTTGAAGATGGATGCAATGCGCTTGAAGATTAAGAAGATTAGAAAATATGCCATTGATAATGAGGCTTGGTATCATTATGCCGTTGGATCAATTGTTACCTTAGTTTCCATCTTCCTCGCATTTGTTGTGATGTGGGTAAGTTTTCTCTAGTGTTTTTCTTAACAAATGCATACTTAGCTACTTCGTCCTAAATGGCATAACTACCTAAGTTAGACAAAAGATGAGCTATACTTAGCTTTGTTTCCTCAAAAGTGTCATGATAATCTTTGTTACCTCAAAAATGATATAGACTTACCTTAATTTCCTCGAAAATGACGTAGTAACCTTAGTAAGCTCCTAAATGACCTATTTACCTAGCTTATCTCTAAAATGACCTACATTTAGCATGTTTACCTAGCTTAGTAGAAAAATGACATTTTTACCTACCATAGTTAGATGAAAAAGAAGAAGAAGAATAAGATAAAAAAGAGGAGAGGAGAAAAAGAAAGAGAATCTTACACGGGCATCGAGGGCAGCATATTTTATCCACTGGTATGTCAAGGGATAATTCTCCCATCCAGACGACCTTAATGCCAGTGTCTCTTCACCCTTCTGAAGATTTGTACCGAGCACAAAATTTGCTACGTCAAATAGGGATTGTGTCTGTTTATCACAATCTTCTACAGGAATTTTGATTATGTTTGTAGGTCAGCGATGCTTTTCAAATCAAGGTTATACGGCGCCAGCTTCTGTTTCTCACCTTCGATGGCTGCCCCACAGAAGTATATATCCTCCCGAGACAAGAAATTGTCAAGCTCACCTAGTGTGGAGGTTGCGTGTATGATGTGGTACACCAAAACATCATCTTCGAGGCACAGCTAAAGGATGGCGGCGCGTTGGATCTTCCTAGTGGCACGCTCCGTGTACTCTGCGTCAAGACTGATGACCTTCATCTCTACCTTTTGGAGGGACCTGGATACATTGTTCATCCACTTTCGAACAACCATTGGGTGGTCGGTGACGGTGGCAACTATGCTCAATAAGCTTTTGACAAGGACATGTTGGACGCTAAAAACCTGCATCTGGATCTCTTTCGCCATTTGGAACCGCTGGACCGAAGGGCTATGGTTTGGAGAATTAGGATTAGATGGCTAGTCTAACTGAAGAATATGATTATTTAAAGGGGCTTCAGAATTACTCTAGGAGTATGTGAAGAGGTTAAAACAATGTGAATGAAGTGGGGTTTGGATGCAAATGAAGATGAAGGAGAGGTGAAGATGCCGAGGAAAATTGGTTCCCAATGGAGAAGTAAATGGGAGAAGTGGCCTGCAGGCAGTTGATTAGACGGCTAGGTAGACTAAACGAAAAGGCTATGCGGGTAGACTAAGGAGTGGTACCTGTCCGTGTACGTGCCCATCCTTCTAGCGCTACATGTGCCACTTGCTAGTTGAGGTCACTCTTTCGAATCACCGTGGGAAGATATTTTATGATTCCTTTTTATTATTGCACCCCTACTGACAGGTGGGACCTATGCAAACAGATATAAAAAATGTGTCATAGCTGGTTCGGATGCATATTGGCACGTGCGTGGAGGCACAACATTCTCTGCTTAAGGAATACGTAGTTATTCTCAAAAAGGAAAAATCTCTTCTTCGCACTTCCGCATGCACGAGAATTTGGTTCTGCTCGCAATATGGATGATAGCTGGAGGATGAAGTGAACCCAGAGGCATGCTAGCACGGGAGACCTATTTCCACTATATAGTACTGGAGTACTCATGTTCCTACTACTAGTAGTAGTAGTTCAACTGTGGTAAACTTGATGGTCAAAATATTATTCATCCGGTCCTCACAGTGAAGTTACAACACCCTACGCATGACACTAGTCCAGGCGGCCTATTCGGGTTACCAAAGTCAGCCTCACCTTGTGCACTATGTAATCTGTCACCGCCGCTGTATAGCACATTAACATGCCTCGCCTCGTCTCCCTCTCCCCTAGCACCACTCCATCTCCATCTCCATCTCACTATGCCCCCGCGTACCCTTACCTCGCTCGCCTCCCCAAGTAACAATATTCTCTCACTAGTCGCTCTAGCACCGACAGCCTTCTCCCCCATAAATCAAGCCCCCTAAAACCCCACCTTCCAAACTCCACCATGGCCGAACGTGAACCGCGCAACATCCATATGAGCCGCGATTGCAGCAATCTCCCCAGTGACATCCTCAACGTTTGCTGTTCATGTATGGATATGTTGAGCACAGTGCAACTAGTTGCTTGCTCGACAGACATGCACACGACGATCATCAAAGCGAGGCCTAAGCTTTGCAAGACACCCTGCTTGCTGTTATCTAGTCATGCGAGATTTGCTCATCATGATACGGAGGCGTACATGATGCCCCTCGACATCAATCCGACCTCCATTAACCGAAACTTCTTTGCAGGTATGTAGTGGGGCGCCGTACATCATTTCCCTCGACTTCGATCCGATCACCATCATGCGAAACTTCTTGGCAGGTATGTACTGGGTCGGCATGAACTCCCATTGGATGGCTGACGTCAGAGAAGACGGGAGAAAGTTGGTGCTCGTGAACTTCCAGACCTCCCATGAGATTATCCTTCCTCCATTGGATTATATAGGGTTTTACTGTCGCGGTCCAAGTCATCTAGATTACCATGTCAGTTGGACGGACCTTGTTTTGCAGAAGATTGTAATCTGCCAAGTGCCCACACGACATGCAGATTACGCAGACTTCAAGCTAATTGCCTTGTTCGACCGCGGACTCGCCTATCTCTAAGCCGGTGCTTTCTTTAGCTGGAGACAACTCAGCTCGCCATGGATCGTCAAAGCTGATACACACTGTTGTGATGCTATTGAACACAATGGCATCATCTACGTGATCGACAAAGAAGATGGCACCACATATTGCTGGGACAGCGCATGTAAGTTGTTTATATCTGATGTTAATGATAAGGCCATGACACTGTTTGAACTTTTTGTGATGATTGGCATATCCCTGTTTGAGCAGAATTTGAGTAGAACTAGGGCAATGTATTAGAGACTCCATAAATCAGCTATATTTGGAATGAGTTAATTCTTGCGATTCTGACCATGTCAATAGAGCCAATTTGTACCCTCGAATAATCAAACGGTTATGAAGATATGGATATTCTCCTTATTTTATAGTAATCTATATACTACTAAATATGAGTGTGTATCAATACCATGTTAGTTTCCTCATTTTCGTGATGTAGAAACATGCGTCACACTGTTGGTTTTATCTAACCATACATGAGGGAAGTAAATGTGCATATGGAGAACTTTATATTTGGAAGTAGTGAAATCCTGTAATGCTTACCATGTGTACATACCTATATCCTCCCTTCAGCAATCAATGGCTAGAATAATATCCTCACAAAAAATTTCCCATAGAACATGAGTATATAACAATGCATGGTCTGTTAGTTTCCTTGAAGAATCTGTTTGTGAGGACAGAACATGATTACATAACATGCATGACATTGTAGATTCCTGTGAAGAATTGATTGCGAGATAACATGAGTATAACCATGCATGGCACTTCAATATTTTCGAACCCAGTATATCCCTTTATTTTCCTCTTAGTTTCAATAGGGACATATCAATGTTGTTTCTTGCATTATCCTACTCATACTCTGAACAATGCTGATCTTACATTAAAAATGTATGTCCTTCTTGATATGATGCAGTGTCCCTATAGTTACTGCCCTTTGTAATCACACCACCTTGGCCAAAAACAGGGAAGCACAACTGGTTCTGCGCTCGATCATATGACGATAAGATACTGGTGATCATTCTCACACATGAGCCGGAAAAGTTATATTGCAAAAACCCAGTGTACAAGCACTGTGAAATACGTGAGTATCCCGACAGTGATTGTTACGTCTATGACCAGGATAGCAGCTTGTTGGGGCCTTCGGGAGTGTTTAGTTGGAGACGGGTAAACAGCATTGTTTCACACTCTCTGTTTCTTGGACTCAATTATCTGATTAACCAGGAGGTCACTGTTGGCAAGGACCTTGATGACAGAGAGGCTCTGTTTGCTATGGAAAATTGTGTCTACATGGCGAGCCCTAGGACTTCAGGACCAAACTCCCCTGATTTTGAATGATACAGCCTGTAGCGAAAAGAAGGTGACAATGACATAGGCATCTGGATTAATTTTGATCCTTGGATGTCTCATGTCCGACAGGCAGTGATGTGGTTCAAGCCTTCAGATTGATAGGTAATTGGGCTGTTGATTCGAAAGGGTGGAGTTCTGGTGTCTCCGAATCACTGGTGGCTGAAGCGCGGCTGCAAATTATAATGGTTTTGGATCATCCCTCTTCGAATGAATTGTTGTCTTTTCTGCTTGTTCTAGATGGGTACTTCTCTCTTTTGTTATGCATATTCCTTGTCATTTGGTCATCCTCGTCTATGTCACTCTTACTATGTAATAGTTACATCTATTTAGAATGTCATTCTTGTCTGGATCATGAGAGTCTGAGCGCTGAAAATGGGTGCGTTTTGGTGGTGTAGCAAGACTTCTTATGAACTATCATGTCTTGTTATTTATGTCAGTAGTAGTCAGTAGTCAGTGTTTGAATGTTGTATATATCGTTGTTTCGAACTGTTTATTGTCTCGAACTGTTGGTGGGCTAAATGAGGGCATCACCATTCTCAAGTGTTCACAGTATATCTCCTTTTTTCAAGCTATATTTTGAGCTCAATGTCTTTTCGATGATGTACACTTGTTTGGGCCAGTGAGGTGTCGTTGAATATGGGCTGAGTAGTAACGCAATGCCAAACATGTCAATTATGACTCTCAGGCCGGGCTCTCAAAAGATCCTAAAAAAGGCCAGACTCTCAAACAAAGAAAGAATAAGGACTCTTAGGCCGACATGTGGACACCACCGATGTTTTCATGCGCTTTCTCACCGAGAGCATATTGGCGCGTGTTTGAAATTCATGCTACCTTTTCATCCCTAATATCCCGCCACTCCCCTACCTCTGGAAGCTCAATTCCTACTCTAGTTTCGCCAAATCCCCATCCTATACTCCCTGTACTCAAGCGCACTATCATTTCGCTGATCAACGCGAATCTTCAAGCCGGAGATCCTGAGGTATGTCCTGTCTTCGGGCGCTGCATGTTGTCGCTCAGGAGTTGCCTAGCGGCGCTTGATGACCAGTTTGCCGGCAAAGTGTTGATGGTAACCATTAATGGCGATCGGCCTCCTGTCTCGCCGAGCGACCTTGTAAAAGCTCTTGGCATTGCGCACGACATCCAAATAAGTGACTTGCTCGTCGAAGTCTGTCTGTCACCGGCTGATTTCTTCGCCAGGTTCTGGACAACTTTCGACTGCGTCGTGTGTTCGAATCTTCCCAGTGTTTGTTTTGCTATGGCGCGCTGGTGAGCTTTGATCGGTGGCACCCATGATGGGGCTCGGCGCCCTCTGAGCTTGAGTTTTCAAGAAAGCTTACCTTCCACGGCATGCCTCGACGTGCTCGGAACAGCGAGTCCATGAATGAGCTTATCATTGACCTTGGAGGTGAGCTCGTAAGTATGTTTGTTCCTCCAGATAGCTGGGCTCTGACGGTTATGGCATAGATGAAGAAGCCGTCCACCATACCGAAGGTGATTGGTGTTGAGACACAAGTGCAGGAACCGGGGTTGTACTATTCGTCGCCACCAAGGCCACCATGGACCACGTTAGGGATGTACCTGTATCGAGTGTTCGTGCATGTTGAAGAATTGGTCAATCCATCAAGTCCTACTGCCGCCGTTGGTACCAGGGTCGGTCGATGACGTCTAGTATAGGAGTCAACGTCAGATTTTCCCCGTGTTGCCCGGAACGATGGATGGCACAGGGCCTACTACATCGCGCGGCAGAGGCCATTGCTTCTTTGGGAGAAGTGGCAGGGCTGGCTGCCCTGATGTGTTCTAATTTGAGGTAAAAACTGAACCTTGTCAGATACTAGTTAAATCCGAGCTATCGGTGTGAAGCACAGATGTGTCAGTACATTTGATTGTGACATGTTCTATTTTTGTACCTGCACTTCTTTTAGAAAGGGTTGTACATCAATTTAATGTGCTAGTAGAACTTATTGTGTTGTCTGTCTGTTTTCTTTACACAACATTCAAGATATTTCACTGTCATTGATAAAGATGATGAACCATTATGTACGAGTTCGTTGGATTCAATAAAGCCCTACCCATAGCGATCCATTGCTTCCACCCTGATTGTGCCGCCTGCGTGAAATCTTTGTATGCAAGTTTAGTGTGCTATTATGTCCTATATGATTGTGTCAACTATATATGTTTTTACTGAGCATCAGCAATTAATGCATATGGATGAAAGATGTATTTACGAGCATCGACCGATCGGTCTCTCCCTCTCTCACACACACACAAGTGGGACCCATTGAATTATTTCTTCGCTCGTGACAGCTATTAATTAGGTTTGAATATACTCTTACTTTTTTCTTAAGTTATTAACTGAGCTTAGTGACTTCAAAAAGTTGTACAAAAGCCTTGTTTGGGCCTTTCCGGCGCCGTTGAATGTGGGCTGAGTAGCCATGTAAAGTTGTACTGTACTACACATGCCTTTTGTTTGAACATCAGCAATGCAACTGGGCCGACAGTTGTACACAATATCCTAAAATAAGTGTAGTCTATCCTATCTTTCTTTTAATAAAATGCACAATCCAGTTCATTTTTTATATAATAAGATTACCTAGATGAACTTAATTTTTTAATAATATTCGTATCTCAATATTATTTTTATATGAAATGCTCGGTCCAGACGATCATTGTTTTTTTACCCATCACAGAAAATGGGTCTATTTCTACTAAAATCAAATGGCTTGTAAATTATCAGAAATGATAAATGCGCTGCATATACGCAATATTATTTTTGACCCAGCTCAGTAAATAGGTGTATTCGAATAAATAATCAAATGCGTTGTAAATTATCATAAATAGTATATTTTTTGAGAAATAATTATCTTAAATTGTAAATTCGCTATTATTATTATTTTTATCTAGCCCAGGAAATATATTATTTTTTGAGTCAAAGCCCAGGAAATAGATGTATTGGAAAACAAAATGGAATGGGCTGTAAAACCTAAATAAATGGGTTGCATTCCGCCACAGCTTTCGAAGCTGACTTTGTTGGCCCACTAGATGAAGCCCGCGTAAGGTGTTGTCCATTTAGTGAACAAAACGATTTAGTAGTCTAAAAAAGATTCAACAAATTATTTTGACATCTGTAGTCGTTGGACTGACATCTAACGACGATCCTGCTTCTTTAATCTCTGATCTAGTTGCTCTTGCTCCAACCACCAAAACAATCGCTGGCTAGAGCGCCTGCACCTGCTTCCTTTGGCTGGCTGTGCTGCCGCACATGCCTCACCGCCCCACTCTACTCCCAACGGTGGCTAGGTCATACCTGTACTCACCCACACCTTTTGTTATTCTCCGGCAAAGGCAGCCTCACCCGGCTGCCGAACCAGTCCCTCGTACTCCCCTCTGCCAGGGACTCCAGTGCCCCTTGTTCCATGACTCCAAATCAATCCCATCTTAGGCCTTGCTGTCGTCCACCGCATTGGTGCCCTCCGTGCGGCATGGTCAAGGTAGTCAAGGAACGCCTTCCGTCGCAAGAGGACTATACGTGGAGAGGCTGACAGCGGGGTGCACGGCCGCAGTAGGGAAGTGCCTCCTTATTAGATGCAAAATAATGATTCCTCCACCTGACAGCGGGACCTACCAGAAGGGCCTCGAAAAAAACATTTCCCCATGACAGCTGGGACCCACCAGCTACATCTTCGTACGCAAGGAAATGCGTCCGTATTACGGGCAAACAAATGATTCTTCCCCCTAACAGTTGGGACCCACTAGCTATATCTTTGCATGAAAGGAAGTGCACCCTTATCCTCCCTGATAGCTGGGACCCACCAGCTATATCTCGCATGGAAGGAAGTGTTCCTTATCCTCCCTAATAGCTGGGACCCACCGGGTCGAACCGTACATCGGGTTGTCTGTCTGGTTGCGATCGTGTATGTGCATAAGGGTCGATCAGTCTCTCTGCAGCAATGAACCATGTCCAAGTTAGGAGATGCACGTGTTGTAGTAGAGGCGCAGACATAGCATCTCACGCAGTCCCGTCTATATATATCATGTACGCATACGTGCAGCCATGTCGCAAAAAATTAAATACAGCTACATACGTACATACGGGCGGGGTCTCGAACGCGTACTCGTGCATACGTACAGCCAGGGCTCGTGTACATGGAGAGGTAACGGATGGCAGCGACGTCGTCCTATCCATCAGCAACTAACTAGCTGGGTCATATCGGAGGAAACAACGTCGTCTTCACCGAGAGCAAAGTGACTGGGTCGAAATGCATCATGTTCGTCGGGAGCGAAGCTACTGGGTCGGAACACATTGTGTTCATCGGGAGCCAACCAGCTTGGACGGAACAACCGAAGCGAGGCCTGGCGTACCGCAGAACGGAGGAAACATGCCTTCTATTCGATCATGTACAGTCGAAACGGGGTCCTGTTCATCGGGAAGGGTCTGGCGTACCGCAAAACAATGGATACGGACATCTTTCGAGCTCCTACGGTCGAAACGGGGTCCTGTTGATCGGGAGGGGTGTGGCGTACCACAAACTGGAGGAAACGGACTTCTCTTCGACCTCCTACGGCCGAAACAGGCAATCTGTTCTTTAGGAGGGGTGTGGCGTACCGCAAAACGGGACTCCACGGGCTACTGTTCATCCATCGTCGACTTCCTCCAGCCTCCACCTGCTACTATTCACCCACCATCGACTTCCTCCAGCCTCCACCAGCTACTGTTCATCCACGGGGTCCTGTTCGTCCAGTCTCCACCGGCTACTGTTCATCCAGACATCCACGGGGTCCTGGTTCATCCAGCCTCCACCGGCTACTGTTCAACCAGCCCTCCACGGGATCCCGTTCAACCATCCCTCCACGTACGGGGTCCTCCACCGGCTACTGTTCATCCACCTACACCTCCTCGATCGGGGTCCTGTTCATCCTGCAGCAACGACCTCTACTACCGCGAGATCATGTTCATCCAACCCACACCATGACTGTTCATCAAGAGGCAGCTTCGACCAGCTTCAGTTAGCAGTAGTAGTGAAGGAATCACTCGAGTTCAGTTAACCTCCAGCGATCGATCGGGGTTTAGTAATGTAGCTAGTGGAATCGCTTGGGTTCCGTTAGATCCCAGCGCCTCGCTCGGGTTCAGTTAGAGTGCAACGCCTCACACACACGCACATACATGTACGAGAGAAAGGAGCAAACCTCCATGCATCGCTCGGCCATGACCACCCATCATAACCAGGAACTCCCTGAAATTTTCCTCAACCTCGCTTCTACCATGATTTTTTCCGTCATGGACGACCCAAAGAATGTCATGCAGGTGCGTCTCTGGCCCGCCTAGGACGAAAATACCATTTTCTATCATGATTTTTTGTCATAGAATAAGAAGCCCACCACATCTATGATGATACCGGATTTGTCACAATTATCGCCATAACCATGACGGAAAAAAATTCGTTCGGCCCAAAATGTCACATATGTGTCTTTTTTTATAGTGAATACTCGATTCTTCTTCGACTGGCTCCTTTATGAAGAAAACTATTGAATTGAGATGGTACCTTCAGGTAAGAATTAAACACAACTCTGAAGACTAGGAACTCGACAAAGGTAATGAGTCAGGTATAATACTTGAGTTTGATAGTGTTAAATCTTTTATGGATACTAATGCTTTTCACAAATTTAGCACCAAGTATGGACTTGACTCTGAGATAGTAGCTTCCTTTTGTGAATCATTTGCTACTCATTTTGATCTCCCTAAGGAGAAGTGCTTTAAATATTATCCCCCTATTAAAGAAAAGATTGAAGAACTCGTTATAGTTAAAGATGAAACTATCATTTACAATGTTGATCTAGTTGTGCATACCGCTTATATTGACAAACCACATTTTCCTGTTAGGATAAAGAAACATGCGAAAGTTTCAAATGTGGTTAATAAAAGTAATATTAGAGCACCTAGAGCTTCTAAACAAATTAAAATCGAATCTAATGTTGCTATGGTTAAAGATCTAATGGTCGATAATATAGATGGGCATGTTATTTACTTTTGTGGTGAAGCCGCTAGAATTGCTAAGCCCGTTGTGGATCCAGCCCCCAGTCCCCCGTTCACCTATAAAAGGCAAAGCAGGGTGGAGTGGAGGCATCCAACTGCATTCTCCTTCTCTTATGTCTTGCTACATCTCGAATATGCCGGAAGGGAGAGCCTGGTGCTGGCCCCCAGGCCTTAGCTTCGGGTTGATGATGCCGAGCGAGGGTGCTAGCGCTTGCAGAGTGAGCTTGGTACAAGTCCAAGATGAAGGGCTTGGGATCATTGGAAATCCCAGTTCGGCCCCTCTCCTTGGAATTGGGGTTGATGTCGACAAGGGGCGTGCCATCCTACCCGTCAAGGAGGGGAGCGGCGCGCCTCTCGCCCCTTGGCCGCCTCAGCCATTTGCCGTCTCTCTGGAGGGGGTGTCGGACCGCGGGGCCGACACTTCCCAGGCGAGGTGTTGATGAAGACGAAGCCAGGGAAGATGAAGAAGGCAGGAGGCAGGTCATAGGGAAGGAACACGACTACATCAACGCGTTCGTCACATCCTGGCGACATGGCGCCTTGTCTTCCCGTTCCTCCCTTCCTCCATCATCCCCGGTCTCCGGGTTGCCGAGGAGGGGGCTGTTCTCTTGGTGCCTTCGCTTCTTCCAGCAGCCTTCCAGCTGAGCTTTGGTGGATGACTCCACTGTCACTCGAGCTGGGGCTTCTGAAGGGCCCTGGTGGTGGTGACCAAGGGCACCGCCGGGCTGTCCCCCTCCTTCGCAGCTTCGCCACTCTCGATCTTGTCAGGCCTTGGCGTCCGGCAGGCCTCGACGAGATCATGGTGGACTCCTGCTTGACTGCTGCTCCTACCCCTTTTCTTCTCTCCGTGCATCCTGGGGGAGAAGGAACAGGGAGAGGAGTTTACAGGGCACTTATATTTTTTAAATCATAAATTTGCAGGCAATTGGAAATTATTAATTCAAATAATGTAATCTCTCGTGTCCATGCATGTGTTCTGTAATGCTTGTACTTGTATCAGCATGCTAATGAAAAAGATGAACCATGCCGGGGACCTGCGCATGTATATGTCCATGCACAAGTGAGATGCCTCTTTAGTGTAAATAAACGAGTTTGTCCCGGCAGGCTATCTTGTCGGCACCCTTTTTGTCTATGGGAGAGCCATATTTGCCGGGTTACAAACAAAGGGGCCAGCCCCCCGCCAACTTCTTTTTACCAAAGGCCACTGCGACCATTCCAATCGAAGCAACGTTCGAGTCAGCAATGGGAGCACCTATGTCTAAAAAAGAGCGGCGAGGTTTTCTAATGCATAAGTTATAGCTTAAAAAACATGAATGGACAAGAGGTAGAACTTATCTGTTTGGCTTGCCAAGGATCGCAGTGCTGGGTAATCTTCTCAATTCCTTGTCGAAACAAAGTCCATGGCAAGAACCTGCATCTTCATGTAGACGATAATGAATGCAGGATGCGATCCTATCAATATGCATATGTAGATGCTCATGAAAATGCTTATGCAGTGATCTGGAATGCTCATGCATGCATGCAATCTAGGTTGGGGCCCCCCTATAGTGCTTCTTTATTTTCTCTTGCATGGGTTCATCGCCCCAACTTTGTACAAGGGGTTACATGCAGCTGAGGCCAGGCCTATACAAATGGGTGGCTGCCGGGTAGGGCCTGGCAGCCTCGCGCCTTATGTGTAAAACTTCCGGAGATGCTCAATATTCCATGAGTTTTGCAACAGAGTGCCATCTCCGGTCTCCAGACGGACTGAAGCTGGGTCTGGTGACTCGTACGACCCGGTAAGGGCCTTCCCACTTCGGTGACAACTTGTGTGTACCCTTGGCGGACTGAACGCGCCTAAGGACAAGGTCACCTTCCTCAAAACACCGGGCATGAAACCTGCGGCGATGATAGCGATGCAGGGATTGCTGATAGCGTGCAGCACGCGTAGTAGCCCGGAGACGGTTCTCCTCTAGTAGCACAGCATCGTCACGTTGGTGCTGATCTTGCACGATTTCATCGTAAGCAAGTACTCAAGGCGACCCGTAAATGAGTTCTGCGGGGATAACTGCTTCTGCCCCATAGACCAGGGAGAAGGGAGTCTGCCCGGTAGCTCGGCTTGGTGTCATTCTGAGGGACCAGAGAACTACCGGTAGCTCCTCGATCCACTACCTGTCGTGCTTCTGCAGTGTATCAAAGGTTCTTGTCTTGAGTTCGTGTAGCACTTCAACGTTCGCCCTCTCAGCTTGTCCATTGCTCCGGGGGTGTGCCACAAAGGTGAATGAGATCTTGCATCCGAGGGCATGAACATATTGCATGAAGGCGTGGCTCGTGAACTGGGTGCCGTTGTCGGTGATGATCCTTGCCGGAACTCCAAAATGACACACCAGATCTTTCAAGAACTTGATAGTTGACTGAGCAATCACCTTTGTCACGACAGTCACTTCCGGCCACTTTGTAAACTTGTCGATGTCAATGAATAAGAATTCAAAGCCCCGATTGCTCTGGGGAAGGGGTCGAGGATATTGAGCCCCAGACCAAAAATGGCCATGACCAAAAATGGCCATGATAGAGGGATTGTCTGAAGCGCTTGGGCAGGCAGGTGTCTTTTCTTGGAATGGAATTGGCAGGCTTCACACTTTTTGACTAGCTCGACCGCATCTTGAAGGGTTGTGGGCCAATAGAATCCTTGCCGGAATGCTTTCCCAACTAATGCCCTTGATCCAATGTGGGAGCCGCACATTCCTTTGTGTATCTCAGCCAGTAGTACCTTTCCTTCTTCCCGGCAAATACACTTCAATTTCACACTGTTGGGCCTCCTTCTGTATGGAGTGTCATCGACAAACTAATACATACTAGCCCTCCGTGCTACTTTTTCAGCTTCGTCTTAGTCGCCGGGAAGTTCTCCGGTTTGGAGGAAGTGGACAATGTGCATTACCCAAGTTGGAGCCCGTGGCTCGGCAACGAGGACTAGAGGCACCTCCTCTACTATGGGAACACGAACCTTGTATGCGGGGTCCATGGGCCCGGCTGGAGGGGGTGGTCCTGCAGGCTGCGGGGAGTTGTTTCCAATAGGGTCTCTGCTGGGAGCGGACGGCTCTACCGGGAGAGGCTTTCCGGTTTCCATCTTTCTCCTGTTCCAGGCCATTGTTGCTGGGGATACGGAGGGCTGAGTAAGACGGAGAACAAAAGTCCCTGGTTCCACAGGAAGCTTCTGCATAGCACACTTTGACAGATGGTCAGCTATGCTGTTTTCTGCACGAGGTACATGCACTATTTGTAATCCATCAAAGTGCTCCTCCAATCTTCCCACTTACTTGATGTATGCCTCCATCAATGGACTTTGGTAATCCTTGTTAACTCGTCTCACCACCGGATGTGAATCTCCTTGAATGATCAATTTCTTAATTCCCAATTCTGCTGCAATCCTGAGCCCAGCAAGGATTCCTTCATACTCTGTTGTATTGTTGGTTGCTTCTTGCCTCGCGAAATGCATCAGGACGATGTACTTCAAGTGCTCCCCGGAGGGGGCGACAAGAAGCACACCAGCCCCTGCACCTTACAGAGAAAAGGCACCAACAAAATACATAATCCATTCTTAGGGTGATTCCTTACCGGGGATAACTGTTTCTGTCACTTCCTCATCAGGGGTTGGTGTCCATTCTGCAATAAACTCTGCCAATGCCCTGCTCTGGACAGTTTATGTGCTCTCAAACTTTAAACCAAAGCGTGATAGCTCCAAAGCCCACTCCAGTATTCTGGAGCTAGCCTCTGGGTTTTGGAGTATCCTTTGCAATGGGAAACGAGTAACAACCATGATCTCATGGGCTTGGAAGTAGTGGAGCAGTTTCCTTGAGACCAAAAATCAACTTTTGCATGACAAATTGCCTCGATCTAGCCCCCTGTAATAAGGAGCTGTTGAAGTACATTGGGCGCTGGACCACTTTCTTCCTTGCCACATCCTCATGGTTTTCATCGTTGCCATGATTGCTGTTGTTCTGATCCTTATCTGGCTCTGCCGACCTATGCTCAGTCTCTTTCTCCTTCACTTCTCGCTGCGCTACCAAGGCTGCGCTGACCACTTGGTTAGTTGCTGCTATGTATAGCAACAACGGCTCCTAGGGTTTGGAGGAAACCATGGTAGGCACAGAGGATAGGTACACCTTCAACTCTTGCTAAGCTGTGTCTGCTTCACGGGTCCACTTCATACAACTTTCCTTCTTCAAAATCTTGAAGAACGGCAGGGCATGCTACACAGACTTGGAGATGAACCTGCTTAGCGCGGCAACACATCCCGTCAGGCGCCTCACATCCTTAACTGTCCTTGACGCTTGGATCTTCTCAATGGCCTTGATCTTGTCGAGATTAGTTTCGATTCCCTTGTGGGACATAAAGTATCCAAGCAGCTTGCCGGAGGGGATGCCAAACACACACTTCTCTGGGTTTAGCTTCAAGTTGATCTTGCGTAGATTTGCAAACGTATCCTCCAAATCCTGGATGAGAATTGCTCTGTCCTTGGTTTTGACTACAGTGTCATCCATATAAGCCTCAATGTTTCTGTGAAGGTGAGGTTCAAAACCTATCTGGACTGCCCTTGCAAAGGTGGACCTGACACTCTTTAATCCGAATGGCATGCAGACAAAGAAGTGTGTACCACATGGAGTGACGAATGATGTCTTCTCCTCATCTTCTTTGGACATGAAGATCTGGTGGTATCCAGAATAGGCATCTAGAAATGAGAGTAAATCACAACCTGAAGTGGAATCCACTATCTGATCAATACGCGGCAAGGAAAACGGGTCCTTCGAGCAAGCCTTGTTAAGATCCGTGAAATCAATGCACATCCACCACTTCCCGTTTGCCTTCCGGACCACCACTGGGTTTGCTAGCCAAGTGGGATGTTGCACTCCTCTAACCAAACCAACTACCTCAACTTTCTTGATATCTTCTGTACTAAACTTCTGCCTCTCCAAGGCCTGCTTTCGAACTTTCCGCTTAACAGGTCTGGCTTCTGGGCAGAGAACAAGGTTGTGCTCGATTACCTCCATGGGAACACCATGGATATCAGATGGTTGCCAAGCAAGCACATTGATATTCGCCCGCAAGAAGGCAACAAGCGCGCTTTCCTATTTGTCATCGAGGGTGGAGCTGATAGTGAAAGTAACATCAATGCCAGCTAGCCCTGCCGGGACCTTTTTCACTTGCGGAGCAGCAACCTTGGATCTCTTGTTGTGGTAGCACTCTGTCAGGTCGTCAATGGGTGACGTGTACTCGGAGGCGGCACGCTTCTAGGACTCTTTGCCGGAGATCCTACAATCCTTATCCTTTCCTTTGTTTTCCTTGGCGGGAATTGCTGTCGTCGCCGCCTCTGTCGTGACAGTGTCCCGGTACATCGTGTCCACACAAAGAGGGCATCTTTCTCATTTGACGGGATGGTGAGCACTCCTACTGGCCCAGGCATCTTCAGGGTGTTGTAGGCATAGTTGGATGCCGCCATGAATTTAGCCAAGGCCGGGCGTCAAAAGATCCCATTGTACGGCAGGGGGAGATCAACTACGCCAAATACAATCTTCTTAGTCCGGTAGTTAAGTTCTCCCCCAAATGTTACTGGCAACGTGATCTTTCCCCTAGGATGACTCCTGCTGGGATTGACTTCTTGAAATGTGCCGGTAACCTCCAGTTCTTCCTCTGCTATCCGAAGCTTGCTGATAACTGCTGGGGAAATCAGATTCAGTCCAGCCCCATGACACGTCTCCAATGTATCTATAATTTATGAAGTACTAGTGGACCCATTGCGCCAAATGGCGCAGAGGCGCGCTAAATCCATGTAGGTGATGAAAAAATATCAATGATTTAATCCCCTTTAAAAATAAACATGATGGATTTTTGTCTACAATAATATGTATATACATATTTTAATTTGATGACACAAAATACTTTCTACCATGTTCACAGAGACCCATTTGAAATCATGTTCAATTGAAAAACATTTGCATATTTTAATGACTTTGTGTTTGAGCAAAAAAACATAGACTTTTGTTTAAAAATTCATGTACCTTTAAAATCATGAGTGCTTTCAAATATTTTCATTAGTTAGGAGCTTTAGGTTTGAGCAAACATGTACAATTGGAGCTTTAGCCCTTCTGTATAAAAATGAAGGAGCATCAAACATTGGTTGTAGAGGGGATGTTGGGCGGGCATCTGGTGGCGGCGGATCTGGGGCTACACTGCCGAGATCCGGTCGGTGGAGGCGGCTTGCCGTTGGCTGGCGGCCCTGTTAGGTGGTGGGGCCGTGGGGGCGTGAGGAGGCTGGGGTAGCGGCCCCATTTGGTGGTTGTTGGCACGGCGGTAATTGCCGTGGTGTGAGGTGCTACAAATGTTGCAACCGCGGGCAAAGGTTGGTGGTGGGTGGTGGTTGCAGGTGCGCCGGCTGCGATGCATCGCGCCGGCATGTGGCTTGGATGGTGGCGGAGGCGGGAGTGCGGGAGCCTCAGGTGAAAGCCCAGCTCCACCTTGGTTGGAGCCGATGACGATAGTGCTAGTTGTTCCCCTCTTTAGAGGCATCGTCTTGGGTGCTCCTGCTTATCTCCCACCTTCACTAGAGGTGGTTCCTCTGAGCGAAAGTTTGAGTTCTCGGTTTCTGTTGGAATGGGCGACAGTGTCGTTCTCGTCGCTTCCTCCTTAGAGGCATTGTCTTAGGAGGCCATGGCCTAACCAGACAAGCCTCTGCCATGTGATGTTGCCATGCCGGCGTGCGTGCGGATGCCGTGGTCGAGCCATCGTCTCGAGTGGAGCATGGCCTTGGGGTCATTGTGGAAGTCAGAGCGGCGGCTCCGAATTTTTCTTTCATGGACGAGTGTCAGCACTGGTCACTTGGCTGGCAGTTTCGATGACTAGCCTTGGAGTCGGCGTAGATGTCAGAGTGGCGGCTTCAGAGGTGGTTTTTGAGTGTCAGCTCCGGTTGCTCGGGTGACGAAGTAGGCGGCTCGTCTAGTGCACGGCCTCGGGGTCGGCATGTGTGTAGCTTGCGTTTGTAAGTCGGGGCGGCGGCATCAGAGATGGTTGTAGGGTGTCGACTCGGGTTGCTCGGGTGACAGGGCAGGCGTCTCACCTGGTGCGCGGCCTTAGGGTCGACATGTGTGTTGTTTGGGGTTTGTAGTTCGAAGCGGCGGCTTCGAAAATGGTTGTAGGGCATCGACTCTGGTTGCTTGTGTGACCAAGTAGGCAGCTCACATGGTGTGTGGCCTCGGGGTCGGTGTGGATGTTGGAGAGGCAGCTATGGTTGTAGGGTGTCAGCTCCAATTAATCTGGTGACAAAATCGGCGACTCGTCAGTGGCACGGCCTCGGGGTCTGTGTGTGCACCTGCTGGTTCCTCAAAAATAAATTGTAGTTCAACAATAGTTCGCAATGTCTCCATAATAGCTATCGTCTATGGCATTTGTTCTTATCAAACATGCCTCTAACATCATTTATACTGAATCCACATAACAAGCATTTATGGTAAGGAGCACCATCACATAGATTAAATAAAAAAGAGGGATTAATCAATAGTTCAACACTAAAGTACCGATCACTTCCATGGTCGTAGAAGCAAGTGGCAATGCATCAAGTCTTTAAGGCTGTGTTCGGCAATCCTCTGCTACTTCACTAGGGAGCGGAGTGTGTGGAGCACCCTGTTGGCTGCTCCTCAAATGTATACTATATGCCGCTCTGCTCCGCAGGGGAGTTACAAAGCGGAGGGATTCCGAAGCAGCCTAAGTTGCCGTTCATATCCTGAAGCCTTGAAGTGCTCTATGGTAAGCAATGCATCATCATATGCATATCTTCGCCACAATCGATGCATGCACCAACATGCTGGTGTTTTTACCTGATAAAATAGATAGTGATACAAATTTATTTGCCAGTTACAGATTATACCAACGACTTATGCAATGTTTCATTAAGATCATTGTCCGACTATTTTTACCAAAAGAAGCAAAACTGCTGGCTCATCTGAATTGCTGTTCACTTGAATCGATACCGGCATCGGCATGTGCTGTGCACCAATGATGGCTGCTGTCACCTCTGGCATAGGGATCACCAACCACTCGAACCCAACAATTCCAAGTCATAGCCCATCATCTACAAAATAGTCAAGTAGAAAATTATTTTGTAAGCAGATCTTTGAGGTAGGCATTACAACAAACAACTGGTGGGAAAACTTGCAGGTTGTGCTGCTGTAGGATCAAAAATATGTCTAGAGGGGGGTGATTAGACTACTTGACCAAATAAAAATCTAGCCTTTTCCCATCTTTAGTTCTTGGCAGATTTTAGCAACTTAGCACAAATCAAGTAATCAACCTCCACATGAAATTCTAAGAGTATAGCAGCGGAATGTAAATCATTGCATATGAAGGTAAAGGGAGGAGTTTGGAGGGAGCAAACGCAAGGTTGACATGGAGATTTTTGGCATGGTTCCGATAGGTGGTGCTATCGTACATCCACGTTGATGGAGACTTCAAACTACAAAGGGTAACAGTTGCGCCAGCCGACGGAGGGCTCCACCCGCGAAGGGTCCATGAAGAAGCAACCTTGTCTATCCCACCATGGCCATCACCCACGAAGGACTTGCCTCACTAGGGTAGATCTTCACGAAGTAGGCAATCTCCTTGCCTGTAGGTTCAACGCCACAATCTTGACGGAGGCTCCCAAGTGACACCTAACCAATCTAGGAGACACTACACTCCAAATGGTAATAGATGTTGTGTTGATGATGAACTCCTTGCTCTTGTGCTTCAAATGATAGTCTCCCCAGCACTCAACTCTCTCTCATAGGATTGGATTTGGTGGAGAGATGATTTGAGTGGAAAGCAACTTGGGGAAGGCTAGAGATCAAGATTCATATGGTAGGATTGGAATATCTTGGCCTCAACACATGAGTAGGTGGTTCTCTCTCAGAAAATGAATGCTGGAAGTGTAGGCATGTTCTGATGGCTTTCCTACGAATGAGGAGAGGGTGGAGGGTTATATATAGCCTCCACACAAAATCTAACCATTACACACAATTTACCATACTCGATGGCAATGAATCAGAAAACTCGGTCGGACTGATTTCGTTCATAATGTGACCGTTAGGCATTTCGGTGGGACCAACAAGTCAACCTGATGGGACCGATTTCTTTAGGGTTTGGGCATAACGTAATCTCGGTGAGACCGATTACACAAACTCGGTGGGACTGACTTTGGTAATAAGCTAACCACATAGTTGGTCAGGCAAACTCGGTGGGACCGATTCGCTCATCTCGATGGGACCAAAACGTTATGAAAGGGAAACAGGGAGTTTGCATTGCGAACTCGGTGGGACCGATCACTCATCTCGGTTAGACAGAAACATTGCAATGGGAAACAGAGAGTTTGCAATCCCATCTCGGTGAGACCGAGATCCCTATCGGTGAGACCGAAGTGACTAGGCTTTCTGGTAGTGGCTATGTCAAATGAACTCGGTGGCGCCGGATTCATCAAATAGGTGGGGCTGAGTTTAACTTTTGGTTTGGGACATATGTGGATATGAGAAAGTGGTTGAGGGTTTTTGGAACATATCGCTAAGCATTTTGAGCAAGCAAGCCATTAAGCAACACCTCATCCCCTTTTAATAGTATTGGCTTTCCTATGGACTCAATGTGATCTTGGATCACTAAAGGTAAAATGTAGAGTTTTGAGCTTTAGAGCTTGAGCCAATCCTTTGTCCTTAGTATTTTGTGGGGTCCACATTTCTAATCCATGCCATGCCAAACATTGAACTTTCCTGAAATATTCATCTTGAAATAGCATTAGTTCAATGAGCTATATGTTGTTGATCATTACCAAAACCACCCAGGGATAGTTGCACTTTCAATCTCCCCATTTTTGGTAATTCATGACAACATATAGATCAAAGCTTTGAAAAATGATAATAAGATTGAAACACATCGTCACTTTGAGAAGTATGTGATAAGCAAGAGCTCCCCCTAAATTTGTGCATTATTAAGATTTGCTTTTGAATGCAAATGCACAATCAATTAGTATCATGGGTTACTCTTCCATGTCACATACATCTTGGTGGAGCGCCCAAAATCATAGCAATTAAAAGCATGCACTCATCACCAAGCAAAGTGAATGATCATATATGGATATAAGATATAATATCATCCAAACACACATTAAACTAACATATGATCAAACACATGATCATTCAAGTATCTCACCTAAGGACATAAGGTATCAAACAAGCACACAATAAAGTTCAACCAATAAAGTGCAAGAGAGACAAAAAGCAACACTCTCTCTCGAAGCCTATGATCTATACATATTTCTCCCCCTTTGGCAACAAGTTACCAAAAAGTTCAAATATGCATAGTGCTATGTGTCTCTCAGGCTTGGTCTCCGTGAGGTGGTGTAGAGATGACTCCAAGGACGAAGCCTTCAGTCGATGTAGCTGGAGCTGGTGAAGTGGCTACTGGAGGTGGCACTGAAGCTGTAGTTGCTGGTGCAGATGTGGTAGCTCTAGTATCAGGTACTGGCACTGCAGCTAACCTTTGACCTCTTGGCACTCGCTGAAAAGCTTCTGTAGTTGCCTTCCCTTTCTTCTTATCTGCTTCCTCTTGGAGCTGCTCAACTACTGTCTGTATCTCAGTGACTTTCAGGTCAAGATCATAGAATTTTTTTTCAATGATCCTCTCCAAGGTCTCCTGATTCTGAGTCAGGGTGGCCAAGCCCTTCTCAATCCTCAAGGTAGATTGGATCAGAAATCCAAGTTGATCTTGTTTGCTCTTTAAGAACACTTGAGATGCCTCTTCAGCACTTGGCATCTTTGCAGCTTTTTCTGCCCTTGCCTTTGCTCTCTTCTCATGTGCTTGCACTGATGAAGGATCATTCTCATGCATTACAACTATGTTCTCTTCAAAATCTGGCTTTAGAGGTAAGTGCTCCTTGTCCAACAAGTAAGTGCATGTGCCCATCTTTGAGTTGATGAGCACCTGAATTTGTGGAGCAT
Source organism: Triticum dicoccoides (assembly GCF_002162155.2). Lineage (NCBI taxonomy): Eukaryota > Viridiplantae > Streptophyta > Magnoliopsida > Poales > Poaceae > Triticum > Triticum dicoccoides. The sequence goes on along the minus strand of NC_041383.1, from coordinate 343,157,082 downwards.
TCCCACAAGACCTTTTCTGATCAGCATTCATCCTCTTGATTGTCTCTACAATCAGACTCATGACCTTGAATTTTTGAGGGATATCAAAAATGTGCAGCAAGTTGATTGAATGTCCTCTTATCATCCTATGATCTCTGGATTTGGGCAATAGAGTATGCCTCAAGATGTTGTTGATAGTAGGCAGACCAGACAACAAGTATTTCACTGAGCCCAACTTATGAGTTTCTAAGGCTTCATTGGGAATTTCCTTGTACATACTTGCCATAGAGTTGTGGTCTTTATTCTACTTGGCATACACATCCAAATCATCCTCGTGGTCTTCTAGATCATTGATCAACTTTGCCCATTCATTAACAGTTGACTGGTACCTTGTACCTTCAGACATCCATACTATCCTTCCATCTGGATAGTAATGAGCAGTGAAGTAGAATTGCATGCTTAGATCATCATTCCATTTGGTGAGCTTCTATCCAACAAACTTGTCAACTCCACAAGCTTTGAAACGGTCATATACACCTGGAAAGTGATCTTCATTCTCTTTTATGTATGTCCAGTCAACCCATCTCATATCACAGACAATTGGCTTCTTGTCAAGCAGAATGGTCTCATAGAAGCCTTTCTGTTCTTTGGTGTGGAACCTATAGTCCACTACAGTTCTCCTTCTCACAGCATAAGGATCATTCTTCCTCCAAACTCTCATACCTGCATCCTTCCTGATGTTCATGTCCTCTGCCACTGGATGAGTGTCATTGTGTTCTGTAATCTTTGGTTTGAGCTTTCTCAGCACTTGGGCTTCAGCATCTTCTTCTTCAACTTCAGGCACTGGGGCCTTGTTCTTCTCTTCAGCTGGGATGTTTGTGGTGATTCTCTCGGGTGCAGACTTGGTGGTTTGAGCAGCAGCTTTGGGAGCAGGTTTGGGCTTAGAAGCACTCCCTGACTTGATTGCATCTCCCATAAGCTTTTGTGACTTGTGTGCTGGTGCAGCATCCTCTTCCTCTTCCTCTTCAGAATCTCTCACCATATTGACTCTCCAAGAACTTTTGCAGTTGTGGTTATTGCCCTCTTTTCTTCTTCTGGCCATCTCCAACTGCTTCACCATTACCTGATTCTAGTGTGAATTTCACGGTTTCTCCTATTGCAACTATCCTTGGCTTGGATATTGGGACTCTCCTTGCTGGTGCCTTCTTGTTCATACCAGGCTTTGTGGTAGCAGCAGTGCCATAATCCTTCTTCATCACTTTCTTCTTTGAGGTGGCCTCATCCTCAACAGCAACATAATCCTCATCCTCAGGGTCTGAGGTTCTCTTCTTGCTTGCTCTAGTGGCTGCGTTGGGCAAGTTACTTGGTGTGCTCCTGCTGCCCTCATCATAGCTGCTTGAGGTACTAGTGCCCTCACTCATTTGCACTTTCGCTTCAGAATTATTCTGGCTATCACTCTGGTCGGACATCTTGGTAGGGAAACTGACAGCAAACCCTGTGAATATATAGATGAGGTAGAGTAGATGAGCATCACAAAGTGCAGAGATTTTTGCAAAACAAATGAGTCAAAAACTTAGTTTTAGTTCTCTACTGAAATGATCTCGGAGCTACCGAATTGATAAACTCGGTGATACGGAAGCAACAATTGGAACCTAAACTAGTGAAGTCGGTCAGAACGAGTCACAGTTCGGTGGCACCAAGATTGCTAGGATTTCACAGAGAATTAAACTCGGTCACACCGATTTGCAGTTTTCAGTCAGACCGAAAAGCGCATGTGCAATGGCCTAAGCCAAATCAGTGAGACCGATTTCTATGATTCGGTCGGTCTGAGATGAGTCCAGCAGAGACCTAACACTAAATTTTTGAATCAAACTAAGCCTAAAGAAAGTTTTCTCTGGATAGATTGATTTCATACGTGGCATTGATCATGGCATTGACCTTGTGCTATGTAACGCCCGGATACAACTTTCCATATTCGTAACGCCAACTCTTGCCTTTTCCGGAGATGCGATATGATATTTCCTCCGTGGTTGGGTTTTGTCTTCTGTTTTGAATTGTGTTCATGTCATGCATCTCATCTCATAGCATCATGCTCATTACATTTGCATGTTTTCATAAAACTCGTAGACGTTCGCAGTTGCCCTTTCTATCTTTGCCTCTGTTGTCATTTTGTCAGGCCCTTGTCCTCATTGAACTCTCTCATACCCCTCGTGTGTGTGTCCTAAATTTGCCCTAACCCGACCCACTCAGTTTTTACCGTTGGTTCCGGATCATCCCCAACTATCTACAAAACATCTCCATTTTCTTAATTGGATGCCCTAAACTATTTATTCTGGGTCGTCCGATTACGATCGGAGGGACCAAATAGTCCCTAGCCAAATCCACCTGCTATATATACACGGGATCCAACCCTAGAAATTAGGCAGCTTGTCCCATCCTCCTCATTCCGCCGCCGCCACTCCTCTTATCTCCCCTTCCTCGGGATCCCCTCCCGATCCAAAAATCCTCCCACTCTCGTTTTCCCCAGCGAGCCAACCGCCACAGCCCCGCCTGACCAACCCCTCGTGCCCCTCGGCCTCGTGCCACCCGCAGGCCAGGTCGCCTCCCCTGCTCATAACCAAGCTCCTCCCGAGACCAGCTCCTGCCGTTCGCCGTGCCGCCGACACCCAGCTCGCCGGAGCAGAGCTTCTCCTCTTCCTGACGCCCTCCAGCTCCAGGTCGCGGTTGTTCCCTTGTCCTTTCTTCCTTAATCTGTCCTCATCTCTCTCTTTGTTCTCTCTCTCCAGGGACCAACCATGGCGCCCCGTGAAGCTACCCTCTGCAGCCAAATCATCGAATGCCGCCTCCAACGACGGACCTGGCCTCCTCCTATTCCCCTGCTTCGGATCTGGTGCTCCAAGCCTCCCCTTGCGCTTGCGGCCTCCCGTTCGACGCCATGGTGCGAGCACCGGAGCTCTACACGCCACAAGACGCGGCCTCCCCGTCCACACCCGGTGCTGCTGCCTTCCCGATGCCGCTACTCTGCTTCTGCTCCCTGTCGAGTAGAGGACCGTGCCCTACTTCCCTGCATCGATCATTGACCGCAACATCGATCTGAGCCGGCCTCCTCTGTGCCCGCGTTGACAGATCCCGCGCCCCTCACTTCTGCGTCCAGGAGCAAACGAGCTCCCTTGCGCCGCCAGATCCGAGACCACCTCACCCGGATCTGCCCATTCCTGACGCTCGCGTCGCCGTCAGCCACCCGTCGCCGGAGATCCTTGCCGGCTCGCGCGCCGCCGCTGCTCCCCTGTTTTACCTCCTGCTGACGCTGTTTTCCTGTCGAACGAATGAGACAACGACGAAGCCGCCCTCCTGCATTGATACCGCCCCCCTCGAGTGCTCGTGTGGGCCTGCCAAGCCGCCTCTCCGCCAAGCCCAACGTGCCCCATGCAGGCCTCCCTCTCCACCAGCCGGCCCATGAGGCCTGGTGAGCAGCACCCGCCCTCTGTTTGCTCCTGTTGGGCTAGCCAGTTTTGGCTCGATAGTATTTTTTTCCTGACCTGCGAATTTCCTTTTATCCAGTGAATTACAGTTTTGCAGAAAAGATCCTCATCTTCATGCATTTAATAACTCCAGAACCGTGCATCATATGTAAATAATTTATACCTGTAAAATGCTTAGAATTTTGTCTAGTTTCATAATATGCTGTTTCATCCATGTTTAAAATGTTGTTTGATTAAATTTGCTCAAATGCCATGTTAAAATGATTTATTTCATACTAATTAACCGTAGCTCGGAATGTAATAAACTTTATATGTAAATGGGGTGGAAAAAATGCATAGATTATCATGGTGCACTTTCTTTTGCTGTTTAATAGCTCTAAAATGTGGTTTAGGCAGAACAGTACCAAATTTCAGATATGCACATGGGGATTTTCCAGCATTGTTTTTTGTTGTTTTCGGCCTCATTTAAACTTGCCTAGATAGGTAGTTTTCATATGCTTCACCCTTGCCATGTTTAATAACATTTAATATTGTTGGGTACAAAAACCGAGAGAGAACTAAATAATTGATGTGGTGTTTCGTCAATATGCAACTCGTTGCATATTGAGCTCCACTTAATTTATAGTGTTGTTTGTTGCACTTTGCCATCCCATGCTCTTTAAAGCGGACATGCATCATACTTGGTTGTGCATCATGCCATGTTTATGCTTGTGTGTTTATCATGTTGTTTGTTTCTTTCCGGTGTTGCTTCTTCTTGATAGTTCCTATTTTGTTGCGATCGTGAGGATTCGTTCAACTACGCTTAGTTCGACTATGCCCGTTTGTCTTCTTCATGGACTCGTTCTTCTTCCTAGCGGGATTTCAGGCAAGATGACCATCACCTTGGATCTCACTACTATCATTGCTATGCTTGTTGCTTCGTTCTATCGCTATGTTGCGCTACCTATCACTTGTTATTCAAGCCTCCCAAATTGCCATGTCAGCCTCTAACCTTTTCAACCTTCCTAGCAAACCATTGCTTGGCTATGTTACCACTTTTGCTCAGCCCCTCTTATAGAGTTGTTAGTTGCAGGTGAAGTTGAAGATTGCTCCATGGTGAACAGGATTACATTGGGATATCACAATATCTCTTATTTAATTAATGCATCTATATACATGGCAAAGGGTGGAAGACTCGGCCTTATGCATGGTGTTATGTTCCTCTCTTGCCGCCCTAGTTTCCGTCATACCGGTGTTATGTTCCTTGATTTTGTGTTCCTTACGCGGTTGGGTGATTTATGGGACCCCCCTTGACAGTTCGCTTTGAATAAAACTCCTCCAACAAGGCCCAACCTTGGTTTTACCATTTGCCTCACCGCCACCTACTTTTCCCTTGGGACTCGCGCTCTCAAGGGTCATCTTTATTTAGCCCCCCCCCCGGGCTAGTGCTTCTCTAAGTGCTGGTACGAACCAGAGCCCTTTGCAGCGCCCCCTCAGGGAAACTTGAGGTCTGGTTTTAGTTGTACGGATTGCTCATCCGGTGTTGCCCTGAGAACGAGATATGTGCAGCTCTAATCGGGATGTCGGCGCATCGGGCGGTCTTGCTGGTCTTGTTTTACCATTGTCAAAATGTCTTGTAAACCAAGATTCCAAGACTGATTGGGTCTTGCTAGGAGAAGGAATATCCTTCATTGACCGTGAGAGCTTGTGATGGGCTAAGTTGGGACACCCCTGCAGGGTATAAACTTTTGAGAGCCGTGCCTGCGGTTATGTGGCAGATGGGAATTTGTTAATATCCGGTTGTAGATAACTTGACACGAGATTCGAAATAAAACGCATCAACCACGTGTGTAGCCGTGATGGTCTCTTTTCGGCGGAGTCCGGGAAGTGAACACGGTTTTGGGTTATGTTTGACGTAAGTAGGAGTTCAGGATCACCTCTTGATCACTGCTAGCTTCACGACCGTTCCGTTTGCTCTCTTCTCGCTCTTATTGGCGTATGCTAGCCACCATATATGCTTAGTCGCTGCTACAACCTCACCACTTTACCCCTTCCTTACCCATTAAGCTTTGCTAGTCTTGATATTCATGGTAATGGGATTGCTGAGTCCTCGTGGCTCACAGATTACTACAACAATAGTTGCAGGTACATGTTTGTGATGATCATGACGCGAGAGCGATGTTCCTTGTTTTGGAGTTCTTCTTCTGCTTCTTCTTCGATCAGGGGATATGTTCCAGGTCGGCAGCCTTGGCTACCAGGGTGGATGTTGTTTGAGTTTCTGTTTGTGTTTCATCCATAGTCGGATGGTGCTCTTATGTAAGATGATGTTGTATTCGTGTGGCATTGTATGCCTTCTGTATGTATCCCCATCTATTATGTAATGTTGATGTACTGATATCCACCTTACAAAAGTGTATCAATATGCGGTTCTATCCTTGGTGGGACCTTCGAGTCTCTTTAGGATAGTATCGCATATTGGGCGTGACAAGTTGGTATCAGAGCCTCGACCGACCATAGGATGCCCCTTGATTGTTGGCCGTTGTTGAGTCTAGAAGAAAACTATTTTGAGTCTTAGGATTATATATATCAGAGAGTAGGATTCTTTTTACTCCTCAGCCCCTTCGTCGCTCTGGTGAGGACTCTCGACGTAGATGTTTTGTCTTTCTCTCCTTAAATTTCACTAAATTTTTTTTAGGCTCACGCAGGTATCTTGGGATCGTTCCGATATTCTTTTTACGAGAACATTGTTCTTGGTGCCTCCTGACATTTAGGGGTTGTGGTAGTGTCCCGGGGAGTTGAGCTCTGAGGTGTTGTCTTCAAAATTTTATTGTTGCAATTCTGGAATACCTGAGTTTTGTCGACATCGAAAATCTGATTTATGCAGTTGTTGGTGAGATAACCTCGATGCCACCAAGTACTGGGGAGTTCGGGAGTATTGCCGTAGCTTGTATAATGGATGCTTTTCGAAGGTTGAGGTACACGATTTCCGGAGTTTTCTCGGTTATGTGTTGACGGATGGATACAACTGGATGTAGGGATTGTTAGTTTGGGTGAGATATATTGCTTCCCTTGTATCCCCAACACCAGATTGCATAACCAAAAAGTTTCGAGAGTTTTATAGGTGGGAATTCAAGTAGCTCCTAGAATATCCTTCCGATAGATGCTTGATATGGGATTGGGTAAATCTCTATCATATGTATTTGTTCCGGCTTTCTTTTGCAAGCCAATCCTTTGTTTTGTTTTGTTTTGAGTTGTGGTATTTGAGTTGCTTCAATGTCAAGTGTTGATTCCATACCTTTCAAGCGGTGTTCCCATATTTCTATGGGAGTACTAATCCTTCTTGATCACTGAGGTTGTCATGTCAATTCTTTCCAACCGGTGTGCTTCTCTTCAAGTGGATCCGATCATTTCAACATTTGTGAGATCAATTCTAAGTTTTCTCAACGGTATCCGTTTCATCCGTCCCCAAGTTGCCTTTGTTCTCCCGCCCTCCCACCCTTTTCTTCAAGGACTCAGATATTTTAATCAAGTATCCATCTTATGCATGTGAAGTCTCTTCATTCTTTTCTTTCAATGTTCTTATCCGGTGATTTCCCATGAAGATGCTCAATAGTTTCAAGTTCATCATCCTTCATTGATGTTTCTTCTCCGGTGGATCCAATTCAAGCTTTCGATATTCATCATATTCCTTTCCTCGTTTCTAATGCTTTCTCATGCCGATGCACCTCTTAATCATTCACTTCTTCCTATTCATTTGTTCTGAAGTGCTGAAGATATCTCACAAGACTTGTGTTTTCATTCTCAATCCGTTCAAGATATTTCGAGGTTTTTATCTCATTCAAGCCATTTAATTCAACTGGTGCAACCTCTCTTTAAAATTGTTCAACGGTGTTTTCTTTTGAGTGGGCCCTAACCCACATGTCTTTCCCCAGGATCTTACCTGACTCTTCTAATTCTCCCGGAGTTATTCTCAAATTCTTTTCAAGTGTGACGTAAGAATGGATCCCATCAGTCACATGCCTTCTCCAAGATCTCTTTCAAATTCTTTTCATTGTTTGGTTCAACCCTTCCTCTTTTCATTCTCCCGGAGTATCTCAACAATTTTGGTGGTGTTTCTCCTCGTCATTCTCGGATTTTGAAGACCGAAGAAGAGTTCCTCTTAAATCCTTACCCATTCTTCCAAAGAGGCGTGGTTCTAGCTTCATGCCATCCCCATATTTGTTTCGATCGTGAGCAATTCTTTTCACCCATCCGAAGCAATTCAAGAGTCTTTTTAGATTGATTCTCCGTAGCCCATCATCTCAGAATTATTCATTCTCAGCTTTCAACTCTCGTTCTCGAATTCTTCCGATGCATCGTTCAAATATCCTCTAATTAGTTCATGATATGTTCGTTCTCATGTATCTAAATCCCCTCAAGTATCTTCATTCGTTTTCCAATTCTTCCCGGTAAATTGTGCCTTTGCTACTTTCATTTTCAATTCTTATGGTGGTTCGTTCAAGATTTCACTTCCTTCGTTATCATATCAAATATTCGTTGTTTCCAAATCCCACCGGTGGTTCCATCAATACCTTCTCAAGCTTGCGCTATATCTCTTTTAATCCTTTCTACGGGAATAAGTAGTATGCCAAATCCATTGCTTGTCATCAATTTAATTTGATGAAGGATAAGCATACAATAAATCTTATTCTTATTTCCTCGAGGTGATTCAATTCTTTTCTTCCGGAGATTGCTCATGATGAAGTAATTCTCGGTTCTAGTGTTTCATCTTTTCCTTTTCTGAAGTTCCAAGTTTTCTTGATTATCTCGTGGCGAAGATCCATCTAAATCATTGCAAGGCTTGAATCCTATTATTTTCATCCTTTTGTTTACTGGAGGCTCTACATGGTGGTTCATCAAGGATTCTTTTCATTCTTCAATTGTTCTTCAAGATTTCTCTCGAAGTTATGACCCGCCAAGCTATACTCAAAAATAAACATGGTGCCCAATACATGTTGTTTCTGAGGATCTCAAGTATTCTTCATCTTGCATTCCAAACTGCAATTCTTTCTACCTTATCTTTTGAGATGGTGTTATATCATTCTTGACAATTTCCATTCATGTTTCGCGATTCACATGTTGTCAAGTATTAGGTATTTTAAATCCATTAATCTCTTCATTGGAGTTATCTTGTGTCATATTTGACCTTAAGCCTTCCCTAAGGAATGTTGCTATTGTGGTGATTATCAATGGTCCAAGTTATCTCTCTATCATCTTGGTGGAAGAAGTTTTTCATCTCGTTGGTGTTATCAATTATATTATTTGTTTCCGTAGTGGCAGAATTTCAGCTCAATTTTGAGAAGCTTTCCATAAGCCCACTACAAGCTTATTCGTTTCGTTGTTGGTTTTCCAACAACTCAGTTATAACCTTCTTGGAATGGTGCTTTCCAAGTTCAATTGTGGCAAAAGATGTCATTTTCTTCTCCATCCCTTTATCCCAACGATCTATCTTCTATTCTTTCTTCAGGATGCATTGTGATGTTGCTCTCTTTACTCACCTTCTCGAATTGAGGATCATGTTCTTTTCATGCTTATCCATTTAACCGGAGTGTTGTGTCATCTCTTCAAGTTCTTCTCATCTTATCATGTCTTGCATCTCTTTTCAACTGGATTGTCGTCCGAATTTGATCATCCTTGTTCCTTGTTTATCTCGTTTCAACCAGAGTGCTTTCAATTCCTTCTTGTCCATTGTACTCGTCGTTCATAGCTTTGCAACCTCCAAGGTTCAAATGGTGTTCCTTGTTTCTAATTTTTTTCTACCGCAGTGCTCTCAATTGTGTTCAACTCTGTTACGTTCTTTCTTTCAACTTTTCAACCTCTCAAGGTTCTTTGGTTTCACTCATTGGTCGAAGAATCAACTTAGTTTTACCTCCTCTCTTCCTCTTCCGTTTTCTCTCGGCGCCATCCTATATCTCGGGATGAGATCCTCTCGTAGTGGTGGAGTGTTGTAACGCCCCCGATACAACTTTCCATATTCGTAACCCCAACTCTTGCCTTTTCCGGAGATGCGATATGATATTTCCTCCGTGGTTGGGTTTTGTCTTTTGTTTTGCATTGTGTTTATGTCATGCATCTCATCTCATAGCATCATGCGCATTGCATCTGCATGTTTTAATAAAACTCATAGCCGTTCGCAGTTCCCCTTTCTCTCTTTGCCTCCGTTGTCATTCAGGCCCTTGTCCTCGTTGACCTCTCTTAGACCCCTCGTGTGCGTGTCCTAAACTTGCCCGAACCCGACCCGCTCAGTCTTTACCGTAGGTTCCGGATCATCCCCAACTATCTACAAAACATCTCCGTTTTCTTAATTGGATGCCCTAACCTATTTATTCTGGGCCGTCCGATTACGATCAGAGGGATCAAATAGTCCCTAGCCAAATCCACCTGCTATATATACACGGGATCCAACCTTAGAAATTAGGCAGCTTGTCCCATCCTCCTCATTCCGCCGCCGCCACTCCTCTTATCTCCCCTTCCTCGGGATCCCCTCCCGATCCAAAAATCCTCCCACTCTCGTTTTCCCCAGTGAGCCAACCATCTCATTTTCCGCAGCGAGCCAACCACCACAACCCCGCCTGACCAACCCCTCTAGCCCCTCGGCCTCGTGCCACCCGCAGGCCAGGTCGCCTCCCCTGCTCATACCCAAGCTCCTCCCAAGACCAGCTCCTGCCGTCTGCCATGCCGCTGACACCCATCTCACCGGAGCAGAGCTTCTCCTCTTCCCGATGCCCTCCAGCTCCAAGTCGCCCCTGTTCCCTTCTCCTTTCTTCCTTAATCTGTCCTCATCTCTCTCTCGGTTCTCTCTCTCCAGGGACCGACCATGGCGCCCCGTGAAGCTCCCCTCTGCAGCCAAATCGTTGAATCCCGCCTCCAACGACGGACCTGGCCTCTTCCCGTTCCCCTGCTTCAGATCTGGTGCTCCAAGCCTCCCCTTGTGCTTGTGGCCTCCCGTTCCACGCCATGGTGCAAGCACCGGAGCTCTGCACGCCACAAGCCGCGGCCTCCCCGTCCACACCCGCTGCTGCTGCCTCCCCGATGCCGCTACTCTGCTTCTGCTCCCTATCGAGTAGAGGACCGCGCCCTACTTCCCTGCATCGATCGTTGACCGCGGCATTGATCCGAGCCGGCCTTCTCGTGCCCGCGTTGACCGTTCCCGCGCCCCTCACTTCTGCGTCCAGGAGCACCCGAGCTCCCTTGCGCCGCCGGATCCGAGACCCCCTAACCCGGATCTGCCCGTTCCCAATGTTCGCGTCGCCGTCAGCCACCCTTCACCGGAGCTCCTTGCCGGCTCGCGCGCCACCGCTGCTCCCCTGCTTTACCTGTTGCTTGATAACCCACAAGTATAGGGGATCTCAACAGCTTTCGAGGGTAGAGTATTCAACCCAAAGTTATTGATTCTACACAAGGGGAGCCAGAGAATATTCTTGAGTATTAGCAGTTGAGTTTTCAATTCAACCACACCTGGATAACTTAGTATCTGCATCAAAGTGTTTAGTAGCAAAAGTGGTATGATAATAATAGTAGCGGTAGCAAAGTAAAGATAAATGTTTTTGGGTTTTTGTAGTAGTTGTAACAGTAGCAACGGAAAAGTAAATAAGCGAAGAACAATATTTGAAAAACTCGTAGGCAATGGATCAGTGATGGATAATTATGCCGGATGCGATTCCTCATGCAATAGTTCTAACATAGGGTGAGATAGAACTAGCTCCAGTTCATCAATGTAATGTAGGCATGTATTCTGTAAATAGTCATACATGCTTATGGAAAAGAACTTGTATGACATCTTTTGTCCTACCCTCCCGTGGCAGCGGGGTCCTAGCGGAAACTAAGGGATAATAAGGCCTCCTTTTAATAGAGAACCGGAACAAAGCATTAGCACATAGTGAATACATGAACTCCTCAAACTACAGTCATCACCTAGAAGTATCCCGATTATTGTCACTTTGGGGTTGTCGGATCATAACACATAATAGGTGACTATAGACTTGCAAGATAGGATCAAGAACACACATATATTCATGAAAACATAATAGGTTCAGATCAGAAGTCATGGCACTCGGGCCCTAGTGACAAGCATTAAGCATAGCAAAGTCATAGCAACATCAATCTCAGAACATAGTGGATACTAGGGATCAAACCCTAACAAAACTAACTTGATTACATGGTAAATCTCAATCAGCCCATCACCGTCCAGCAAGCCTACGATGGAATTACTCACGCACGGCGGTGAGCATCATGAAATTGGCGATGGAGCATGGTTGATGATGACGACGACGAGGAATCCCCCTCTCCAGAGCCCCGAACGGACTCCAGATCAGCCCTCCCGAGAGAGATTAGGGCTTGGCGGCGGCTACGTGTCGTAAAACGCGATGAAACTTTCTCCTTGATTTTCTCTCCTCGAGATGGTATATATGGAGTTGGAGTTGAGGTCGGGAGGTGTCCAGGGGGCCCACGAGATAGGAGGGCGCGCCCTAGGGGGGGCGCCCCCTGTCTCGTGTACAGCCCGTGGGCCCCCTGGCCTTGATTCTTTCACCAAAAATTCTTATTAATTCTGAAAAGTGCCTTTGTGGATTTCCAGGACATTCCGAGAACTTTTCGTTTCTACACATAAAACAACATCATGGCAGTTCTGCTGAAAACAGCGTCAGTCCGGGTTAGTTTCATTCAAATCATGCAAGTTAGAGTCCAAAACAAGGGCAAAAGTGTTTGGAAAAGTAGATACGTTGGAGACGTATCAACTCCCCCAAGATTAAACCTTTGCTTGTCCTCAAGCAATTCAGTTGATTAACTGAAAGTGATAAAGAAAAACTTTTACAAACTCTGTTGCACTTGTTGTTGTAACATGAAAAGGCAGCATTCAAGTTCCAGCAAACATTATGAACTAACCATACTAACAATAACACATAAGTCTCACAATTACTCATATCAATAACATAATCAGCTAACGAGCTATAATAATAAAATTCGGATGACAACACTTTCTCAAAATAATCATGACATGATATAACAAAATGGTATCTCGCTAGCCCTTTCTGAGACCACAAAACATAAATGCAGAGCACCTTTAAAGATCAAGGACTGACTAAACATTGTAATTCATGGTAAAAGAGATCTAGTCAAGTCATACCCAATATAAACCAATAATAATGAATGCAAATGACAGTGTGCTCTCCAGCGGGTGCTTTTTAATAAGAAGGGTGATGACTCAGCATAAAAGTAAATAGAGAGGGAAGCAGGGATTTGTAGAGGTGCCAGAGCTCGATTTTAAAATAGAGAGTGAATAACATTTTGAGCGGCATACTATTGCTGTCAACACAACAACTATGAGATTGCTGTATCTTCCATACTACATGCATTATAGGCAGTTCCCAAACAGAATGGTAAAGGTTTATACTCCCCCAACCACCAACAAGCATCAATCCATGCCGTGCTCGAAACAACGAGTGCCTCCAACATACAACAGCCCTGGGGGAGTTTTGTTTAATTATTTTGATTTGCTTTGATCTTTTTGGATCATGGGACTGGGCATCCTCGTTACCGGCCCTTTCTCGTGAATGAGGAGCGGAGTCATTTCCTCTTGAGAATAACCCACCTAGCATGGAAGATATAGGCAGCCCTAGTTGAAACATGAGCTGCTCGAGCATACAAAACAGTATTTCATTTGAAGGTTTGGAGTTTGGCACATACAAATTTACTTGGAACGGCAGGTAAATACCGCATATAGGAAGGTATAGTGGACTCATATGGAACAACTTTGGGGTTTAAGGAGTTTGGATGCACAAGCAGTATTCCCGCTTAGTACAGGTCAAGGCTAGCAAAAGGCTGGGAAGCGACCAACTGAGAGAGCGACAACAGTCGTAAACATGCATTAAAATTAATTTACACCGAGTACAGGCATGAGTAGGATATAATCTACCATGAACATAAATATCATGAAGGCTATGTTGATTTGATTCAACTACATGCGTGAACATGTGCCAAGTCTAGTCACTCAATTCATTTAAAGGAGGATACCATCCCATCATACCACATCATAATCATTCTAATAGCATGTTGGCACGCAAGGTAAACCATTATAACTCAAAGCTAATCAAGCATGGCACAAGCAACTATAATCTCTAAATGTCGCTGCAAATATGTTTACTTCATAATAGATGACTCAGGAACGATGAATCATCATATTTACAAAAACAAAAGAGGTCGACTTCATACCAGTTTTCTCATCCCAATAAGTCCATCATATATCATCATTATTGCGTTTCACTTGCACGACCGAATGATGTGTATAATAGTAAGAGTGCACGTGCATTGCACTAAGCTGGAATCTGCAAGCATTCAACTCAAGAGAGAAGACAAGTAATATGGGCTCTAAGTTAAATAAACAATCATGCATATAAGAGCCACTAAGCAATTTCAATATAGTCTTCTAGACCCCCAAAAGAGAGAAAGGAAAATAAAACTATTTACACGGGAAAGCTCCCAACAAGTAAAAAGAAGAACGAGAAATCTTTTTGGGTTTTCATTTTAATTTCTACTACAAGAAAGGAAATTAAACTAACTATTTTTTGGTTTTTCTTAAGGTTTAACAATCACACAAGAAGAAAACTAGAAAAAGAAATTTAAACTAGCATGGATAATACAATGAAAGAGTATGAGCACCGACGACTAGTGTGTGAACATGAATGTAAAGTCGGTGAGAAATACGTACTCCCCCAAGCTTAGGCTTTTGGCCTAAGTTGGTCTAATACCAAGGACCACCGCTACTCTCCCCGGTGTAGTGGGAGGTGTAATCAGGATACCACTGGCTGGTCATCTCCGGATCCCACTGGACAGATGATGCACGATAAGGGTCCAACTCAGGTTCCGGCTCAGGTTCAGGTTCTGGAGTAAAAGCTTGGGCTAGATGGTTGTTCACTGCTTCCGGCGTAACAAGGCAATTTTCTTCAAGCAAGTCAAATAACAGAGGTGCAGGCAAAATAATAAACTCAAAGTGTTTCTTATTGAATCTAAGTCTATACAAGAGCATCTTCTCTTCGTTGTCAACAATAAACTTGTGTGCTACCATGCTCTTGTAATCTAAAATGTTAGGAGGTAATTTTGTCTCCTCCTCCTCATGGTGCCTAATGGGTATCTGAAAATGTTCAGCAAGACGTGCAACATAGATACCTCCAAATATGGGGCCTTTCGTACGATTCAGGGCTAGCCGTTTAGCAACGACGGCACCTATACTAAAAGTATTGTCTCCCAGCAAAGCATGTTGAAGAATAATAATATCTGGAATGCTCAATTTTCCACTATTTCCACGACCAATCAAGCATCTACTATCAAATATAGCAAAGTAGCGTAAAACAAGAAAGTGTATGCTAGAGACTTTTGACTCAGAGCCCTTCTTTGGCTCTTATACAGCAATAGTGTAACGAAGCCATCCACATCTTCATGATGGGGTTCCTCTAATTCTCCCTCATAAGATATCCTACATACCGCGCAAAAATCACGTAAAGACATTTCTCTGAATTCATCATATAAATGAAATGATACTGCAGGCGGTGACTTCTTAGGATAATAATAAAAGTTTTGCACAAAAGTATTGGTAAGTAAGATATACTGATCGATTCGGTTGTTCATGAAACCGGTGAGGCCTGCAGTCCCGATTAAAGCATAAAAGTCTCCATGAATTCCGGCTTCTTTAAAGAAATCCTCACATGGCCATTCACATGACCGTACTTCCGCTAAGCGAGGAAGATTATACTTGGGTTTTTCCTTCTCTTTGTCTTGTTTTTCCTTAGAGCTTTGGCTAGAAGAACCTTTAAAGAGCCTCCTTAACATTTTCTAAAAATTTCTGAAATATTAGTAACTTCAAAATAAAAGTGAATAAAACTAAATAAGATTGATAGCAACTACTCCTACAAGTGCCTAGAGCCTATATCATGCATTGGAATTGCTTGGGACCTCAAAAATTTAACATGCAAGCTCAAGAACATGGTCACCTATGCAGCAAAAATTTGCAATGAATAAAGCACTAGAACAAAAACTATTTGGACCAATGGAGGAGTCACATACCAAGCAACAATCTCCCAAAGCAGTTTTGCGAATGGAGCTTTGAGCTAAGAGATCGAAAATCACAGCAAAACGAGCTAGAACTCGGGGTTGAGCTGGATGGGGATTTTTTTGGGTAGAAGATGAAGTGTGTGGGTGCTGGCATAAGTGGAGGGGACCCACCAGGGGCCCACGAGATAGGGGGGCGCGCCCTCCTCTCTCGTGGCCTGGTGATTGCCCCTTTTGCAGTGTTTTCAGTGCCTAAAATCCTCAAATATTCTAGAAAAAATATACTAAATTTGTAGGGCATTTGGAGCAGTTTTATTTTCGGACTATTTTTTAATGCATGGATAATTCAGAAAACAGACAGATAATACTATTTTTTCTTTATTTATTCTAAATAACAAAAAGTAAAAAGAGGGTACAGAAGGTTGTGCCTTCTAGTTTCATCCTTCTCGTGATCATCAAAATGAACCCACTAACAAGGTTGATCAAGTCTTGTTAACAAACTCATTCCGAATAACACGGAACCGGAGAAATTTCGAATAACACTAATTTACCTCAACGGGGATATGAAAATCCCCAACAATAAGAATATCATACTTTTTCTTGACAGTAGGGAGAGGAAATTCAAAACCTCCAAAAATGATGGTTGGAACTTTTTCAATAGAATTGATGCTATGAACTTGAGATTGTTTCCTCGGAAAGTGTACCGTATGCTCATTACCATTAACATGAAAAGTGACAATGCCTTTGTTGCAATCAATAACAGCCCCTGCAGTGTTAAGAAAAGGTCTACCAAGGATAATAGACATACTATCGTCCTCGGGAATATCAAGAATAACAAAGTCTGTTAAGATAGTGACATTTGCAACCACAACAGGCACATCCTCACAAAACCGACAGGTATAGCAGTTGATTTATCGGCCATTTGCAAAGATATTTCAGTAGGTGTCAACTTATTCAATTCAAGTCTACGATATAAAGAGAGAGGCATAACACTAACACCGGCTCCAAGATCACATAAAGCAGTTCTAACATAATTTCTTTTAATAGAGCATGGCATAGTTGGTACAGCCGGATCTCCAAGTTTCTTTGGTATTCCATCCTTAAAAGTGTAATTGGCAAGCATGCTGGAAATTTCAGCTTCCGGTATCTTTCTTTTATTTGTGATGATATCCTTCATATACTTAGCATAAGGATTTACTTTAAGCATATCAGTTAAACGCATACGTAAGAAAATAGGTCTAATCATTTTAGCAAAGCGCTCAAAATCCTCATCATCCTTTCACTTGGATGGTTTAGGAGGAAAGGGCATGGGTTTTTGAACCCATGGTTCTCTTTCTTTACCGTGCTTCTAGCAACAAAATCTCTCTTATCATAACGTTGATTCTTTGATTGTGGGTTATCAAGATCAATAGCAGGTTCAATCTCTACATCATTGTCTTTGCTAGGTTGAGCATCAACATGAACATTATCATTAACATTATCACTAGGTTCATGTTCATCACCTGATTGAGTTTCAGCATCAGAAATAGAAACATCATTGGGATTCTCAGGTGTGTCTACAGTAGGTTCACTAGAAGCATGCAAAGTTCTATCGTTTTTCTTCTTCTTCTTTTTAGAAGAACTAGGTGCCTCTAAATTATTTCTCTGAGAATCTTGCTCGATTCTCTTAGGGTGGCCTTCAGGATACAAAGGTTCCTGAGTCATTCTACCAGTTCTAATAGCCACTCTAACAGCAAAGTCATTTTTATTATTTAATTCATCAAGCAAATCATTTGGAGCTTTAAGTACTTGCTCAGCTTGAGTAGCAATCATAGAAGCATATTTGCTAACGCGGTGAAGTTCATCTTTAACTCTAGCTAGATTATGGCCTACGTGTCCTATCTCGAAAGCATTATTCTTTAACTCTCTACCAACATAAGCATTAAAAATTTCTTGTCTAGCCATAAAGTCATCAAATTCATCTAAGCATGGGCTATGAAATTTAGTAGAGGGTACTTCAACTTTATCATATCTATAGAGAGAATTTACCTTTACTACCTGTGTCGGGTTTTCAAGACAATGTGGTTCTTCAGGCGGTAAATTAAGACCATGTATTTCTTCAATAAGAGGTAAATTCTTAACATCTTTAGCTTTAATACCTTTTCTTTCATTGATTTCTTTGCCTCTTGCATATCTTCAGGACTGAGAAATAAAACACCTCTCTTCTTTGGAGTGGGTTTAGGAATAGGCTCAGGAGTTGGCTCAATTGGTTCAGGAATTACTTCAGGAACTGGCTCGGGAAGAGTCCAATGATTTTCATTAGTCAACATATTATTCAATAGTATTTCAGCTTCATTGACTGTTCTTTCCCTGAAAACACAACCAGCACAACTATCCAAGTAGTCCTTGGAAGCATCGGTTAGTCCATTATAAAAGATATCAAGTATTTCATTTTTCTTAAGAGGATGATCAGGCAAAGCATTAAGTAACCGGAGAAGCCTCCCCCAAGCTTGTGGGAGACTCTCATCTTTGATTTGCACAAAATTATATATTTCCCGCAAGGCAGCTTGTTTCTTATGAGTAGGAAAATATTTAGCAGAGAAGTAATAAATCATATCCTGGGGACTACACACACAACCAGGAGCAAGAGAATTATACCAAGTCTTAGCATCACACTTTAATGAGAACGGAAATATATTAAGGATATATAAATAGCGAGACTTCTCATCATGAGTAAATAGGGTGGCTATATCATTCAACTTGGTAAGATGTGCCACAACAGTTTCAGATTCAAGGCCATAAAAAGGATCAGATTCAACTAAAGTAATAATATTAGGATCAACAGAGAATTCATAATCCTTATCAGTAACACAGATAGGTGAAGTAGCAAAAGCAGGATCGGGTTTCATTCTAGCATTAAGAGATTGTTGCTTCCATTTAGCTAATACTTTCTTAATATCATTTCTATCATTGCAAGCAAGAATTTCCATAGCAGCTGTTTCATGCATAACATAACCCTTAGGAACAACAGGTAATACATAATCATTGGGGGGACCTTCATCATCACTATCATCAATAATAGGTTCTTCAATATTTTCATTCCCCCTAAATCTAGCAAGTTGTTCATCAAGAAATTCACCTAATGGCAAAGTAGTATCACGCACAGAAGTAGTTTCATCATGCATAGCAGAAGTGGCATCATCAATAACATGCGACATATCATAATTCATAGCAGTAGTAGGTTTAGGTGTAGCAAGCCTACTAATAACGGAAGGAGAATCTAGTGCAGAGCTAGATGGCAGTTCCTTACCTCCCTTCGTAGTTGAGGGCAAAATAGCAGTTCGATCGTCTTTCAAGTTCTTCATAGTGATCAACAGATATAAATCCCAAGTGACTCAGAGAATAGAGCTATGCTCCCCGGCAACGGCACCAGAAATTAGTCTTGATAACCCACAAGTATAGGGGATCGCAACAGCTTTCGAGGGTAGAGTATTCAACCCAAATTTATTGATTCGACACAAGGGGAGCCAAAGAATATTCTTGAGTATTAGCAGTTGAGTTGTCAATTCAACCACACCTAGATAACTTAGTATCTGCAGCAAAGTGTTTAGTAGCAAAAGTGGTATGATAATAATAGTAGCGGTATCAAAGTAAAGATAAATGTTTTTGGGTTTTTGTAGTAGTTGTAACAGTAGCAACGGAAAAGTAAATAAACGAAGAACAATATGTGAAAAGCTCGTAGGCAATGGATCAGTGATGGATAATTATGCCGGATGCGATTCCTCATGCAATAGTTATAACATAGGGTGATATAGAACTAGCTCCAGTTCATCAATGTAATGTAGGCATGTATTCCGTAAATAGTCATACGTGCTTATGGAAAAGAACGTGTATGACATCTTTTGTCCTACCCTCCCGTGGCAGCGGGGTCCTAGCGAAAACTAAGGGATATTAAGGCCTCCTTCTAATAGAGAACCGGAACAAAGCATTAGCACATAGTGAATACATGAACTCCTCAAACTACGGTCATCACCGAGAAGTATCCCGATTATTGTCACTTCGGGGTTGTCGGATCATAACACATAATAGGTGACTATAGACTTGCAAGATAGGATCAAGAACACACATATATTCATGAAAACAAAATAGGTTCATATCTGAAATCATGGCACTCGGGCCCTAGTGACAAGCATTAAGCATAGCAAAGTCATAGCAACATCAATCTCGGAACATAGTGGATACTAGGGATCAATCCCTAACAAAACTAACTAGATTACATGGTAAATCTCAACCAACCCATCACCGTCCAGCAAGCCTACGATGGAATTACTCACGCATGGCGGTGAGCCTCATGAAATTGGTGATGGAGGATGATTGATGATGACGACAACGACGAATCCCCCTCTCCGGAGCCCCGAACGGACTCCAGATCAGCCCTCCCGAGAGAGATTAGGGCTTGGCAGCGGCTCCGTGTCGTAAAACGCAAGGAAACTTTCTCCCTAATTTTTTTCTCCCCGAGACGGTATATATGTAGTTGGAGTTGAGGTCGGGAGGTGTCCAGGGGGCCCACGAGATAGGAGGGCGTGCCCTAGGGGGGGGCGCCCCCGTGTCTCGTGGACAGCCCGTGGGCCCCCTGGCCTTGATTCTTTCGCCAAAAATTCTTATTAATTCTGAAAAGTGCCTCCGTGGATTTGCAGGACATTACGAGAACTTTTCTTTTCTACACATAAAACAACATCATGGCAGTTCTGCTGAAAACAGCGTCAGTCCGGGTTAGTTTCATTCAAATCATGCAAGTTAGAGTCCAAAACAAGGGCAAAAGTGTTTGGAAAAGTAGATACGTTGGAGACGTATCACTGCTGTCGTTGTTTTCCCTGTCGAACGAATGGGACGACGATGAAGCCTCCCTCCTACGTTGACCGCGTGCCACTCGAGTGCTCGTGCGGGCCTGTCAAGCCGCCTCTTCGCCAGGCCCCGCGTGCCCCCTGCAGGCCTCCCTCTCCACTAGCCGGCCCGTGAGGCCTGGTGAGTAGCCCCCGCCCTCTGTTTGCTCCTATTGGGCTAGCCAGTTTCGGCCCGATGGTATTTTTTTTCTTGACCTGCGAATTTCCTTTTATCGAGTGAATTACGGTTTTGCAGAAAAGACCCTCATCTTCATGCATTTAATAACTCCAGAACCGTGCATCATATGTAAATAATTTATACATGTAAAATGCTTAGAATTTTGTCTAGTTTCATCCATGTTTAAAATGTTGTTTGATTAAATTTTCTCAAATTCCATGTTAAAATGATTTATTTCATAACTAATTAACCATAGCTTCGAATTTAATAAACTTTATATGTAAATGGGGTGGAAAAATGCATAGATTATCATGGTCCACTTTCGTTTGCTGTTTAACAGCTATAAAATGTGGTTTAGGCAGAATAGTACTGTCAGGGAAACTGATCCACGAACACCTATGGGGCCGGCGGATCGAGCCCCTTTCAGTTCGGCGGGGGGCGGAGGTCGCACGAAGAGCAGATCAAGGCGAAGCACACAAGCAGTTTACCCAGCTTCGGAGCTCTCTGGAGAGATAATACTCCTACTGCTGCTTGTCTGATTCTATTATGTTCTTGCTCGAGAGAGCTATGTGTTTCTCTGGTTTCCGAATGAGTCGAACCCCCTCTACGTTGCGCATGGGCCTCCTTTTATATGCTCAAGGGGTCACCGACAGGTGGCAACGTAAACAAGGGTACAAATGTAAAAAGCGAGGTGGTTGGTACAGTTATTTGTACAGTGTTTCCTACCTAACCCTGACGGCAGGGGACAAGGGCATTAAATGCCCGTCTGTGTCGCCCAAACAGTGCAGAAAAGGACCATTAGGGGCGCCACCGCTCGCCACGACGGCGATCTTGTCAGCTTCGCATGCCACCGCGCACCGCTGGCTGCACAGCCTCCCGCCACGCGCGCCTAGAAAGGCCCCCAGAGCGACACGTTGGTGGATGCGCTGGAGCATGGGCACAGAGTGGCCGCCTGCCGCGGCAAGCGCCTTGCCGCGGCCGTTGTCTTGTCGGGTCCGGAAGCTTGTCGCTCACCGGGCCCTGATATGCCTTGGTTGGTCTTCCCGGCAAGCTCCTCTTGCCGGGGCCTTGTTGCCTTGCCGGGACGCGTGGTGTGTCGCGGCAAGTTCCTTGGGATGCCTTGGTTGGCCTTCCCGGCAAGCTCCTCTTGCCGGGGCCTTGTCTCCTGAGCTTAAATACTTTGTTCTTGAATGGCTCCAAGGGAACCACGGAGGACCTTGGCGGTCGCCCGGCAAGCCTTGCCGCGGGGCGCTGCAACTGCCCGTGCACAAGTTCGGGATACTAAGGTACCCCTACTCTAGTACACCGACAGGAGCCCCCGGGCCTGGGCCACA
Organism: Triticum dicoccoides; assembly: GCF_002162155.2. Classification (NCBI taxonomy): domain Eukaryota; kingdom Viridiplantae; phylum Streptophyta; class Magnoliopsida; order Poales; family Poaceae; genus Triticum; species Triticum dicoccoides. The sequence continues at coordinate 343,135,187 of NC_041383.1, read as the reverse complement.
CACGGTGCCGAGCGCTGTTGGGCCAGGCCCAAAACAGGGCACGGGCACACGCGGCCTGGGCCACGCCGAATCTGACTCCGTATCCACCGCGCCCTCCCTAACGGCACGCGTCGAGTGCGGCATCGTGGGAGAGATCGTGGGTGGATTCTTTATTCGGAAGGGCGAAACGTCCGCCCCCTCCCTCTTTATAAGCAGGGGAAATAGGGGCAGTTCGTTCCCCCCCGCTGGTTGCTACTACTCCATCTTCGCAAACCTCCGCCGCTCCCCCCTTCTTCTCCAAGCTGAGAGAGAGCACCGCTCCGCCCCCCATTGCCACCAGCATCACCAACACCGTCGACCTCCCCCATGGCTCCGAAAGCCGACAAGGGGAAGGGTGTGAAGTCGGCCGAGGCGCAGCGGCTCGCGGCGCTACGGAAGGAGCGGGCGATCTTCTCCCCTCAGCTCGGTGCGTAGGAGCTGAGGGAGTACTAGAAAGCCGACAAGGGGAAGGGTGTGAAGTCGGCCGAGGCGCAGCGGCTCGCGGCGCTACGGAAGGAGCGGGCGATCTTCTCCCCTCAGCTCGGTGCGTAGGAGCTGAGGGAGTACTACTACCTCTTCTGGTCGACGGAGACGCGAGCGCATCCGCACACGAGGGTACTCCCGGCCGCCGCTTGGGAACTGGCTCCAAACGGGTACCCATTCTTCGCGCTGTTCTTCTATTGCGGGCTCTGCCCGCCCTTCTCAGAGTTCTTCTGCGACATAATGAACACCTACGGGCTCCGCCTCCTTGATTTCACCCCCAACACCATTCTGACCATGGCAGTTTTCGCACATTTGTGTGAAAACTTTGTCGGAGTCCACCCCAATGTAGCCCTTTTCCGCCACTTCTTCATGCCTCGGGTCGAGAGAGGAGAGCCGCTTGCCGAAGGGATCGCCTGGATCTCGAGGGTCGGCAAGAAGGAAGCGTATCTGGAGGGTGAACTTCGCAGCAAATGGGAGGAGTGGAGAGCGGAGTGGTGCTGGATCGTCGAGGAGAACCCGCAGTCGTTCACTGCTTTGCGCCAAGCCCCAATCATGCGCGGCAACGATTGGAGCAACGTGGCCCCGGAAGACGATAGATTGAAGATCACCGTCACCCGAATCCTTCGCCTTAGGCTTGCCGGGCTCACTGTAGGCGCCGTCGGCGCAGATTTCCTTCGACACCGCATCGCCCCCCTGCAGGAGAGGGGGAGACCCGCCTGGGAGTTCAAGAACTCGGCGGATATAATGCGGCTGCGTCCGGGCCTCAACTACAACTTCATCGTCCTGGACTTGGATGCAATGCTTCTGGAGTTGTTCAAACGCGACCCCCAGCACCCATTCGTTTTGCCGAGGAGCGTCGTTCCATTGTGCAATAATTCATCGCTTGACCGGATCCGCGCCATGATGCCGTTGTGCGATTCCCATGGAATCGTTCCAACTTGGCAAGAGCCTGCGGATGACGTCGTGCGGGCGTTCTTCGACAACTTGGAAGAAGTTCCGGTCCGCGCCGTCGAGCAGAAGAGCCTCACCCGCGACACCACCGACGCGGAGCTGCAGCGCATCGCCACCAGGACGGAGGAGGCTGCGGCGGCAGCTGCCGCGGGCGCGTTCGGGTTCACCGTAGAGGAGGCAGAGGCGGCAAGCCTGGCCGAGCGCGAGGAGTTTGCTGGTGAGGAAGATCTTGCCGGCCCTGAGGCTGAGCCGAGCGAGGCCGGCGAGGAAGAGCCCGAGCCTTCAGACAGCTTGCCGTAGGCGGAGCCCCCGGCCCCGCCAAGAAGGCGTCTTCGCAGGGCCGCTGACGTAGCGGGGCGGCAGACGGGTCAACAGCCGCCGAGCCGCGCGACACGCTCTACCGCGGGAACCAATGTTGCCGCGGGAGCGCCTCACGCTGCTGCGGCAACTGGAGCGGGATCTTCCCGGTCCACCGCCTCGCTCCCGCCAAGCGGGCAAGGGATCCTACTCCTCCGCCTTGCTGCACCGGAGGGGAGCCGGACTTCGATCTCTCTGCGCTCAGCTCCAACGAGGAGGAAGAAGAGTAAGTTTCTTTGGTGCTCTTGTAGCTCTTCAATTTTTGCTATTTTTGTCTTGTATCTGACTTGCTTCGATCTGAATCCATACCTTTTCAGGACGCTGGCCCAGAGAGCGGCGAAGAGAGCCAAGGCCCCGGTGATTGTCGTCGAAGATGATCCCACCGTGTCAGCAGGTGGTGTATCTGAGACCACCTTGACGGACCTTGCAGCCACTCCCCAAAGCAGCCCCCAGCGTAAGTTTGTAGTTTACTTCCTGCTGTCGGGCGCGCATGGGTGCTTTTTTCTCTACTGATATTTTGCTTGTTGATTTGTGTAGGAGCAGAACAGCCTCACCAGGAGGGCCCGGAAGCCGCCCCCGAAGTGCCATCCGCTTCAACTACGCCACCAAGGGAGGAGTCCCCGGCAAGGGAGCGCTCTCCGGCAAGGGAGGACTCCCCGGCAAGGGACAGTTCTCCGGCAAGGGATGGCACCAGTGATCCTCCGGCGGTCGAGACCGCGACCGCAGATCCTAGCACAGGTAATCTCCTTGCCTGAAAACTTCCCTTGGGCTCTTTTTCTTCTGAATTTCCTTTCTTGGTTTTTTGCTTGACTTTTCTCCCTTCTTCGTTCTTCAGATCCATCTGCTGCGGAGCCAATGGAGACTGAGGATGCCGGCGAGGAAGGCGCGCGTGGCAGCAACGACGACGCCGCTGTCAACGAAGAAAGGGCCAGTGCTGATGAGCCCGCCGGCGAAGAGGTCGCCAAGGCTGCCGCCGCAGAGGCTGGAGAGGGGTCGGGCGATCGCACTGACGGCCCTGAGGCCGCAGGAGCGCCAGGCGCTGCGCCGACCGCCGATCCCTCCGCCGCTGCCGCGGAGCCAGGCTCCAAAGAGCCCCAGCCCGGCGCCTACTTGAAGGCCGGCGATGGTATCTTCATCAAGCTTCCCTGGGCATCGAGCTCTAGGGCGCCGGTCAAAGGAGAAGCTTTCGATGAGGAGCTGCTCGCCTCCGCCGGGCTGTCGTTGGTCGATGCGCCAAGTAGCAGCAGTGGCGAGCCTGAGGAGGGGCAGCTGCTGCAGAAGCTGCTGTCACTCTACCGCGCACGACAAGCCAAGCTGGCCTCCCGGGAAGCGCTTGTCGTGAAGGCGGGAGTCGATATGGAGAAACACACAGAGGAGCTCCGGGGCCTCAATCAAGAAGCTCTCCGGTCCCTGGCACAGGAGTGGGAGAGACTCGCCGAGGAGCTTACAGCCTTCCTTCTCGAGAAGGCCGAAGCTGAGGAGGAGCAAAGGCTCGCTGCCGAGAAGCAGTCCGCGCGAGAAGGCGAGTTGGTGCAGCGGAAGGCCAACCTTGACAGCTACGAGGAGGAGCTTGCAGAGCACGAGCAAACGATTGGCGGGGCGCTCAAGGAAGCAAAGGACGCCGCCGCAGCTGCCGAGGCCGCCAAGAAAGAGCTGGAGGTGAGGGTAGCGTAGCTGGAGGCTGATCTCCGGGCGAGCGGCGAGGAGCTCGCTGCGCTCAAGCGTGAGCGCGAGAAGGATGCTGTCGCTCATGGTGAGCTGCAAGGCCTTATCGCAGAGAGGATCAAGGAGCTCAGCGCCGCCAAGGATTCCAAGGCGGATCTCGAGCTGAAGCTGGCCACGTTGACTCAGACGTTGGACGCCGCCAGGGAGCGAGAAGTGACCTTGTCGGAGAAGATCGAGGCCGACAAGGCACTGCTGGCGAGCATCGCTGTTACCCAGAACTCATTTAGGGAGACGGTGGAGCATTGGACCGAGGGTCTGGTGAATATCGCCGCAGTCATCGACGAGGAGCTGGCGTAGTTGGGGATGGAGGACTTTGGGTATCCTTCCGACGAGCATCTCCAACCCAGCGCCAAGCTCAGCCTGTTCTTCAAGGGCGTGGCGACGGCGCTCCAGGGACTCCGGGAGAGGATCCCAAAGCAGCTGGCCGACGAGTCGCGCAGGATTTGCGCGGGGGCTCTCCAGAAGGTGCTGATGAAGGTGGCCTTCCGCAACCCAGGCCTCAACCTCACCAACGTCCTCAAGTCCTTGCCGCCTGACGCCGATCTGGATGCGCTCAAGGCCCTTGTCGCACCCATTGTGGACAAGGTGAGCGAGATCAAGAGGGTTGAGGGCGATCGCGTAGACTAGGCCGCCCGTTTTCTCTTTCTCCTTGTCGCTGCTAGCCATATTATAAGATCAATCTGTTAGATCTACGACAAGTTATTTTGTAATATAACTCTATTTCTGGTATCAATCGCTACGTTATTTCCTTTACTAGATTCCTTCCTTTGTATGTTTTTACCCTACGCTTTTAGGGAACTTGTTGGCGCAGGCACCCGAGCCGCGAGCACTGAGTGCGGGACGTCAACAGCCTGCTGGCGGTGCCGCTTCCGACAAGAAACCTTGTCGCGACTAGATGCAGCACACTTAAGTTGTTGAGCGGACTCGAAACAAAGTAAGGGCGCAACTAGCTACGAGTTGGTTCCTCTGCGCACAGGTTTTCCATACAAAGCACGGTCGTTCAAGGAAGATAACTTAAAAATTTAAACCAATTGCTCAAACTTTGGCAACTTAGCTTTTCTGTCGTTTGCTTCCCGGCAAGGTTTCCGTCAAGGCGAAACTTTCTTGAACGACGCCTGTTCCACATCATTATCTTCTCCTCCCCCCCGGCAAACTTGTGCGCGAGGGAATCTTCCTTCCTTTGAGAAAAAGAAAGAAGAGAAAATAACGATATGGAACCTTACGGCTCGTTATTGCTTACCGGGGGTAGGTGCTGCACAAAGTGTCAGATAATGCATGCAAATATATGAAAAAAAAGCATGAAATTGACAAGATGTGCGGAGCACATGAGCTTTACTTGTGCACGGGATCTGCGCCCGGCTTTGTACAAAGGATTACATGCAACATCAGCAAGACTTGTACAAAAGGTGGTTGCCGGAACAGGTTCCGGCAACCGTGCCCTATGTGTAAAACTTACGAAGATGCTCAATGTTCCAGGAGTTGCTCACCGGAATGCCATCTTCGTTCTCAAGGCGGACAGCGCCGGGCCTAGTGACTCGTTTCACCCGGTAAGGGCCTTCCCACTTCGGCGTCAACTTATTGGAATTCTTGGCGGACTGAACGCGCCGAAGAACAAGGTTGCCTTCCTCGAAGCTTCTGGCTTTAACTTTGCGGCTATGGTAGCGGCGCAAAGCTTGCTGGTATCGAGCAGCTCGTACAGCAGCCTGAAGACGATCCTCCTCAAGGAGCAGCGCGTCATCTTGTCGCAGCTGCTCTTGCTCAAGCTCATCATAAGCGAGCACTCGAGGTGACCCGTATACGAGTTCCATGGGGAGAACTGCCTCTGCTCCATAGACTAGAGCGAAAGGTGTCTAGCCAGTGGCTCGATTTGGCGTCGTCCTGATCGACCAAAGAACCACCGGCAGCTCGTCGATCCAGTTTCTTCCGCACCTGTGCAGCCTATCGAAAGTTCTGGTCTTGAGCCCGCGCAGCACTTCAGCATTTGCCCTCTCCGCTTGACCGTTGCTTCTCGGATGAGCAATAGAAGTGAAGCAGATCTTGGTGCCAAGATCTTGGACATACTGCATGAAGGTGCGACTCGTGAATTGCGTGCCATTGTCGGTGATGATCCTGTTAGGGATCCCAAAACGGCAAACAATCGACCTGAAGAACTTGATTGCTGACTGTGCTGTCACCTTCCTCACTGGTTCCACTTCCGGCCACTTTGTGAACTTGTCGATTGCAACGTACAAGTACTCAAAGCCCCCGACAGCTCGGGGAAAGGGGCCGAGGATATCGAGCCCCCAGACCGAAAATGGCTAGGATAAAGGGATCGTCTGGAGAGCTTGAGCTGGCTGGTGTATCTGCTTGGAATGGAACTGGCACGCTTCACACTTGGTTACTTGTGCAGTTGCATCCTGGAGGGCTGTCGGCCAAAAGAAACCTTGCCGGAATGCTTTGCCGGCAAGTGCTCTTGCGCCAATGTGGTGGCCACATATGCCTCCATGTATCTCTGCCAACAGCTTTTGTCCGTCTTCCCGGCAAATACACTTCAATTTCACACCGTTGAGTCTTCTTCTGTACAGTATGCTATCGACAAACTGGTACATACTTGACTGCCGGTCTACTTTTTCCGCTTCTTCTTGCTCTTCGGGAAGCTCTCCTATCTGAACGAAATGGACAATCTGCTGTGCCCATGCTGGAGCTTGTGGCTCGACAACAAGGACTAAAGGCACATCTGCTGCTGCGGGAACATCCGCTTCTACGGCGAGCACCTGCGGCTCAGCTGGAGCTTGATGTTCCCCGGCAAGCTTGCCGGAGCAAAGCTTGTCGAGAGCGTCTGCTACGACGGAACAAACCATAAGGCTTGCCGGAGCAGATTGCTCCTCAGCATCCTTGGCGTTGATCTTGGGGACCTTCTTGACGGCGGCTTCAGGGAGCTCTGCCGGAAAATAGTCACCAGAAATCAACTTCCTCTTCTTGTTGTGTCCAGTTGATGGCGTTACGGACGGTTGAGTCAGCCTGAGCACAAAGATCCCTGGTTCCACAGGTAACTTTAGTGCGGCGCACTTCGACAGGCCATCAGCAATGTCATTCTGAGCTCTCGGAACATGTTCCATCTGTAGGCCGTCAAAGTGCTCTTCTAGCTTTCTCACTTCATCAACATATGCTTCCATCAATGGACTCTGATAGTTCTTGTTCACTTGGCGGACGACAAGCTGTGAGTCACCCCTGACAATGAGCTTCTTGATCCCAAGGTCTGCTGCGATCCTGAGACCGGCAAGCAATCCTTCATACTCTGCAGTATTGTTGGTTGCTTGCTCCTTGGGAAAGTGCATCTGGACTACGTACTTGAGGTGCTCTCCGGTGGGTGCGACAAGCAGCACGCCCGCACCGGCGCCTTGCAGCGAGAAGGCACCATCAAAGTACATCAGCCACTCTTTGCTCGCCTCCTTGACGGGGATGCTCGTCTTTGGAATTTCTTCATCTTGTGTTGGCGTCCACTCTGCTATAAACTATGCCAATGCTCTGCTTTGGATAGTTGACGTACTTTCAAACTTGAGGGCAAAGCTTGACAGTTCCAGTGCCCACTCGACAATCCTGCCTGTTGCTTCTGGATTTTGCAGTATCCTCTTCAGCGGAAAATGAATGACGACTGTGATCTCATGCGCTTGGAAGTAATGGCGCAGCTTTCTCGAGGCCATGAGAAGGCCGAAAAGCAATTTCTGCACACCAGAGTACCTTGATCTAGCCCCCTACAGAAGGGAACTGACAAAGTAAACTGGGCGCTGTACCATTCTCTTCTGCATCTTGTCATGCTCCTGCGCAGATCCATCCTTGTCGGGACCAGAGCTTGTCGGCGAAGCCCCCTGCTTGTCGTTGGATGCATCTGCCGTGGTTGCCGGCTCATCATCTGCCTCCCTCTCCGCCACTAACGCAGCACTAACCACTTGATTGGTTGCCGCTATATACAGCAGTAACTTCTCTTGTGGCTTAGGTGCGACAAGTGTTGGAGTGGAGGACAGGTACCTCTTCAAGTCCTGCAGCGCGGCCTCCGCTTCCGGAGTCCATTTCATTGGACCTGCCTTTTTCAATATTTTGAAAAATGGCAGGGCGCGCTCAGCAGATCTAGAGATAAACCTGCTGAGAGCAGCCACGCAACCGGCAAGCCTTCGTACATCCTTGACGTGCTTTGGTGCTTCGATCTGCTCAATGGCCTTGATCTTGTCGGGATTGGCTTCAATTCCGCGTTGAGACACAAAGAACCCGAGTAGCTTGCCGGAAGGGACTCCAAACACGCACTTCTCGGGATTAATCTTGAGGTTGATCTTGCGCAGATTTGCAAATGTCTCATCCAAATCTTGAATCAGGGTCGCCCTGTCCTTGCTCTTGACCACTATGTCATCCATGTAGGCTTCCACATTTCTGTGCATTTGTGGCTCAAAAGCGTGGTGGACTACCCTTGCAAATGTTGAACCAGCATTCTTCAAACCGAAAGGCATCCGTACGAAACAGTACGTGCCACACGGGGTGATGAATGCGGTCTTCTCCTCATCCTCTTCTGCCATGAAGATCTGATGGTATCCTAAGTATGCATCAAGAAATGAGAGCAAATCACATCCGGCCGTGGAGTCAACAATCTGATCGATGCGCGGCAAGGGAAATGGGTCTTTGGGACAAGCTTTATTGACATCGGTAAAGTCGATACAAAGCCTCCATTTTCCGTTAGCCTTGCGCACGACTACAGGATTGGCCAACCACGTAGGATGGAGCACTCCTCTGACAAGGCCTGCTGCTTCCAACTTCTTGATTTCTTCTGCGATGAATTCTTGGCGCTCCACTGCCTGTTTCCTGACTTTCTGCTTGACAGGCCGCGCATGAGGACAGACGGCAAGGTGGTGCTCAATTTCCTGGGAACACCGGGGATGTCAAACGGTTGCCATGCAAACACGTCGACATTCGCCCGCAGGAAAGCAACGAGCGCACTTTCCTATTTGGGGTCGAGAGTGGCACTGATGGTGAAGGTACCACCAGTGCCGTCCTCCTTGGCGGACACCTTCTTGGTCTCAGGTGGAGCAGCCATTGCCTTCTTACACTTGCCGGTGGAGCTCGATGGTGCGTCCTCGACAGTAGCGCAGCACTCCGAAGAGGTGCGCTTGCCGGAGTGGGCATCAGAGCTCTTGCCGGACTTGGTCTTCTTCTTCCCCCCGGGAGCTTCAGTGGCAAGCGACTTGCGATCTGTTGCGGCTGTTGCTTCCCGGTAGATCTTGTCGGCACAGATAAGAGCATCCTTCTTGTCACCAGGGACAGAGATGACACTTATCGGGCCTGGCATCTTCAGCATGTTGTAGGCATAGTGAGAGGCTGCCATGAACTTGGCGAGTGCTGGACGGCCGAGTATCCCATTGTAGGGTAAAGGAAAATCAGCAATGTCAAAAGTGACGCTCTCAGTCCTGAAGTTCAGCTCGCTGCCAAATGTTACCGGCAACGTGATCTTTCCCTTCAGCTTGCTCCTTCCCGGGTTGATTCCTTGAAATGTGCCGGTTTCTTTGAGCTTGCTGTCAGGGATCTGGAGTTTCTGGAGCACCGCGGAGGAGATCAGGTTCAAGCCGGCCCCGCCGTCAACTAACATCTTAGTGACCTTGAGGTTGCGGATAGTTGGCGAAACCAACATCGGCAAGCACCCGACCGCAGTTATGCGATCAGGGTGGTCGTCAATATCAAAGATGATAGGCATGCTGGACCATTTCAGAGGCTTGCGTGACTCGATGGGTGGTTCTGCTGCATTAACTTCCCGCACCCACTGCTTGAGCTGGCGGTGCGAAGTATGCAGAGAAGCACCACCGTCAACGCACATGACCTCTGTGGCTTTCTGGAACTCCTGCTCATCAGTCTCCTCATCATCCATGTCTTCATTGTCGTTGTCATCTTCATCCTTGTCGCGGCCGCGAGGAGGTCTGTCTCCTTGCTGCTGCTTGGCCTTGCCGCGGCGTCCTCCTCGGCCGGGACGTTTCTTTCCGGATCCTCCAGCACCTTCCTGGGCCTTCTCCTTGTCGCGCCGCTCGTATTCAGCTTTCTGTTGCTCAACAAGCTGCTCGAATTTCTTGCAGCTCTGGAGATCGTGGCCCTTGGTGTGGTGGATCTTGCAGTACTGCTTGTTGGTGCCGTCCTGCTTGTCGGCGACCGCCACCTCCGCGGCAACCTCCTTGCCGGAGTCACCAGCTTTGGCTTTCTTGGCGCCACCACCATTGCCGGACTGCTCAACAACTAGCACCTCTTTTCCTTTCTTCCTCCTGTTGTTCCGCCGCCGGTTTTTCCTTGTCGGGGCTGCATCTTCACTGTCAGATCCTCCTGCTCCTATGTTCTCTCCGGGGAGTCTCCTCCCTTCCTCAGCGCGCGCACACTTGTCGGCCAGGGCATATAGCTCGCTGACGTCTCTGATCTTGCACATCGCCATTTCCTCCCGCATCCTGCGGTTTCGCACGTTCTGATGGAACGCGCTGATCACCGCGGCAGGGTGGACATCTGGGATGTTGTGCTGCACGCTGCTGAATCTCTGAATGTACTTGCGCAGGGGTTCTCCTTCCTTCTGGGCGAGCAGATGAAGGTCACTCTCTTGGCCATGAGGCTTGTGGCCGCCTGTGAAGGCGCCGACAAACTGATGGCACAGATCAGCCCAGGAGGATATGGAGTTATCCGGCAAGTGCATGAGCTAGGATCTGACGTTGGGCTTGAGCACCAGCAGGAAGTAGTTGGCAAGGATCTTGTCTTCCCGTCCCTCAGCAGCCTGCACCGCAATGGTGTAGATGCTGAGGAATTCCGACGGATGCGTCTTGCCGTCGTACTTCTCCAGTACGTCTGGCTTGAAGTTCTTCGTGCTGGGCCACTGGACTTGCCGCAGCTCACGGGTGAACGCAGGGCAACCTACCGCGTACGGCAAGTCGCCTGGTTCCCCTGGAGCATGCATGTCAACAGAGGGCCCATCGCGCTTATCGGATTGACGTCGCGCTTCTCATTGGCGCTCGATGCGAGTACGAGCGTCTTCTTGCTGTCGATCGTGAAGAACTTGGCGTTGATCGCGACGAGCTCGTGGATCCGACGATGCGGCGGAGTCGCTGTCGAGGTGGATCCGGCGAGTCAGCGATCTTGGCCTTCGGGGTGGTGATTTCATGGTTGTTGCACCCCCACCAGTTTCGTCGCCACCGGCTCGCGCCTGGCAACCCTGCCGCGGCAGAGACGCGCTCGGCTGCCGCGGAGTGTCGCCGTTGGCGTAGCCGATGAGACTCTGAATGGTGGCCCTCCATTCGTCGATCTTGTCCGACGTCGGAGGGTAATCCAGGAGCAGTTGAGCTCGCGCCAAAGCTTCTGCCGGAGTGGTGGGTGGCAGTGGCGGACGGCGCAAGGAGCGGGATGTGCTCGGACTTCTAACTGTGTTAGAAGGAGCATTTTCCCGTCCGGGCGACCGTGTCCCGCTCGTGCTGGCACGTTGGCGTGCATGCTAGTCTTGAGCGCCCCGGGATCCACCAGCTTGATCTTGGCCCAACAAATGTATGGTACTGTGAGTACCATGACGCTGTCGGTCCTGCGCCTCCTGAGATGGGCGCGGAACAAGTGCGGACGTCGAGGTCTGCGCCGCCTTGCCTTTGGGCCTGGCAGCGTCGTGAGCTTCCTCGTCGACGTCCGTCCTTCCGCCGACGTCTACCCCACCACCCGTTTGCTCCGGTGGCGGTGGGATCGACGTGGACGGAACTGCTGCCTCCGAAGCCTTCTTCTTCGGTGGCATGTTGATGAAGAAAATGAAGATCTAGCTCGTGTGAACGCCGGATCAGGTTCACACAGCCTCGACGCCCCCTACCTGGCGCGCCAAAGATGTCGGGGAAACTGATCCACGAACACCTATGGGGCCGGCGGACCGAGCCCCTTTCGGTTCGGCGGGGGGCGGAGGTCGCACGAAGAGCAGATCGAGGCGAAGCACACGAGAAGTTTACCCAGCTTCGAAGCTCTCCGGAGAGATAATACTCCTACTGCTGCTTGTCTGATTCTATTATGTTCTTGTCGAGAGAGCTATGTGTTTCTCTGGTTTCCGAATGAGTCGAACCCCCTCTACGTTGTGCATGGGCCTCCTTTTATATGCTCAGGGGGTCACCGACAGGTGGCAACGTAAACAAGGGTACAAATGTAAAAAGCGAGGTGGTTGGTACAGTTATTTGTACAGTGTTTCCTACCTAACCCTGACGGCAGGGGACAAGGACATTAAATGCCCGTCTGTGTCGCCCAAACAGTGCAGAAAAGGACCGTTAGGGGCGCCACCGCTCGCCACGATGGCGATCTTGTCAGCTTCGCATGCCACCGCGCACCGCTGGCTGCACAGCTTCCTGCCACACGCGCCTGGAAAGGCCCCCAGAGCGACACGTTGGTGGATGCGCTGGAGCATGGGCACAGAGTGGCCGCCTGCCGCGGCAAGCGCCTTGCCGCGGCCGTTGTCTTGTCGGGTCCGGAAGCTTGTCGCTCACCGGGCCCTGATATGCCTTGGTTGGTCTTCCTGGCAAGCTCCTCTTGCCGGGGCCTTGTTGCCTTGCCGGGACGCGTGGCGTGTCGCGGCAAGTTCCTTGGGATGCCTTGGTTGGCCTTCCTGGCAAGCTCCTCTTGCTGGGGCCTTGTCTCCTGAGCTTAAATACTTTGTTCTTGAATGGCTCCAAGGGAACCACGGAGGACCTTGGCGGTCGCCCGGCAAGCCTTGCCGCGGGGCGCTGCAACTGCCCGTGCACAAGTTCGGGATACTAAGGTACCCCTACTCTAGTACACCGACAAGTACCAAATTTCAGATATGCACATGGGGATTTTCCGGAATTGTTGTTTGTTGTTTCCGGCCTCATTTAAACTTGCCTAGATAGGTAGTTTTCATATGCTTCACCCCTTGCCATGTTTAATAAAATTTAATATTGTTGGGTAGAAAAACCGAGAGAGAACTAAATAATTGATGTGGTGTTTCGTCAATATGCAACTCGTTGCATATTGAGCTCCACTTAATTTATAGTGTTCTTTGTTGCACTTTGCCATGCCATGCTCTTTAAACCGGATATGCATCATACTTGGTTGTGCATCATGCCATGTTTATGCTTGTGTGTTTACCATGTTGTTTGTTTGTTTCCGGTGTTGCTTCTTCTTGATAGTTCCTATTTTGTTGCGATCACGAGGATTCGTTCAACTACGCTTGGTTCGACTACGCCCGTTCGTCTTCTTCATGGACTCGTTCTTCTTCCTAGCGGGATTTCAGGCAAGATGACCGTCACCTTGGATCTCACTACTATCATTGCTATGCTTCGTTCTATCGCTATGCTGCGCTACCTATCACTTGTTCTTCAAGCCTCCCAAATTTCCATGTCAGCCTCTAACCTTTTCAACCTTCCTAGCAAACCGTTGCTTGGCTATGTTATCGCTTTTGCTCAGCCCCTCTTATAGCATTGTTAGTTGCAGGTGAAGTTGAAGATTGCTCCATGGTGAACATGATTATGTTGGGATATCACAATATCTCTTATTTAATTAATGCATCTACATACTTGGTAAAGGGTGGAAGACTCGACCTTATGCCTGGTGTTTGGTTCCACTCTTGCCGCCCTAGTTTCCGTCATACCGGTGTTATGTTGCTTGATTTTTGCGTTCCTTACGCGGTTGGGTGATTTATGGGACCCCCTTGACAGTTCGCTTTGAATAAAACTCCTCCAACAAGGCCCAACCTTGGTTTTACCATTTGCCTCACCATGACCTACTTTTCCCTTGGGAGTCGCGCTCTCGAGGGTCATCTTTATTTAGCCCCCCCCGAGCGAGTGCTTCTGTAAGTGCTGGTCCGAACCAGAGCCCTTTGCATGGATGCGCCCCCTCAGGGAAACTTGAGGTCTGGTTTTAGTTGTACGGATTGCTCATCTGGTGTTGCCCTGAGAATGAGATATGTGCAGCTCCTATCGGGATGTCGGCGCATCGGGTGGTCTTGCTGCTCTTGTTTTACCATTGTCGAAATGTCTTGTAAACCAGGATTTCGAGACTGATCGGGTCTTCTTGGGATATGCTTCGTTGACCATGAGAGCTTGTGATGGGCTAAGTTGGGACACCCCTACAGGGTATAAACTTTCGAGTCATGACCGCGGTTATGTGGCAGATGGGAATTTGTTAATATCCGGTTGTAGATAACTTGATACCAGATTCGAATTAAAACGCATCAACCGCGTTTGTAGCTGTGATGGTCTCTTTTCGGCGGAGTCCGGGAAGTGAACACGTTTTGGCTTATGTTTGACGTAAGTAGGAGTTCAGGATCACCTCTTGATCTTTGCTAGCTTCACGACCGTTCCGTTTGCTCTCTTCTCGCTCTTATTGGCGTATGCTAGCCACCATATATGCTTAGTCGTTGCTGCAACCTCACCACTTTACCCCTTCCTTACCCACTAAGCTTTGCTAGTCTTGATACCCATGGTAATGGGATTGTTGAGTCCTTGTGGCTCACAGATTACTACAACAACAGTTGCAGGTACATGTTTGTGATGATCATGACGCGAGAGCGATGTTCCTTGTTTTGGAGTTCTTCTTCTGCTTCTTCTTCGATCAGGGGATAGGTTCCAGTTCAGCAGCTTGGGCTACCAGGGTGGATGTTGTTTGAGTTTTTGTTTGTGTTTCATCCGTAGTCGGATGGTGCTCTTATGTAAGATGATGTCGTATTCGTGTGGCATTGTATGCCTTCTGTATGTATCCCCATCTATTATGTAATGTTGATGTAATGATATCCACCTTGCAAAAGTGTATCAATATGCGGTTCTATCCTTGGACCTTCGAGTCTCTTTAGGATAGTATCGCATATTGGGCGTGACATGCTAAGAATTGGAGGTAAAAAGAAAGAACAAGGGGTCGAACACATACCCTAGTTTGGCGGGTGTTCGCTATGGCGGCAATGGCGGAGCAGATTTCCATTGACGGCGACAGAAATCAGCGGCAGGAGGTCGCTGACGGCGAGGAGGCGATCCGGAGACCCGAGGAGGCAAAGCAGGATATGCGCGGGCTGAGGGGTTTTGAAGAAATTTCCAAAATCTCACCTGTGGGTATATATATCCCGACCCTGTCGGTGTGACTGAGTGGAACAACTCGGTGGCACCGAGATGTAGAATCGCAAGCAGTTACTGCAACTCGGTTTGACCGAAATGCTCAAATCGGTTGCACCGAGATAAAAACCTATATCAACTTAGTGAACTCGGTTTAACCGAAATGGATGACTCGGTCATACCGAAATGCACAAAGAGGTTTTGGAAGTTTAAGTCTACAACGAATTGGGGACTCCGAGTGCTCCTCACACAGAGTGGTTCGAATCTGACTTGATCAAACTTTTTGATGTAGCATGAATAGAGTTTGAGGCGAGAAAAGCATAGATAGCTAGAGAAGGTTCTTAGGCATTCTGGTCCATCCACTTGGCAAAAGAGATAGATCCAAACAATCAAAGCAACAAGTGGATGTCCTCGAATGAGAAAAATATGCAACCAACACGCTCACACAATAAAATGGCAAATGAAATATGTGGCAAAGCATGCACAAACATTCTAGCATTTATCAAGCAATTTGCGATGACTAGGTCACCTATATATGAGTATATTGACCTAGGAGTCAAATGAGAACATTTGATTATAGGTCCTACTCATCGTTTAAGCATAAGTGGGGTTACCACTTTTACATAAAGCATTGTTGTGTTCACACCATTAGAATTGCTTTAGCTCAGTTCTTTAGAGTAAAGCTCCCCCTATATGTGATATCCCCCCCCCCTAAGATGGATGAACTAACCTTGGGTTTTGTCGATGATGACTTCATGTAGGTGTTGAAGATGTGGATGCTCAATGTTGATGTAGATCATTCGGAGTAATCCATTTGAGTGAGTTGCACTTTCAATACCTACACGGGTTAGTCCCACAAGGAACAAACAAGGATATCCATGGACATAGAATGATGTACAAGCAAGATGATGTCCATGAAATAATTAGGTTACCTTGTCCCTTGTCTTACCAACAAGAGGGTTTGTGACTCCTTGAACTAGTGCAAGATGTGGAAGTTGTTTGCACTTGTTCTTGCCAAAATGATATGAGTGAAGTGTGTTGGCGGAGTCACCCTCAAGAACTCTCTTGTTATTCTTCTTCGGGAGCCACATCATCTTGATGGGAATCCTTGGGGTTGTAGTCGTACTTGATGAAGTAGAACTTGATGTAGTCTTGGGAACCCACTAGACCAAGGCCTTGGGAGCTTCTTCAAATGCATCAATCTCCTCTTGAAGCTTATCCTTCCCTTTGTGCTTGTGGTCTTGTGGTGGAAGATCATCTTGAGCTTGTGTCCCCTGGAAAGAAGTAGGATCATACTTCTCTTGTTGAGGAACAAACTTCGTCTTGGGTTATTGATCTTCATCCCACTCAACTCCATTGGCATTGAAATTTCATTCAAAACTAACACCTTGGTTGTTCCGGTGCCTTCCTTGCTTGCGTACAATTTCCTCAAATTGCTTACTTCCGGCAAGGCTCCTGTAAACACCTTTCTCTATAATTCCCTTCAATAAGCTATTTTCTTGCTCAAGTGTAACTTAGCTAAGAGAATCATTCATGGAATCAAGAGAACTACTAGAAGCAACAACATTGGATTTAGCATGATTATTGTTACTGCTAGAAGAATCTTTCTTACTTTTGTTGCTAGATTTAACTTGTGGCATGTAAGTAGACAAGAGTAAACACTTGGCAATGTAAGAAGATTTTTTCTTGCAAAGATCATTATTGATTGCCTTTAAAAACTCATGCTCTTGCCCTAGGTTGCGCTTTTCCAAGCGTAACTTCTCATGAGTCTTTAAAAGTTCTCGATGATCTTCCAAGGTAGTTTCATGAGCTAACTTAAGAGTATTTAGCTCTTTAGTTAGACGCTCAAATCTTCTCCTTATCATTGTCATTCGTTTTATCATGATTAGCATGATTAATTGATGTTTCATCATAGTATTCATCACTGGAGTTGTCAACAAGTAAATCATCATCACCTAACAAATCATCTTAATCACTATTGAAATCAACATACTCGGGGTGTGATACCTTTGGGCCTTTAGTCATGAAGCATTCTTCCAATTCCTTCATTTGGTGAGTCAAATATGTCATATGAGTTGGTTGACACAAGTGCTAGACCGGCAACGCCTTCATCTTGAGTATATTCGGAGTCGGAGTGATAACTTCTT
This sequence comes from Triticum dicoccoides, assembly GCF_002162155.2. Classification (NCBI taxonomy): domain Eukaryota; kingdom Viridiplantae; phylum Streptophyta; class Magnoliopsida; order Poales; family Poaceae; genus Triticum; species Triticum dicoccoides. Next base: position 343,118,440 of record NC_041383.1, on the reverse strand, counting down.
TCGGAGTGATGGTTGGACTCGGAGCCGGATATCCATTCACCAACGTGAGCTTGATGTCTTTGTTTTGTGTAGCTCTTTGATGATTTCTCCTTCCTTTTCGAATCCTTGCTTCTCCGGGAGGTTCTTCGTTCATAATGATCATCTCTACTCCTTGTCTCTCTTGGCGGTGATTCTTCTCTTCTAATTCTACTTTTAGGTGAAACTTCTCTTCTGTTATAGGGAGCCATACACTCATTGGAGTAGTGTCCGGGTCTTCCACAATTGTAGCAATTACGTTCACGACTCGAAGATCTTTTGTCACTGTAGGACCTTGACTGGAACTTCATTCCATGCTTCTACTCTTGTAGAACTTGTTGAAGTTCTTCACCATTAGGCTCAATTCTTCATTGAAGGTTTGTTTCTCACTTGATGATGTAGGAGCATCACATGAGGCTTTGTAAACACCGCTTGACTTGTTGTGAAGTTCCTCTTTATCCTTGAGTGACATCTCATGAGCAACAATTCTTCCAGTGGCTTCCGTTGGCTTGAGATCTTTGTAATTTGGCATCATTTGGATCAATGTGCACACAACATTATATTTTGCATTCAAGGCTCTTAGGATCTTCTTGATGATGAATCTATCGGTCATCTCTTCACTTCCTAAGCCGGCAATCTCATTTGTGATGAGAGCAAGCCTAGAGTACATTTCAGCGACACCTTCACCATACTTCATTTTCAACTTTTCAAGTTTCCTTTGAAGCACATGCAATTTTGATTCCTTGACGGAGTCAGCACCTTCGTGCATATCAATCAAAGTATCCCAAATTTCCTTAGCATTCTCAAGATGGCTGATTTTGTTGAATTCTTCAGGGCACAATCCATTGAAGAGAATATCACAAGCTTGAGCATTGTATTGCAGCATCTTCAACTCTTCCGCGGTAGCTTCGCGGTTCGGTTCTCTCCCATCGAAGAATTCACCTTGCAAGCCAATACACACAATAGCCCAAACGGCGGGGTTATGTCCAAGAATATGCATTTTCATCTTATGCTTCCAACTATCAAAATTAGTACCATCAAAGTAAGGACCTCTATGGTGGTAATTTACCTCGCTAGATGCCATACTCTCCTAGGTTGTGAAACCAAAGCTAGGATCACCAAAATCTATGGAAATCAAGGCAAATGGAGACTGTAGCTCTGATACCACTTGTAGGATCAAAAGTATGTCTAGAGGGGGTGATTAGACTACTTGACCAAATAAAAATCTAGCCTTTTCCCAATTTTAGTTCTTGGCAGATTTTAGCAACTTAGAACAAGTCAAGCAATCAACCTACACATGCAATTTTAAGAGTATAGCAGCGGAATGTAAATCATTGCATACAAAGGTAAAGGGAGAAGTTTGGAGGGAGCAAACGCAAGGTTGACACGGAGATTTTTGGCATGGGTCCGATAGGTGGTGCTATCGTACATCCACGTTGATGGAGACTTCAACCCACGAAGGGTAACGGCTGCACAAGTCCATGGAGGGCTCCACCCATGAAGGGTCCTTGAAGAAGCAACCTTGTCTATCCCACCATGGCCATCGCCCATGAAGGACTTGCCTCACTAGGGTAGATCTTCACGAAGTAGGCGATCTCCTTACCCGTACAAACTCCTTGGTTCAACTCCACAATCTTGACGGAGGCTCCCAAGTGACACCTAACCAATCTAGGAGACACCACTCTCCAAAAGGTAATAGATGGTGTGTTGATGATGAACTCCTTGCTCTTGTGCTTGAAATGATAGTCTCCCCAGCACTCAACTCTCTCTCATAGGCTTGGATTTGGTGGAAAGATGATTTGAGTGGAAAGCAACTTGGGGAAGGCTAGAGATCAAGATTCATATGGTAGGATTGGAATATCTTGGCCTCAACACATGAGTAGGTGGCTCTCTCTCAGAAAATGAATGCTGGAAGTGTAGGCATGTTCTGATGGCTTTCCTCACGAATGAGGAGAGGGTGGAGGGGTATATATAGCCTCCACACAAAATCTAACTATTACACACAATTTACCAAACTCGGTGTGACCGAATCAGAAAACTCGGTCAGACCGATTTAGTTCATAATGTGACTGTTAGGCATTTCGGTGGGACCGACAAGTCAACTCGGTGGGACCGATTTCTTTAGGGTTAGGGCATAACTTCAATCTCGGTGAGACCGATTACACAAACTCCATGGGACCGACTTTGGTAATAAGCTAACCAGAGAGTTGGTTAGGCTAACTCGGTGGGACCGATTCGCTCATCTTGGTGGGACCGAAATGTTACGAAAGGGAAACAGGGAGTTTGCATTGCGAAATTGGTGGGACTGATCACTCATATCGGTTAGACCGAAACATTACGACGGGAAACAGAGAGTTTGCAATCCCATCTCTGTGAGACCGAGATCCCTATCAGTGAGACTGAAGTGACTAGGGTTTCTGGAAGTGGCTATGTCAAATGAACTCGGTGGCGCCGGATGGATTAAATTGGTGGGGCCTAGTTTGAATTTTGGATTTAGACATATGTGGATATGATAAAGTGATTGAGGGTTTTTGGAACATATCACTAAGCATTTTGAGAAAGAAAGCCATTAAGCAACACCCTATCCCCTTTTAATAGTATTGGCTTTCCTATGGACTCAATGTGATCTTGGATCACTAAAAGTAAAATGTAGAGTTTTGAGCTTTAGAGCTTGAGCCAATCATTTGTCCTTAGTATTTTGAGGGGTCCACATTCCTAATCCATGCTATGCCAAACATTGAACTTTCTTGAAATATTTATCGTGAAATAGCATTAGTTCAATGAGCTACATGTTGTTGATCATTACCAAAACCACCCAGGGATAGTTGCACTTTCAGCTGCCAGCTCCACATAGAGAGTTACTAATTCATCTTAGAAGAAGGAATCACATCATGGGTTGGAAAAGGGAACAAAAAAATAACTATCTGATATCTGAGATCAAGATAAATCCATCTAAAAATTTAGAAACTGAGAGAGGGGAGATAAGGAGTCGAGCCTACCTGGGTGTTGTGCAGCCACCATGTAGAGCATAGCGGCATGGGAGAGCGGGTCAAAAAGAGAGGCAGCGTGATTGGGGATTTTTTAAGTCGTGGGTGGGGCAGATGATGAGCCAGCACGCGGGGGCTTGTCCCGCTCCTTCCCCTTCTAGCCTCACCCTACTCCTTCCCCTTATGGCCTCGCTCACTGTTCCCCCATCGCCATTTGCCCTCCTCATCAGCCTGCTTGCTGCGGCTGTTATTCCCCTCCTCTCATCGGCCACGAAGAGGCGCCCCCAGGGGACCCGAGCAGCTGTAGCCTCCGACGGGCGAGGAAATCAAAGAGAACACAGAGGGGGAGGAAGCGGAAGCGGCGTGGATGCTATGGCTAGAACGACGGGAGGTGGACTCGCTCTGCTCCATGAACTGATGTTGCTTCCACACGCATACAGCAGAATCGACATGGCCTTCTGCCTCTGGCCGACCCAGCCGCCGTCATGGTCACACGCAAGGGAGAGGGCGAGGCCAGGGTTGGTGGTTTCATGGCGGCTGGTGAGGAAGAGAGTTTGAGGAGGCAGCGAGGGAGGGGTGCGGCGTGCGGCGTGCGGGCGAGGGGATTGGGCTTTCGAGGACATGGCCTACCCCACACTCGCGCAAATGGCGTGACGTGCACGCGGCGCGCAGGGAGAGGGCGCACCTACACCTCAAAAAACCTTACCCAGCCAACACGCATGCTCCAAGAGCCCACCAGTCATTGGTCATCCGAATTTACTATGTTGTCAAAATGAACGACGAGAGGTGCGAGCATCTAACGGCGCAAATGAAGCCAATGACTAGATTGACCATGATCTAAAGGCCAAAACTAAAGGAAATCGAGGGAGCCTTGTGGAGCCAAGTTGGCTAGAAACCTTATAGGTTAGAATTCATGCCATGTTTACAATAATTTTATATGGTTTTGGTATGATTTGCATGGAACTAACCCGGACTCACGATGTTTTCAGCAGAACTACTGTGGTGTTGTTTTTTATGCAGAAATGAAAGTTCTCCAAACACCGCAAAACTTTTTGTGGATTTTTATGGACCTGAAGAGAACCATTGGGCCATAGCAGCACTTGGGGGGGGCGAGGGGGCACAACCCACTAGGGCGCGCCTGGGGCCCCAGGTGCGCCCTGGTGGGTTGTGCCCACCTCGGTGGCCTCCCGTGCCCCTTCTTCGCCCTATAAATTCCCAAATATTCCGAAAACCCTCGGGGAGATCCTGGATGGGAAGTTCCGCCGCCGCAAGCCTCTGTAGCCACCAAAAACCAATCGTGACCCCATTCTGGCACCCTGACGGAGGGGGGAATCATCTGGGGTGGCCATCTTCATCATCCCGGCGGCAACCACGATGAGGAGGGAGTAGTCCATCCTCGGGGCTAAGGGTTCGTACCAGTAGCTATGTGTTTAATCTCTGTCTCTCGCGATCTTGAGATGTCACGATCTTGATGTATCCTGGGCTAAGGTAACATAGATGGATCATATGATGTTTCTCCCCTCTACACTTGTTGTGATGAATTGGGTCTTTACCCTTTGAAGTTTTGCATTGTCGGATTGAATGTTCAGATCCGAGAACACATGATATATGTCTTGGATATGAATACCCGTGGTGACAATGGGGTATTATTTTGATTCACTTGATATATGTTATGGCACTCAACTTGCGGATTCCCGTGGTGACTTTGGGGTAATCTATGCATCGGGGTTGATGCATGTTTTTATTATCTTTTCTCTGATAGAAACTTTGGGATCTCCTTGTAGTTCTTTGTCTAGATTGAGTATTATGAATCTGAAATTGTTTGATATATATCGTATAATTAACTCATGGGTACTCGCGGTGACATTGGGATATCTAGGTGACATTAGAGTTGGTTGATATGCATCATATGGTGTTATTTTAGTATGAACTCTTGATTAGATCGATCGGAAAGAATAGCGTGCCGTTATTTTAGTACGAACTCTAGGATAGATTGATCGGAAAGAATAGCTTTGAGGTGGTTGCGTACCCTAAAAACAATTTCTATCTTTTGTTATCCGCTAATAGGAACTCGGGAGTGATTCTTTATTGCACTTTGAGGGATAATCATATGATCCATCTATAGCATTGTTGAGAGATTGCACTAGGAAAGTAAGCACCATAGGACTCATTTTCCATCATTCCAATACCGTTTGTGATTTGTTTTACTACTTACTACCTTGTTGTTTTTTATTGTCCGCATTACAAAAACTCATAGCTACTATCCATACTACACTTTTATCACCATCTCTTCGCCGAACTAGTGAACCTATACAATTTGCCATTGTATTGGGTGTGTTGGGGACACAAGAGATTTCTTTTATTTGATTGCAGGGTTGCTTGAGAGAGATGATCTTCATCCTACACCTCCCAGGGATTGATAAACCTTAGGTCATCCACTTGAGGGAAAATTGCTACTGTCCTACAAAACTCTGTGCTTGGAGGCCCAACACAGTCTACAAGAATAAAGTTGCGTAGTAGACATCAAGCTCCTTTCTGGCGCCGTTGCCGGGGAGGTGAGTGCTTGAAGGTATATCTTTAGATCTTGCAATCGAATCTTTTAGTTTCTTGTTTTACCACTAGTTTTGTTTATAAAAAGAAAACTACAAAAAAATTCAGAATTGAGGTTGCCTCATATTATTTGTCTTTATAATGTCTTTCGTGAAAATGATGGAAAGGAAAATTGTACTCAATTGTTAGAAGAAGAATACTAAAATGTTTGGCATAGAATCCATGAATGATGAGCATGATTGCAATGTTGCTAGTATGAATTCTTTTAATATCAATGATGCTAGTGATATGCAAAGCCATAATCTTGGGGATGCTATGTTTGATGAAGATGATATTTTTATTCCCGCAAGTTTTGATGTGCAAATTTGTTATAATGGTAGAATGCCTCCTATTTATGATGATTACAATGATGAATGTGGGTTTGCAAGAGTGTCAACTCCAGGTAATGATCCCACTATTTTTTGAGGGTGTTGAATCTTTTCACAATATTGATGAAAATGTATTTGGAGAGGTCATGACTTTATTTAGTGATGAATCCACTATTTTGGAAGCGGTTTAAATTGACTATGAGAACAAAGTTGATATCTATGATGATTATGGTGATGACATGTATTCTATAAATAATAATGATAACCTTGAAACTTGTCATCATAATTTTAATTCTCAATATGATTATTCCAATCAAGTATCACATGATAGTTATTTTGTTGAATTTGCTCCCACTACTATTGATGAGAATAAATTTGCTTATGTGGAGAGTAACAAATTTTTTATGCTTATGTATCATGAAAAGAATGCTTTATGTGATGTCTATATTGTTGAATTAATTCATGATGCTACTGAAAATTATTATGAGAGAGGGACATATGCATTTACACATCTCAATAATATCAAGTTTCCTTTCTATGTGTTGAAACTTTTGAAGTACTGCTTGTTTTACCTTCCTATGCTAGATGATTCTTGTTCCCATAAATTGTTTGCTCACAAAATCCCTATGCATAGGAAGTGGGTTAGACTTAAATGTGCTTTCCATGTGTTTCATGATCCTCTTGTTATGTTTCAATTCTTATCGTTTATGCGAGCATCATTGAAATCATGAAATGCATTAAAGAAAAGTGCTTGTTGGGAGACAACCCAACACTTTGACCTACTGTATTTGTGTGTTCACATGATTATGGTACTTTAGTAATCATGCTTAATTGTATTTGTTTCAATAAAGTGCCAAGTAAAGCCTTTGGGATCATGTTGGGTGATAGTTGATTTGATCTTGCTGAAAAACAGAAACTTTTGCGCTCGCGAAAACAACTCTCATTTTTAACAGAAGAGTGCTTTCGTGTTGATTATTTTTTCAGAAGGTTAATATTCAAATTTCTCACGTGTTCATAATTGTTTCGTAATTTTTGGTGTACCAGAAGTATGGTTTGAGTACAGATTACTACAGACTGTTCTGTTTTTGAAAGATTCTATTTTCAATGCATAGTTTGCTTGTTTCCTTGTTTCTGTGGCTTATATTGCTCAATATAAATTGTGGAAATGATATGCTACAGTAACCATTGTGTGTAAACAATTATGAATCTTCTCTTTGATAGTACGAAAGTGAAATGGTTTTCTCTTTATCATACTAACCTATCTAACAAAGTTCCGTTAAGTTTTGTGTGATTGTAGTTTTCAAATTTTGCATGAGATGTCGATATGAGGAGAATAATGAGTGAAAAGATACTAAGCTTTGGGATTCCCAAGGCACCCCAAGGTAATATTGAAGGAATATCCAAGCAACTAAGCTTGGGGATGCCCCGGAAAGCATCCCCTCTTTCGTCTCCAACATTATCGGTAACCTCATTTGGAGCTATGTTTTCATTCGTCACATTATATGAGTTTTACTTGGAGCATCATTTATTTTGTTTGGATTTTCTTGATGTTATTTATAATAATGTTTTGCATCTTTTATTTCAATAAAAGTGGTAATGATAGCCTTTGCCATGCTTATTTTGCAAGTATACATGTTGCTGTTTCAAAACAGAAAGTTTACCGCTGTTGCAAAAATTCCCTAGAAAATTCAAAATGTGATAAAGTGCTGAAACTTTTTGCAAAATAAGCACTGATAAATTTTATAAAGTGTGGTTTCAGAATTTTTGGAGTTAGGGAAGTATGATGAATATTGCATTCTTTACAGACTGTACTGTTTTGGTAGATTGTTGTTATGTCTGCATTGTTTTGCATAAGTCTCAAGTATCTAAGCTTAGCGATGCCCCGGTAGGCACTCCACCTTTCTTCTTCAACAATTATCGGTTAGTATCGGTTGGGCCTAAGTTTTTGTTTCTTCACATGAGTTGTGCTATTCTTGGAATGTTATTTTTTTTGCTTGTTGTCTTAATAAAATACTTAGATCTCAAAGTTTTTTTAATAAGATAGAATCCACAATTAGCTACCCATTTACATAACTACTCGTTTGATCTTCACTTATTGTAGAACTTGTTGATGCATTGTCTGCTAGATCATCCTAGTATATTGAACATTACTCGACTTTTTTGATGCAGAACTATGATAAATTGGTAATATCAGAGCATAGGATGAGTTTGTTATTTAAGTTAGCACAAGTATATATCACAAATATATTATACACATATACACAAACATTACATCAATTATATTTTACAAAATTTAGTAGTTGTGGGAATCACTGGGTAGCTCAATGGTAAAACACATGGCCATGTTACCAAGCAACCCAGGTTCAAACCACTTTCCTTGGGTGTGCTAGTAGCCCTAGGCGGCTAGGCTAAGGACAAGCTGCAATGGCTTCAAAGGTGATTTTGACCGCAGTAATTAATCAGAGTAAATGAGACAAAAGATGTTGTTGGTTCCAGGAAAAATAGTTATACAAAGTATACACATAATAAAGATATAAAGGAATCAGAGCAATCTAGTTTCTGTGATAGACTATTCTCTCTTGTTCCATGGTTGTATTACTTTGTGTAGTTCCTTTAGTAGATGTGCTTAGCAAGTTAAAAGGGGAACTACAATAATTATGTTGCTTGGCAGTTCTTTTTATTTTAATTACTTAAGTTGTAATCATGGCTCATTTTATAACAAAGGGTTCATTGTGTTGGAGAGTACAACCAAGCATTGTTGGGAGTAGATCAAATATTGCATACTGTTAGTCAAATTTTCAATGTCAAGTTGCTAAGACTACCTTTATCACAGAACTTCGATTATGTCGATCTCTTCTTGCTCTAGACACTACTCCAAGTAAATTAAAACCAAATGTTACTCCAAGTAACTACAATTTGTTAATTAAAGGATCATTTGTAGTTTCAGTAGTTTTGCTTGCACTTGTAGTTTTAATTAAAGGTTCATCTATAGTTTCAATATCGTTGGTAGTTGTAATGTTTTCTTATTGGTATCACCATCAATTTCGTTTACATTTTCAGTTTTATTTCATGTCTAAAGAAATCCCTAGTTTTGAAGGGTTCTAGCTATTGCCATCATATGTCCACAAGTGCATTGATTTTTGAATGTGCAATGATAATTTGGTGTAGTTGATTATCTTCTACTCAAAACTTCTGCTGTTGTAAGGTTGTAATTGGTCTCTTCTGCTGCTTATCAGAGATGGGGGAGGCCGCCACCGCAGACTACGCTCTGCCACAACGGAGCACGAGTTTGATGGTTTCGAGTTCTTCACTATCATACTTGAGAATTCCTCCAGGAGGCAGGTGTATAAAAGGAGAGATCTCCCCTTCAACCATCTCTTTATGATAAATCTGCTGTTTGCTACATCACTCCTTGAACCACGCTGCAGAGGCTGCCTAACACTTTTGTGAAGATGCTGGACGGCTATCGGCCAAAGAATGTGAAGCTACGATAGGCCAGCAGGGGGCTTCACAGGCATTGGGACGTGGAGGTCATGATTAGGTACGGCCACATGTACCTCTATCATGGCTGGGAGCAGTTTGTCAATGCCTATGACCTGCGGCACGGGTACTTCCTTGTCTTCAAGTATGACGGTGATGCGATGCTCACCGTGAAGGTGTTTAACACGACTATGTGCCACATGCGCTACCAGGATGACGACGATGCCAGTACGTTCTGCCTCTTCTTCCTCTACATTTGGCTTTGTCTCACATCAATTGTTTAGAAAACTTTGTGCATTTTGGTTAGGCAATGGGAGCAGCAGCAACGACTCTAGCTACATCCAAAGCAGCAACGACTCTGGCTATAGCGAGGATGATCTGGAATGGAGTGGGGAGGAACAGGACCAGAGTGGGGATGAGGAGGTGCAACCTATTCTGTCTGACAATGACCTCCCAATGGTGGTTGTTGATGATGTTCAAGCGATGGTGGTGGCTAGCGATGGGCAAGCAATGGTGGTGGCTGACGATGGGCAAGAGATGGTGGTGGCTGATGATGACCTAGCGATGGTGCTGCCTTGCGATGGCCTTGCAATGGTGGTGGTTCCTGACAATGACCTCGTGCCCTCTGCTGGGCGACATGACCATGCCAATTGTGGTAGCAGACTACATCCCACTGCCTTGCCACTCTAAGGGCATCGAGATGATGAAGGAGAAGGAGAAGAAGGAGGAGCGAAGTATGTCAGGTATGTCAGATCTCCAAAGTGATCTATACTTAGCTTTTTTTCCTCCGAAATGACCTAAGTTAGCTCTAATATGCTAAGTTATCTCTAATATGCTTAGTTACCTAGGTTTGCTCAATAATGACATACACTTAGCTTACTTATGTAAAAATGACATAATTAGCTTACTTAGGTTTGAAATGGCATAACAATCTTGGTAACCTCATATATGTCATATAGTTAGCTTACTTATGTCAAAAATGGCATAATATGCTTAGTTAACTCAAAAATAGCATAATTAGCTAGGTTAGCTCCAAAATGAACAATTTTATCTAGGTTAGCTCCAATATGATCTATTTTACCTAGGTTAGCGCAAAAATCACCAAGTTTACCTAAGTTAGCTCCAAAATGACCTAAGTTAGCTCTAAGTTAGCTCTAAAATGCTAAATTAGCGCTAATATGCTTAGTTACATAGATTATCTCAAGAAAGACCTGTACTTCACTTACTTATGTGCAAAATGGCATAATATGATTATTTAACTCAAAAATGGCATAATTAGCTAGGTTAGCTCCAAAATGAACAATTTGTACCTAGGTTGGCTCCAATATTATCCATTTTACCTAGGTTAGCTCCAAAATGACCAAGTTTACCTAGGTTAGAAGAAGAAGAAGATAAAGAAGAGGAGAGGAGAAAAAGAAAGAGAAGCTAAATTCTTCTTCTTCTTCTTCTTCCTTTTCTTTTTCCTTCTATTTAGTCTTCTTCTTCTTCTTCTAACTTTCATCTTTCCCAATTTGCAGATTTGCTTTACATGAGGAAGCTTGCATTGATGGAGTGTACTCTTCTCCTTGTGCTTCCTTTTTGTTTATGGAAACTTGTTGGAAACTTGTTTTGGATATGTATGTATATATGGATATGTTCTTGGAAACTTCCTGTTGGAAACTTGTTCTGGATATGTATGTATATATGGATATGTTGTTGGGAACTTCTTGTTGGAAATCATTGTATGTTGGATATGTCGTTGGAAACTTGTATGTTTCTTATGTTTCTTATGGCGTGACGTGCATGCGGCGCGCAGGGAGAGGGCGCACCTGCACCTCAAAAAACCTTACCCAACCAATACGCACGCCCCAAGAGCCCACCAGTCATTGGTCATCCAAATTTACTATGCTGTCAAAATGAACGACGAGAGGTGCGAGCATCTAACGGCGCAAATGAAGCCAACGACTAGATTGGCCATTATCTAACGGCCAAAACTGAAGGAAATCGAGGGAGCCTTGTGGAGCCAAGTTGTCTAGAAACCTTATAGGTTAGAATTCATGCCATGTTTACAATAATTTTATATGGTTTTGGTATGATTTGCATGGAACTAACCTGGACTAACGCTGTTTTCAGCAGAACTACTGTGCTGTTGTTTTTTGTGCAGAAATGGAAGTTCTCCACACACCGCGAAACTTTTTGTGGATTTTTTATGGACCTGAAGAGAACCATTGGGTCAGAGCAGCACCTGGGGTTGTGTCCAGAGGGGGCACAACCCACCAGGGTGCACCTGGGGCCCCAGGCGCGCCCTGGTGGGTTGTGCCCACATCGGTGGCCTCCCGTGCCCCTTCTTCGCCCTATAAATTCCCAAATATTCCGAAAACCCTCGGGGAGATCCTAGATCAGAAGTTCCACCACCGCAAGCCTCTATAGCCACCAAAAACCAATCGTGACCCCGTTCCGGCACCCTGACAGAGGGGGGAATCATCTGGGGTGGCCATCTTTATCATCTCGGCGGCAACCACGATGAGGAGGGAGTAGTCCATCCTTGGGGCTAAGGGTTCGTACCAGTAGCTATGTGTTTAATCTCTGTCTCTCGCAATCTTGAGATGTCATGATCTTGATGTATCTTGGGCTAAGGTAACATAGATGTACCATATGATGTTTCTCCCCTCTACACTTGTTGTGATGAATTGGGTCTTTACCCTTTGAAGTTTTGTATTGTCGGATTGAATGTTCAGATCCGAGAACACATGATATATGTCTTGGATATGAATACCCGTGGTGACAATGGGGTATTATTTTGATTCACTTGATATATGTTATGGCACTCAACTTGCGGATTCCCGTGGTGACTTTGGGGTAATCTATGCATCGGGGTTGATGCACATTTTTATTATCTTTTCTCCGATAGAAATTTTGGGATCTCCTTGTAGTTCTTTGTCGGGATTGAGTATTATGAATCTTTAATTGTTTGATATATATCGTATAATTAACTCATGGGTACTCGCGGTGACATTGGGATATCTAGGTGACATTAGAGTTGGTTGATATTCATCATATGGTGTTATTTTAGTACGAACTCTTGATTAGATCGATCGGAAAGAATAGTGTGCTGTTATTTTAGTACGAACTCTAGGATAGATTGATCGGAAAGAATAGCTTTGAGGTGGTTTCGTACCCTACAAACAATTTCTATCTTTTGTTATCCGCTAATAGGAACTCGGGAGTGATTCTTTATTGCACTTTGAGGGATAATCATATGATCCATCTATGTTAGCATTGTTGAGAGATTGCACTAGGAAAATATGCACCCTAGGACTCATTTTCCATAATTCCAATACCGTTTGTGGTTTGTTTTACTACTTACTACCTTGTTGTTTTTAATTGTCCGCATTACAAAAACTCATATCTACTATCCATACTACACTTTTATCACCATCTCTTCGCCATACTAGTGAACCTATACAATTTGCTATTGTATTGGGTGTGTTGGGGACACAAGAGATTTCTTTTATTTGATTGCAGGGTTGCTTGAGAGAGACTATCTTCATCCTACACCTCCCAGGGATTGATAAACCTTAGGTCATCCACTTGAGGGAAAATTGCTATTGTCCTACAAAACTCTGCGCTTGGAGGCCCAACACAGTCTACAAAAATAAAGTTTCGTAGTAGACATCAAGCTCCTTTCTGGCGCCGTTGCCGGGAGGTGAGTGCTTGAAGGTATATCTTTAGATCTTGCAATCGAATCTTTTAGTTTCTTGTTTTATCACTAGTTTTGTTTATAAAAAGAAAACTACAGAAAAATTTGGAATTGAGGCTGCCTGATATTATTCGTCTTTATAATGTCTTTCGTGAAAATGATGGAAAGGAAAATTGTACTTAATTATTAGAAGAAGAATGCTATAAAATGTTTGGCATAGAATCCATGAATGATGAGCATGATTGCAATGTTTCTAGTATGAGTTCTTTTAATATCAATGAAGCTAGTGATATGCAAAGCCATAAGCTTGGGGATGCTATGTTTGATGAAGATGATATTTTATTCCCGCAAGTTTTGATGTGCAAATTTGTTATAATGGTAGAATGCCTCCTATTTATGATGATTACAATGATGAATGTGGGTTTGGAAGAGTGTCAACTCCAGGTAATGATCCCACTATTTTTTGAGGGTGTTGAATCTTTTCACAATATTGATGAAAGTGTATTTGGAGAGGTCATGACTTTATTTAGTGATGAATCCACTATTTTGAAAGCGGTTTCAATTGACCATGAGAACAAAGTTGCTATATATGATGATTATGGTGATGACATGTATGCTATAAATAATAATGATAACCATCAAACTTGTCATCATAATTTTAATTCTCAATATGATTATGCCAATCAAGTATCACATGATAGTTATTTTGTTGAATTTGCTCCCACTACTATTGATGAGAATAAATTTGCTTATGTGGAGAGTAACAAATTTTTTATGCTTATGTGTCATGAAAAGAATCCTTTATGTGATAGCTATATTGTTGAATTCATTCATGATGCTACTGAAAATTATTATGAGAGAGGGACATATGCATTTACACATCTCAATAATATCAAATTTCCTTTCTATGTGTTGAAAGTTTTGAAGTATTGCTTGTTTTGCCTTCCTATGCTAGATGATTCTTGTTCCCATAAATTGTTTCCTCACAAAATCCCTATGCATGGGAAGTGAGTTAGACTTAAATGTGCTTTCCATGTGTTTCATGATGCTCTTGTTATGTTTCAATTCTTATTTTTATGCGAGCATCATTGAAATCATCATGCCTAGCTAAAAATGCATTAAAGAAAGGTGCTTGTTGGGAGACAACCCCATACTTTGACCTACTGTATTTGTGTGTTCACATGATTATGGTACTGTATTAATCATGTTTAATTGTATTTGTTTCAATAAAGTGCCAAGTAAAGCTTTTGGGATCATGTTGGGTGATAGTTGATTTGATCTTGCTGAAAAACAGAAACTTTTGCGCTCACGAAAACAACTCTCATTTTTAACAGAAGAGTGCTTTAGTGTTGATTCTTTTTTCATAAGGTTAATATTCAAATTTCTAACGTGGTAAGTATTGTTTCATAATTTTTGGAGTACAGAAGTATGGTTTGAGTACAGATTACTACAGACTGTTCTGTTTTTGACAGATTCTGTTTTCAATGCATAGTTTGCTTGTTTCCTTGTTTCTATGGCTTATATTGCTGAATATAAATTGTGGAAATGATATTCTACAGTAATAATTGTGTGTAAACAATTATTAATCTTATCTTTGACAGTATGAAAGGGAAATGGTTTGCTCTTTATCATACTAACCTATCTAACGAAGTTCCGTTAAGTTTTGTGTGATTGAAGTTTTCAAGTTTTGCATGAGATGTCGATATGAGGAGAATAATGAGTGAAAATATACTAAGCTTTGGGATGCCCAAGGCAACCCATGGTAATATTGAAGTAAGATCCAAGCAACTAAGCTTGGGGATGCCCCGGAAAGCATCCCCTCTTTCGTCTCCAACATTATCGGTAACCTCATTTGGAGCTATGTTTTCATTCGTCACATTATATGAGTTTTACTTGGAGCATCATTTATGTTGTTTGTATTTTCTTGATGTTATTTATAATAATGTTTTGCATCTTTTATTTCAATAAATGTGGTAATGGTAGCCTTTGCCATGCTTATTTTGCAAGTATACATGTTGCTGTTTCAAAACAGAAAGTTTACCGCTGTTGCAAAAATTCCCTAGAAAATTCAGAATGTGATAAAGTGCTGAAACTTTTTGCAAAATAAGCACTGATAAATTTTCTAAAGTGTGGTTTCAGAATTTTTGGAGTTAGGGAAGTATGATGAATATTGCATTCTTTACAGACTGTACTATTTTGGTAGATTGTTGTTATGTCTGCATTGTTTGCATATGTATGCTTGTTTTATGATTATATTTGAGGATAGGAGTACTAAATATGCAGAGGCATTTAGTATGCAATGTTTAATAATAATTTTATTAATTTGCTATAGTAGAGAGTGATAAGGTTTTGCACTGATTTATACTAACTTATCTCACAAGTTCTTGTTGAGTTTTGTGTGGATGAAGTTTTTGAGATTTAGGGAAACCGTGATATGAGAGGAATTAAGGAGATACAAATTCTTAAGCTTGGGGATGCCCAAGGCATCCCAAATTTGTATTTCAATAAGTCTCAAGCATCTAAGCTTAGGGATGCCCCGGTAGGCACTCCACCTTTCTTGTTCAACAATTATCGGTTAGTTTCGGTTAGGCCTAAGTTTTTTCTTCTTCACATGAGTTGTGCTATTCTTGGAATGTCATTTTATTTTGTTTTGCTTGTTGTTTTAATAAAATACTTAGATCTGAAAGTTTTTTTAATAAGATAGAATCCACAATTAGCTACCCATTTACATAACTACTCGTTTGATCTTCACTTATTGTAGAACTTGTTGATGCACTGTCTGCTAGCTCATCCTAGTATATTGAACATTACTCGACTTTTTTGATGCAGAACTATGATAAATTGGTAATATCAGAGCATAGGATGAGTTTGTTATTTAAGTTAGCACAAGTATATATCACAAATATACTATACACATATACACAAACATTACATCAATTATGTTTTACAACATTTAGTAGTTGTGGGAATCACTGGGTAGCTCAATGGTAAAACACATGGCCATGTTACCAAGCAACCCAGGTTCAAACCACTTTCCTTGGGTGTGCTAGTAGCCCTAAGCGGCTAGGCTAAGGACAAGGTGCAATGGCTTCAAAGGTGATTTTGACCGCAGTAATTAATCAGAGTAAATGAGACACAAGATGCTGCTGGTTCCAGGAAAAATAGTTTTACAAAGTATACACATAATAAAGATATAAAGGAATCAGAGCAATCTAGTTTCTGCGATAGACTATTCTCTCTTGTTCCATGGCTGTATTACTTTGTGTAGTTTCTTTAGTAGATGTGCTTAGCAAGTTAAAAGGGGAACTAAATAATTATGTTGCTTGGCAGTTCTTTTTATTGTAATTACTTAAGTTGTAATCATGGCTCATTTTATAACAAAGGGTTCATTGTGTTGGAGAGTACAACCGAGCATTGTTGGGAGTAGATCAAATATTGCATACTGTTAGTCAAATTTTCAATGTCTAGTTTCTAAGACTACCTTTATCACAGAACTTCGATTATGTCAATCTCTTCTTGCTCTAGACACTACTCCAAGTAAATTAAAACCAAATGTTACTCCAAGTAACTACAACTTGTTAATTAAAGGATCATTTGTAGTTTCAGTAGTTTTGCTTGCACTGGTAGTTTTAATTAAAGGTTCATCTATAGTTTCAACATCGTTGGTAGTTGTAATGTTTTCTTATTCGTATCACCATCAATTTGGTTTACATTTTCAGTTTTATTTCATGTCTAAAGAAATCCCTAGTTTGAAGGGTTCTAGCTATTGCCATCATATGTCCACAAGTGCATTGCTTTTTGAATGTGAAATGATAATTTGGTGTAGTTGATTATCTTCTACTCAAAACTTCTGCTGTTGTAAGGTTATAATTGGTCTCTTCTCCTGCTTATTAGAGATGGGGGGAGGCCGCCAAAGCAGACTACGCTCTGCCACAAGGGAGTACGAATTGGATGGTTTCGAGTTCTTCACGATCATACTTGAGAATTCCTCCAGGAGGCAGGTGTATAAAAGGAGAGATCTCCCCTTCAACCATCTCTTTATGATAACTCTGCTGTTTGCTACTCACTCCTTGACCCATGCTGCAGAGGTTGCCTAACACTTTTGTGAAGATGTTGGACGACTATCGGCCAAAGAATGTGAAGCTGCAATAGGCCAGCAGGGGGCTTCACAGGCATTCGGACATGGAGGTGGTGATTAGGTATGGCCACATGTACCTCTGTCATGGCTGGGAGCAGTTTGTTCGTGCCTATGACCTGCGGCACGGGTACTTCCTTGTCTTCAGGTACGATGGTGATGCGATGCTCACCGTGAAGGTGTTCAACACGACTATGTGCCGCATGCACTACCAGGACGACGACGATGCCAATACGTTCTGCCTCTTCTTCCTCTACATTTGGCTTTGTCTCACATCAATTTTTTAGAAAACTTTGTGGCATTTGGTTAGGCAATGGGAGCAGCAGCAACGACTCTGGATACATCCAAAGCAGCAGCGACTCTGGCTATAGCGAGGATGATTTGGAATGGAGTGGGGAGGAAGAGGACCAGAGTGGGGATGAGGAGGTCCAACCTATTATGTCTGAAAATGACCTCCCAATGGTGGTTGTTGATGATGTTCAAGCGATGGTGGTGGCTAGCGATGGGCAAGCAATGGTGGTCGCTGACGATGGGCAAGAGATGGTGGTGGCTGATGATGACCTAGCAATGGTGCTGCCTTGCGATGGCCTTGCGATGGTGGTGGTGCCTGACAATGACCTCGTGCCCACAGCTGGGCGACATGACCATGCTAATTGTGGTAGCAGACTACATCCCACTGCCTCGCCACTCTAAGGGCATCAGGATGATGAAGGAGAAGGAGAAGAAGGAGGAGCGAAGTATGTCAGGTATGTCAGATCTCCAAAATGATCTATACTTAGCTTTTTTCCTCCGAAATGACCTAAGTTAGCTCTAATATGCTAAGTTATCTCTAATATGCTTAGTTACCTAGGTTTGCTCAATAATGACATACACTTACTTACTTATGTAAAAAATGATATAATTAGCTTACTTAGGTTTGAAATGGCATAACAATCTTGGTAACCTCATATATGTCATATAGTTAGCTAACTTATGTCAAAAATGGCATAATATGCTTAGTTAACTCAAAAATAGCATAATTAGCTAGGTTAGCTCCAAAATGAACAATTTTATCTAGGTTAGCTCCAATATGATCTATTTTACCTATGTTAGCGCCAAAATCAACAAGTTTACCTAAGTTAGCTCCAAAATGACCTAAGTTAGCTCTAAGTTAGCTCTAAAATGCTAAATTAGCGCTAATATGCTTAGTTACCTAGGTTATCTCAAGAAAGACCTATACTTCAATTACTTATGTGAAAAATGGCATAATATGCTTAGTTAACTCAAAAATGGCATAATTAGCTAGGTTAGCTCCAAAATGAACAATTTGTACCTAGGTTGGCTCCAATATGATCCATTTTACCTAGGTTAGCTCCAAAATGACCAAGTTTACCAAGGTTAGAAGAAGAAGAAGATAAAGAAGAGGAGAGGAGAAAAAGAAAGAGAAGCTAAATTCTTCTTCTTCTTTTTCTTCTTCCTTTTCTACTTTTCCTTCTATTTAGTCTTCTTCTTCTTCTTCTTCTAACTTTCATCTTTCCCAATTTGAAGATTTGCTTTACATGAGGAAGCTTGCATTGATGGAGTGTACTCTTCTCCTTGTGCTTCCTTTTTGTTTATGGAAACTTGTTGGAAACTTCTTTTGGATATGTATGTATATATGGATATGTTCTTGGAAACTTCCTGTTGGAAACTTGTTCTGGATATGTATGTATATATGGATATGTTGTTGGAAACTTCTTGTTGGAAATCATTCTATGTTGGATATGTTGTTGGAAACTTGTATGTTTCTTAATGGCCCTAAGCTGGCACATGTGTCGTCCAGGTCCTTTGTCGTCCGCTAGTTGATGCCAAAGACCAATTCATCTATGTCGTCCGCCAGCAGACGGCAAAGAGGCCTTTGCCATAGTCTATTTAGTCAGACATGTTGCCTTCTGCTGGCTGACGACAAACGTCTTTGTCGTTAGCCCGCCATGCCTTTGCTGTCAGCCATGGCTGATGGCAAAGTGCCCGATTCCTGTAGTGTCTCCTTGTAGTTCTTTGTGTGGATTGAGTATTATGAATCTAAAATTGTTTCGTACATATCGTATAATTAACTCATGGGTACTCGCGGTGACATTGGGGTATCTAGGTGACATTAGAGTTGGTTGATATGCATCATATGGTGTTATTTTAGTACGAACTCTTGATTATATCGATCGGAAAGAATAGCTTGCTGTTATTTTAGTACGAACTCTAGGATAGATTCATCGGAAAGAATAGATTTGAGGTGGTTTCGTACCCTACAAACAACTTCTATCTTTTGTTCTCCGCTAATAGGAACTCGGGAGTGATTCTTTATGGCACTTTGAGGGATAATCATATGATCCAACTATGTTAGCATTGTTGAGAGATTGCACTAGTGAAAGTATGCACCCTAGGCCTCATTTTCCGTCATTGCAATACCGTTTGTTCTCCGTTTTACTGCTTACTACCTTGCTGTTTTTTATTGTTCGCATTACAGGAACTTATATCTACTATCCATACTACACTTTTATCACCATATCTTTGCCGAACTAGTGCACCTGTACAATTTGCCATTGTATTAGGTGTGTTGGGGATACAAGAAATTTCTTGTATTTGATTGCAGGGTTGCTTGAGAGAGACTATCTTCATCCTACGACTCCCACAGATTGATAAACCTTAGGTCATCCACTTGAGGGAAAATTGCTACTGTCCTACAAAACTCTGCGCTTGGAGGCCCAACATAGTCTACAAGAATTAAGTTGCATAGTAGACATCACCCCACCATCCACCAGCATCTTCATGACCTTGAGGTTGCGAATTGTTGGAGAAACCAACAAAGGCAGGCATCCTACCGCAATGATACGTCTAGGATGATCCTGTTCGTCAAAGATGATGGGTGTACGGGACCATTTGAGCGGCTTCCGGGCCTCTGACGCTGGTTCCATGGAATTGACTTCCGGCTCCCACCGCTTGAGTTGGCGATGGGAGGTTTGCAAAGATGCACCCCCGTCAACGCACAGGTCGTCCGTGGCCTTCTGAAACTCTTGCTCGCTTGTTTCCTCTTCATCCCGCTTATCACTCTCATCATCACAGGCTTCCTTCTCCTGGCCTCTGGTGGGTTTTCCTTTATTCCAAAAGGGTCTACCGGGGCAATTTGCTCCATCACCTCGGCCCTTACCGCCAGCGACATTCCGACCCTTTTCCTTATCACGCTTCTCATACTCTGCTCTCTGTCTCTTGACCAACTGCTCAACCTGATAGCACTCCTGACGTGACCTTTGGTCCAGTGGATCTTGCAGTACAGCCAATCGCCTTTCCCGGCCTTCTCGGCAGCCTCAGCTTCCCGAAAATCAGCGCACACGACAACCTCTTTGCCGGGGGCCTTAGCCTTGGCCATCTTGCCGGCACTTGGGGTGCCTGACCCTTCAATAGTCAATACTGCCTTATCTCTTCTCTTACTCCGCTTCTTGACCTTCTTTTGACTGGTGGACTTATCATCATCCTTTGAATCACCATTGATGCAATCTTCCTCTTCGGGCAACTTCTTACCTTCGTCCATCCGAGCACATTTATCCACTAGGGTGTACAACTCCTTCATAGACTTGGGAAACCGCACGTTCATCTTAGAACGGATCCTGCGGTTGTGCACATTGGACTGGAAGGTAGCTATCACGGCTGCCCGATGGATATTTGGAATATTTCTATGACCTTTGCTGAATCTCTGTAAATACTTACAGAGGGTTTCTCCTTCCTTCTGTTGGAGAAGATGTAGATTGCTGGGATGGCCCGGCTCCTGGTGGCCACCGGTGAAAGTGCTGATGAACTCGTGGCATAGGTCTACCCATGATGAAAAAGTGTTTTCTAGCAGGTGCATCATCCAAGACCTCACATTGGACTTGAGGGCCAACAGGAAGTAGTTGGAGAACACCTTCTCATATCTTCCCCCGGCAGCCTGAACATCAATGGTGTAGATGCTCAGGAACACTGCCGGGTTCAGCCTCCCGTCGTACTTCTCAGGTATTTCTGGCTTGAACGTGCGAACGGATGGCCAACAGACTTGCCGCAGCTCATGGGTGAAGGCATGGTAGCCAACTTTGAAGGGTAGGGGCCCGCCAACACCAAACGTGGCCTTGTCCATGTCAGGGCCGTCGCGTCGGTTGGCTCAAAGGAGGTCGCCGCGGCGCTGCTCGACGACGCACACGTCTCCTCTCTGCCTATCTTCCGGGGTTCGCCTTTGGCCTGGACGTGCTCGAGGATCAGAGGAGGCCATCAAGACTTCATCGTGGTCTTGATTTGGTCACGCCCGTGCTGGCTGCCATGGCGGGGACTGCTGAGGGAGTCCTGGACTAAGGGGTCCTCGGACAGCTTGACTATATACATTGGCCGGACTGTTGGGCTATGAAGGTACAAGATAGAAGACTTCGTCCCGTGTTCGGATGGGACTCTCCTTAGCGTGGAAGGCAAGCTTGGCAATTCAGATATGTAGATTCCTTTCTCAGTAACCGACTTTATACAACCCTAGCCCCTCCTGGTGTCTATGTGAACCGGAGGGTTTAGATTTCTAGGGTTAGAGGCACAATTATCATAACCTCATAGGCTAGACTTCTAGGGTTTAGCCATTACGATCTTGTGATAGATCAACTCTTGTAATACTCATATTCATCAATATCAATCAAACAGGGAGTAGGGTATTACCTCCATAGAGAGGGCCCGAACCTGGGTAAACATCGTGTCGCCCGCCTCCTATTACCATTAGCCTTAGACGCACAGTTCGGGACCCCCTACCCGAGATCCGCCGGTTTTGACATCGACATTCATTCTTTCATTGAGAGTTCCTCTATGTTGTCGAAGATAGGTTTGATGCCTCCATCAATCATCTAGAAGAATGAAGTGCAGGGGGAGACTTTCCTCCCTGGACAGATATTCATATTCGGCGGCTTCACACTGCGGGCCAACTCGCTTGGCCATCTAGAGCAGATCGATAGCTATGCCCCTGGCCATCAGGTCAGATTTGGAAGCCTAAATTTTGTGGCTGATATCCGCAGAGATTTGATCTTCGACGGATTCGAGCCCGCGACGGCTGTTCTCGGCCACCACGATGAACATGACCTAGATCTGTCATCGGGCCGCGCATAGGAGGTAGTGCCCGTGACCGTCCTGGCCCTAGATCCGGAGCGGACTGCATCATTCGAAGATGGGAAGTTCAATCCTGCCGCGGAGGCCGCAGACTTAGCGGCGCTCAAGCCACACACAGACCCAACATCGATCTGGGCTTGTGTCTCCAGAACCTCGGACTTGTCTCTGGCTATGGACTCCAGACCGCGTGCATGCACATCCATCGAACCTGATTGGGCGCCGGTCATAGAGTTCAGCTTCGCGGACATTTTCTAGCACTCGCCTTTTGGCGACGTGTTAAGCTCATTAAGATCCCTCTCCTTGTCAGGGGACTCTTGGCCGAACTATGTCGGGCTTGAATGGCAAGCGGGTGGCGAAGAACTTCGTTTCCCACCCACCACCCACTTTGTAGCCAGTGTTGATGACTTAACTGACATGCTTGATTACGACTCCGAAGACATCGACGGTATGGACAACGATGCCGGGGAGGAGCAAGAACTACTGCCGACAGGGCATTGGACAGCCACCTCCTCGTACGACATATACATGGTGGATACACCCAAAGAAAACAACGACGATGATGAAAATCCAGTCGAGGATAAACCTCCTGAGATACAGCCGAAGCACCGACATCAGTGGCGCCGCTCCAAGCCACGCCACGGTGAAAACAGCAATACCGTCACAGAAGAGGACAACACTCCGGACGGTGCCGAAAACAATGAAGACCCCGTTGAGCCAACCTCCGAACAGGAGGAATGGGATGATGGGCGAGTCAGCCCTGGCGAACAGGCCATGAACAAAGACTTGGAGGATAGCAACTACCTTCCGCTCTCGGAGGACGAGGTTAGCCTCGGTGATGAAGATTTCGTCGTGCCTGAAGAGCCCGCCGAACAGGAACACTTTGAGCGTTAGCTAATTGCCACTGCAAGAGGCCTGGAAAAGAAGCAGTAGCAGCTTCAAGCTGATCAAGATCTGCTCAATGAAAGATGGACTGACGTCCTGGCAGCCGAGGAATATGGCCTCGAGCGCCCAACCAAAAGCTGCCCATAACACAAACTGTTACCACGGTTCGACGACGAGGCACTGGTGCCCGTCCTACCAAGGTACAATATGGTTGACCGACCACCACGTGGCCGGGACAAAGCTGCACCTCAAGCCGAATACCAGCCCACACTACCTCACCAAACAAACAGAAATACAACAGCTCGGGGATATACACATGACCCGCGACACGATTTCTAAAAAGGAGCAGGTCAGACAAGATCAATCTATGGATCACTAGGGCGCGCCTTGACGCGCGACGATGGCCATCTAGCGAAACATGAGAAACATATCCACATACGGGCCGAAAATTGTAGACGAGCTCCACCCGAACTACGTCACGACTTGGCCTGATACAGAGGCGCTGCACACCCCCTCTGCTTCACTGACGAAATAATGGGACATGATTTCCCAGAAGGGTTTAAACCCGTAAACATTGAATCATACGATGGCACAACAGACCCCGCGGTGTGGATTGAGGATTTTCTTCTCCACATTCATATGGCCCGTGACGATGATCTTCACGCCATCAAATACCTCCCGCTCAAACTCAAGGGACCAGCTAGATACTGGTTAAACAGTTTTCCCGAAAACTCCATTATCAGCTGGGAGGAATTGGAGGGCGCCTTCCTTGACAACTTCCAAGGCACACATGTCCGACCTCCGGATGCCGATGACCTAAGTCATATAATCCAACACCCCGGAGAGTCAGCCAGGAAATTCTGGACACGGTTCCTAGCTAAAAAGAACCAGATCATCGACTGTCCGGACGCCGAAGCCCTAGCGGCCTTTAAGCACAGCATCCGTGATGAATGGCTGGCCAGACACCTTGGCCAGGAAAAACCGAAGTCCATGTCAGCCCTTATGGCGGTGATGACCTGCTTCTGTGCGGGCGAAGACAGATGGCTAGCCCGTAGCAACAACAACAGAAGTGAATCGGGCACTTCTGAAGCCAGAAACAGCAACGGCAAGCCCCGACGCAATAGACACAAGCGTCGAAACAATGGTGATAGTACCAAAGACATGGCGGTCAACGCCGGATTCAGCGGCTCTATGTCCAGTCAGCGGAAGAACCAATTTAAAAGGAACAATCCGGGCCCGTCCAGTCTGGACCGCATACTAGATTGACCATGCCAAATCCATGGAACTTCGGATAAACCAGCCAATCATACCAACACGGAATGTTGGGTTCTCAAACAGGCCGACAAGTTTGACGCTAAGAATAAGGAGAAAGGGTCGCAAAGCAAGGACGATTACGAGGAATCCCGACCACCGAACACAGGGGGACAGAAGAAACCCCCCCCCCCCAAGTTAAAACGGTGAACATGATATACGCCACCCATATCCCCAAGAAGGAGCGCAAGCATGCACTCAGGGACCTCTACACGATGGTGCCAGTCGCCCCAAAATTTAACCCATGGTCCCCCTGTCCGATCACCTTCAACCGCAGGGACCATCCAACCAGTATCCGTCATGGAGGTTCAGCCGCTCTGGTCCTTGACCCAATTATTGACGGATTCCATCTCACGCGAGTCCTCATGGATGGTGGCAGCAGCCTGAACATGCTCTATCAGGATACAGTGCGCAAAATGGGTATCGATCCCTCAAGGATCAAGCCCACAAAAACCACCTTTAATGGTGTCATACCAGGTGTAGAGGCCTGTTGTACGGGCTCAATCACACTAGAAGTGGTCTTCAGATCCTCGGATAATTTATGAAGCGAAGAGTTAATCTTCGATATCGTCCCCTTCCGCAGTGGCTATCATGCACTGCTCGGACGAACTGCATTTGCTCGATTGAATGCGGTACTGCACTATGCTTACCTCAAGCTCAAGATGCCCAGACCTCGTGGTGTTATAACAGTCAATGGAAATACGGAGCGCTCCCTCCGTACAGAGGAAAACACTGCGACCCTTGCAGGAGAAGTACAGAGTAGCCTTCTTAGGTAGAACCTAAATTCGGCAGTAAAACCCCCAGACACCATCAAGCGAGTCTGAACTACTCTGCAGCAGGACCGTCCAACACGTCTAGAGCTCAACTAGCAATCCGTCCTCCGTCCCAGTCCCAATCAAGCGGTGAAAATCATGCTGCACGTACATAACTACGCACTTAAAGTACAATGGACAGGGACGGAGGCACAGCTAGATCGTGGTCCACAATGTGGATCAACCGCTTCGGGATCCGCATTCCTTCACTTTTTCTCTTTCTTTCAGGTTTTTCTCTTCTCGAGGCTTTTCCCGATAACTTGATCGTCAGACCCATCACGGGACGGATACACCAAGAAGGCAAGGGGCTTTGACGTACAAGGGAATACCCAGGTGGTCTCTACTAAGGATCGCTATACCTGTTTTACGTACCCGCACGCAGCTTGCTCTTGGTCATGGCATGTCAAATAGCCTTACTTGCTTATCGCATTATTTGTACAAGTACGCCTCGACATATCAATCAAATTACAATGGAAAATAGTTTGCTGCTCAATATTCTTGGCGTCAGCTTATTACTTGAATCTTTTCTTGTCTTTCTTTTTATTACTTGTTGCACCCGTACACTCTAGTACGCATTACTTTGCCAGGGGCTTCATCGTGCCCCGCAATATGGCAATAAAGTCCGGACACTTTTACAGTATAGTTCGGCACCCCAAACTTATAGCATTATATGCATCGGCTCTGAATCATGTCTTTGGCCAATAGTTGGGTTGCCCGGCTCCTGTGCTAACTACCTTACGTTCCGCTATATCGGCTAGGGTAGTAAAGGGAGAACTACTGTGATTTTGTCCCTGTTCTTCTGGTCGAGCACCTCAGTAGAGAAAGCCGAAAACTGACTGTCATGATGCGGCGAGAGTTGGTCAGCTATTCGAGAGGTTTCCAAATCCTCAGAGATTTTTTCCGCTTTATGCGAGGAATCGGTTTTTATCCGATTAGGTGTGTATAGCGCCCCAACTTCGGTCTTCCGAATACCAGGGGCTTCGCCGAAATTTTCATGGTCAAACTCCTATGGCTAAGTGAGGGTGATAAAGCCGTATAGTCTGATTGCCTTGTTCGTTGCGTTAAACACCTCCTTTAAGGACCAAGAGTTGGAGTAAAGAGTGTTTATATTTACCTCGAACACCCCCATACTATCTACATGGGGGAAGAAGCCGATGACTGGCCAACTCTCAGATTTCGTAAACAGCCGCACAGGAGGTAAAATTTTAAAACAAACAAGCATTATATTACATAACAAACTTGTTTCATATTACAGTACAGGATAACATGAATGTTTTCACGGGAATATAGTATCCTTAGGATATTTCTCCGCCACAAGGCGGGATCCCTCCAGGACACTGTCAAAATACATCTCGGGTAGGCGGTGCTCTTTGCCCTCAGGAGGCCCCTCGGTCATCAGCTTCTTGGTGCAGGCAAAGGCCATCCGCGCGCCTTTGATACATACCGACCGCTTGATGGCTTCAAGCCGCGGGCAGGCACTCACAAGCCACTTGATGAGTCCGAAGTAGCTACTGGGCATGGGCTCGGCAGGCCATAGCCATACTATTCAGTCCTTCATGGCTAGTTCGGCCGCCTTATGCAGCTCGACCAGCTGTTTCAGCTGGTCGCTAGAGGGCACCGGAAGTTCTGGCCCAAGGTATTGAGACCAAAACAGCTTCTCTATAGAGCTCCCTTCTTTGGCTCGAGAAAATTATGTGGCATCTGATATGCTACGCGGCAGATCCGTAAACACCCCTGGAGAACTCCAAACCCGGGTAAGTAACAGGAATGTTTCCTTCACATATTTGCTTTGCATAATGAAAGCCTTACCCGCTGTAGTTTTCTTTGCTGCCTGGATCTCCTGGAGGGCACCCTAGGCTTCGGCTTGGGCGTCTTGCACGCTCTGGCTGGCCTTGGCAAGTTCGGACTCTTGACTCTTCGAATCACGTTCCAAGGACCCATACTTCTTGACGGCGTCCTAGAGCTCTTGCTAGACCTTGCTAACACGGGCCTCTTGCTTTTCGTGCGCAACGAGTTCCTTGGCTGCTTTGTCTTCGGCCTCAGCTAACGCCTTCTTGAGGGCCGCCACCTCGGTCGTGGCCCCTAATAAACTTCATGACACTTTAGTCAGCATGAACCATTTATCCTTCCTAAAATATACACGCAGGTTAAAAACATACCTTTGCTTTCTTCTAGTTGCTTCTTCAAGAGCCCGAGCTCTTGCTCGTCCTGCTCCAGGTTCTGCTTCAGTCCGGAGACCTTCGCAGTATGAGCGGCAGAAGCTAACAGCAATGCCTTCTTATTCACATAGACATATTATGTTAGACTCCTGCGAAAATTATTTTGATCCTCTGTTCGGCTTTTCTTTACGAACAAAGAACAGAGCATCAGGACCTACTGTCTACACTATGATATTCTTTTACAATTACATTACTTACCTCAAAGCCTGTTAGAAGGCTAGTACAGACCTCGGTCAGTCCGCTTTTGGCAGACTGAACCTTCTCAATCACTGCACTCATAAGAGTATGGTGTTCTTCCACAATGGAAGTGCCTTGTAGCGCTTCCAGTAATCTATCCGGTCCCTCTGGATGGACAGAGGTCACCGGTGTAGTTGGCTCGCCCCCCTTGTTTGAAAGAGGTGGTCTGCGTGAATCCAGAGACACTTGGGTCTTCGGAGCTATGTTCGGCTGGGGGCCGAATTGGATACGGCCCCCATCATCGAAGTCCATAGGGGTCTGTCCCCCCATGTGTTCGGTAACCGAGGTTTTACCCTCTGGCACCACCGAGAAGACCTCCTGATCCTCTCCCTGGCCGGGGAACCTTCGAGACAACACATCGGTGTTTTCCGCGGCCTGGGCGAAGAGGCCATCGGAAGGGACTCACTGTTCATCACCGACGCACTCAACGATCCCTCCGAAGAGGAGGACAGCGCGATGTTGGACTGGGCCGGGCTGCGAATGCATGATCCAGCATGTTAAAATCAATAAAGTAAAAATGTTGGATATATTACTGTGTCCAGACACTTACGAGTTGGCTAGGGGCTTGACCCTAGGCTCTCACTCACCACCGCTGTTGGTGGCCGCTGCGGAGTTGTCCGGAAGGGACGTTTTCCCCTTCTTGGATGCCTCGGCCTCCCCGTGAGTGGAGCCCTTCCTCTTCTTTCTCCCGCCAGCAGGGGGATGGATCTCTTCTTCCTCCTCCTCTTCCTTGTCGTCTTCAGTGGAGGAGTGCGTCTTGGTGTCTTCGGACATCATGTCCAAAGTGCCCTTGCGACGGAGACCACTTCTGGTCCCGGAGGCCTTTTTCCTGGCTTTCTTCTCCGGCACCTCATAGGGCATCGGAAACAACATCTTCATCAGGAGAGGCATCTCTTGATCTTTAGGCAGCGGAGCCGGATAGTTAATCTGCTCCGCTATCTCTACCTAGGCCTAAAAAATTGGAAGGGAAGCTTAGATTCCTCCCTCAGATATGACAGTAAAGGATTTACCTCGAAAACATGAAAGAACTTACCGGATTATCCCGACGTTTTGAGCTGAGCCCACGATCCTCACTCGTGGGCAGTGGTACCTCGCCGGCATTGAAGAGCACCTTCCAGATGTCTTCGTGCATCGTGATGAAGAGCTCCAGCAGCGTCTGGTGCTTGGTCGGGTCGAACTCCCACAAATTGCAGGTTTGGCACTAGCATGGAAGGATTCGGCGGAAGAGCATAACCTGGATCACATTGACAACATTGATTTTCTTGCTTATGATGTTCTTGACACACGTCTGGAGTCCTGCCAGCTCGTCCAAAGAGCCCCATGCCAGGGCCTTCTCTTGCCAGGAGGTGAGCCGCATTGGCACTCCAGATCGGAATTCGGGGGCCGCCGCCCAGTTGGTGCCACGCGGCTCGGTGATATAGAAGCACCCTGATTGCAACCCCTTAACGGTGTCCACAAAGGAGCCTTCGGGCCAGACGACATTGGGCATTTTGCCCACCATGGCGCCTCCGCACTCCGCTTGCTGGACGCTCACCACCTTTGGCTTCACATTGAAAGTCTTCAGCCATAGGCCAAAGTGAGGTGGGATGCGGAGGAAGGCCTCGCACATGACAATAAATGCTGAGATGTTGAGGATGGAGTTGCGAGCCAAGTAATGGAAGTCTAGCCCATAGTAAAACATCAGTCCGCAAACGAACGGGTGGAGGGGGAATCCCAGCCCACGGACGAAATGGGTGAGAAACACCACCTTCTCCAGGGTCTCTAGGGTGGGGACAATCTGTCCCTTGGCTGGAAGTTGTTGAGCAATGTCCTTGGCTAGGTACCCGGCCTCCCGGAGTTTTTTGATGTCCTCCTTCTTGACAGAGGAGGCCATCCACTTGCCTCCAGCTCCAGATCCGGACATGGTTGGAGTGCTTTTTTGGGCGGAGAAGGCAAGTACTTAGGCGCTGGAGCTTGAGAATGGATGGGCAAAGGAAGGAGAAGGCGTGGGTGAACGAGGATGAATCCTTATCCCATTATAAAGGCAGTGAAAGTTATGCGCCTCCCTGCTCGCGTTAAAATCTGCCTATTCCCCAAGCACCGTGCAGATGGCATGGTAGGGTTACCCATGCCCGTATTGATGAGAATCCTGTGATAAGGGGACATGATCTCTGCTTCGACAAGACGTGCTAGTGAAACCGCACCTCAAAATACGGAGTGGCAGGCTAAAAATGGTTCGAATAAAGACCGGGCAGTGACGTGATGTCACGCTACAAAAATTAGTCAGCAGATTAGAATCGTGCAATATTATACTCTCTACGGTTGTGTGTGGTACTTGTTTTGTAGAGCCGGACACATTCCTATGTTCGGAAGACTATCTTGGAGTATTCAGAGAAGGAACCCGCCTTGCAATGCTGAAGACAATCTGCGTGCTGGACTCATCGTCATTGAAGCCTGGTTCAGGGGCTACTGAGGGAGTCCTGGACTAAGGGGTCCTTGGACAGCCGGACTATATACATTGGCTGGACTGTTGGGCTATGAAGGTACAAGATAGAAGACTTTGTCCCGTGTCCGGATGGGACTCTCCTTAGCGTGGAAAGCAAGCTTGGTGATTCGGATATGTAGATTTCTTTCTCTCTAACCGACTTTATACAACCTTAGCCCCTGCTGGTGTCTATATAAACCAGAGGGTTTAGATTTCTAGGGTTATAGTCACAATTATCGTAACCTCATATCTAGACTTCTAGGGTTTAGCCATTACGATCTCGTGGTAGATCAACTCTTGTAATACTCATACTCATCAAGATCAATCAAGCAGGAAGTAGGGTCTTACCTCCATGGACAGGGCCCGAACCTGGGTAAACATTGTGTCCCCCGCCTCCTATCACCATTAGCCTTAGACACACAGTTCGGGACCCCCTACCCGAGACCCGCCAGTTTCGACACCGACAACTGCACCGTGGGGACGGCTCCCTCCGTACAGGCAGCAGCATGGGTCGTTGCCATTGCTTGGGGAGGTCACGGCGGGGAAGCTCATCATGAGCCCTCAGCTTCGGCGAAACCCAGAAGACTTTGGATGGTACCATGCCATTGGTCCATCTGCTCGGCCGCTGGTGGAAACCTCAGCAGCAACTGAGGCCACGCCTGCCTCTGAGGCTGTGCTTGGCATAGATGATGATGAAGTCGATTGCGCCGACACTCGGCTCTAGACGAAGCCAGTGGCAGCAGCATTGCTCCCCCCGCTATTGTGGTGCAACCACCTGGGTGGTTGGGTGGTGAGGCGGAGGCGCTCGAGGGCCATCAGTTCCGTTGGGCGCATCAGCTCGGTCGACCCACCGTGGGGAAAGGGGACGCGCAGCGGTCATTCCTGCAGCAGCGGTGGCCGGAGGGCGGCGGTTTTCCCCCGACCGAGCAACATCACTATGGGTGTGCCCGTCGGCGAGCAAATTGCGATCGTCGAGGTGTTGCTGATATTGCTCTCCTCCTGTGTCTCCTGCTCCTGCGTTGACCGCGGGGGACGGGGTGGCGGTGCCGCCTGCTCCGACCACATCCTCAGCAACATTCGCGTCCTTGTGCATCTTCGTGCCTCCCGCAGCATTGGAGGCCGCAAGCAGTGGGGCCTTCGAGGTGGACAGATGAGTCGAAGAAGCAGGTTTCTTCTTGGGGCCATGGTCGACGGCACCATCGAAGATGCATATAGCGATGAAGATGACGCGCTGCTTACGTCTTCTGGTTCGCACAAGAAATCCCCCTACATGGCGCGCCAAAGATGTCTCCGGAATACACGGCCACCTATGGAACCTGGGTGGCCCCTCGGTGGTTCGGCAGGGGTGAGTCGCATTGCACAAAGAGCAGATCAACATGGGGCAGCACGACAGAGAACACGCGAGCAGTTTTACCCAGGTTCGGGCCGCCGTGAGGCCTAAAACCCTACTCCTGCTTTGGTGGATTGATGGTGGAAAAGTGGTGGTGGTGCGCAGTAGACTTTCCCGATAGGGGTTGCTTCGGGGCGGGAGAGACTACACGCGTACGAGGGTGCGAGTAATCTACCTTTCTAACCTCTCGAACTGTTGCCATGGGCCTCCTTTTGTAGGATCAGGGGTCACCACATTAGCAAATTACTCATTAGACACTAATATGATAGCAAATAGTGCTATCATTCCTAACTCTGCAGGCCATCAGTGTGCATTTAATGCACCGCTTAGCGTCATGTCGTTGGTTGCTCGGTAAGACTTGCGAGGCTATCTTGCCAGCTCCATGCCTGCTCGTTCGACACGTCATAGGACGGGTGTCATCTGTGGGTTTTCTTGGTAGGAAGTGGCCACCATGTGGCGAATGGTTGCCACTCAATCACTCCGCGGCTTGACACCGCACTGATCGATGATGTGGGTCATGGTGGAGTAGTTGGTGAGGTAATCTGGCCTCCACGAGTACCGACAGGCCTTGCCAGGACGCCTTGGTCATCTTCTTCTGGGGGTGGCCTCGCCTCTTCCCGGGCTCGCCTGCCCGACAAGGGAGGCTTCTTTCTTGATGATATCTAGCTTCTCTAACTTGGCCCTGGTCCTTTCTGATATGCTTGTCGACGCTTCAATCTTGATCTTGTGCCTGTGCATAGTCAAGGAAATAGGCCCAGGGTCTGTTGCACCAACAACTATTGTCCGTTATTACTTGTCGCTCAAATGGATGTATCTAGCACTATTAAGTTCTAAATACACCCAATTGAGCAACAATTAATTCGATACGGAGGGAGTACATGACAACATGTACTTTCATGAGCAATCTAGAACCTCATAACCATTGTGTTAATTCTATTTATCTAAGAGTAAATATAAATCTTATAATTTCAATCAAAGGGAGAATAATGTCGGTGGGAAACGACACCTATGGGATCACTAGAATCCCTACTACGGTTGCGGGGCGCTGGATCGTTAGAAGAGCAGGACTAGCAGACAGCACAAAGGGGATTTACCCAGGTTTGGGCCGCAAAGATG
This sequence comes from Triticum dicoccoides, assembly GCF_002162155.2. NCBI lineage: Eukaryota > Viridiplantae > Streptophyta > Magnoliopsida > Poales > Poaceae > Triticum > Triticum dicoccoides. The sequence continues at coordinate 343,085,677 of NC_041383.1, read as the reverse complement.
CGTAAAACCCTACGATCCTGCTTTGGTGGATGTATTTAGTGTTCTGGAGCTCTCGAACTAGCTTTGGGTGCTGCTAGGTTCGGAAGAGCCGAATCCTTCTCCAGTGCGCCATGGGCCTCCTTTTATAGGCGAAAGGGGCTGCCATAGTGGCACACAGGAGGTGGAATGTGCTACAGCGTTGTGAGCTTATCGCTGGTATTATAGGACGAAGAGCATTTAATGCGAGGCTTAGGTGTCCCTTTAGTTTATCGGGGACGGGGGCGAGGCCCATCCCGTCCGTCGTCGCTCCTCCTTGCTTTGACACCCGCCCTGGCCAGCGATGCATGCGGTCCCATGTAGGCAGGCAGGCAGCTGAGGTGGCGCGGTGGTGGAGCCTCCACGAAGGGCTGCATGTTGCCACGCAGGTGCCTGCCCAGCTGGTTGGGTCGGCAGCTGCATGCGAACGGTGGCGGAGACTTGGCTGGCATGGGCCTGGCAGTGGCCCTGCTGGCACGCTTGACGAGGGCCTTGCCGGGTGGCCCGGCGAGGGTCTTGCCGGCTGGCCCGGCAAGGGTCTTGCCGTGGCGCGCATGTCACGACCGTTTTTTCAATAAAATACTTATTGAGAAATCGATCTCTTGATTCCAGTATAGGAAGAGTTATCCTTACTGGTAGACAAATACTTGAATACAGAAGACCAATAGCAAGAAATATATTACAGGGTTGAGCTGAGGATGCTCAACAATTTATTACAAACACGCCAATATTGTACATAAGGGCGGTTATGACACAGGGGTGTGGTGACATGCTACTAGCTCGAGATAAAAGTGGTGGTGGATAACTTGACTCCTAACTGGCAGCTCATCGAGCGTCGAGGTGAGGCTCAATAAATTTATTTCTGGGGTAGCGGAAGCGGATATAATACAGTGACCAAATCCAAGATCGCACGGGACTGACTTGGACTCCTCTAGGCGTCAGACTCGCTATCGAACTCTTCATCCATGAGATCGCCTTCATCAACATCTGGCCAAATCAACAAGCCAGGTGAGTACTTTGAAAGTACTCACAAGACAGTTCAGACAAAAGATATAACAAATGCATGCATGAATGCGTCATGAGCAAAAATAATGATGCTCATCCAAATAATAAAACTGCACAACATGGTAAGTAAAACAAACAACTGAAAACCGATCGGGTGTCTGGAGCGACGCCTCGAAAGGTAAACAAATGAAAATCAAGCCGCAGTTGGGCATCTAGGCGACACCACATAAAGGGCCTATATTGAAAAGTAAAAGACAAGCGCGCCACAGTCGGACGTCTGAGCGACATCGCAGAAAGGGCTTATATCAAAAGTAAATAACAAGCGTGCCGCAGCCGGATGTCTGAGTGATATCGCAGAAAGGGCTTATATCAAAAGTAAATAACAAGCGTGCTACAGTCGGACGACTGAGCGACATCGCAGAAAGGGCTTTTATTGAAAATAAATAACAAGTGTGCCACAGTCGGACGTCTGAGCGACATCACAGAAAGGGCTTATATCAAAAGTAAATAACAGGGGTGCCACAGTCGGACATCTGAGCGACATCGCAGAAAGGGATTTTATTGAAAATAAATAACAAGCGTGCCACAGTCGGACGTCTGAGCGACATCACAGAAAGGGCTTATATCAAAAATAAATAACAGGTGTACCACAGTCGGATGTCTGAGCGACATCACAGAAAGGGCTTATATCAAAAATAAATAACAGGTTAGTCCATCCACAAGAATAAACAATTAACCTGACTTAACACTCATGTGGTTCACCGGAGTTTGTCACTGAGACTGACATTTGACGAGATAAGATGATCATAGTACTTGGACATGTACAAGATGGTTCAAGGGATTTTTGACTCTGCAGAGTTTGTACTAACTGCCCATAGCCAACAGATTTCCGTAGTCACGAATGACTAGTTCCGTTTACGGTATTTCGGTAGAAACACCTAACTAGTACACACCCATTCCACCTCACGATGCCAGGAATCACCCTTGACAACGTCCAAGAAAAACTTTGAGACGGGGAGGTCACAACCTCGAATAGCATGGGATCAAATTTCTGTACGCGCGCTCTAAGGGGTGCCCCCCTCTCGGTCCCAACCGGAAACACCCATGCCCCCTGACCGGATGACGGGCTTTAATCCAGGGCCATGGAACCCTCATCCCGGCCTCTCTATTTGGTGTGTACCAGGAAGGTGGTTTGCAACTTACTAAGCCATATTCCTTGCGGAAAACATGTGGTAGTACCAGAAAGGAAATGAATGGGAATGTGACTTGATTCACGTTGACACTGAAGTCAAATAGTCTGGCGTAAGACTGGCATGCCACAACACTGCCATCTTACCCATTCTCATGCCATCATATGGCCATGCAAACTTATATCCAACAATATATGGATTTCTGAAACTCACTTGCCTTATCTTTGCATGAAATATGACATTTTACGAAATGCTCATAAACATGCCATGAACATACTAAAATGCAAACATGCAACAACCACTCATCATATCAAAAGTTCAAACATGCTTGCCTGGTTCGGAGTAGTCGGAGTCTAACTGGGTGAAGTTCGCGGTTCCGTCACCTCCTCCGGTATCTACGGTATAAGAAAAATACGCACGTAACGTAAATACCGCGAGTGCACAGAAAAGTGTTCCAAATATTTTTCAAATAAATATGTCAAAAAACTAGACAGAAAAATAAAGATGACAGAAAAAGAATCACTCAAAAACCATTTTCTGTTTAAAAGTTATAAAGGTTTTAACTCAGGGACCTTTCTGTAATAAAACAGAAAAATCTCAGGGGGCTGAGCAGAAAAGTCCAGAAAACGATTCGGATTAGAAAGCGCATTTTCCAGAATACGCTTTCAGAAAATGGTTCGAAAAAAAGCACAGAGAGGCTGACGGGCGGGTCCCACCCATCAGGTTTAAATATTCAAACGAGGGAGACGGGGCTCGTCGGCGCCCGAGAGCTGCGGTGGTCACCGGCGGCGATTCACGGCGAGGCAAGGGGATCGGGTGGTACCTCCGTGTTCAGTGCGTCCTTCCGCGTCGGTGGGTGGTGGTGGTGGTCGCCGGGGAGCACCACGTCGACGGCGGCCCTTGCTCCGGCGGACGGTGGTTCGGGTAGTCGTGGGCCTCGTCGGAGAGAGCTGCTGGGGTCAAATTGGAGTGGGGGTTAGTCTCCTAGAGGTGTCATGAGGCTACGGGCAAGTCTAGGGCGGTGGAGGAACTCTCACCAGAGAGAACGCTGCCGGAGCCCGAAGCGGACGGAGGTGGCCGGAGTTGAGGAAGAAGGGCCCCTCGAGGCTCTTCCAGTGGCTGGGTGGGGTCTGGTGAGGTGGTGGAGATGTGCGGAGTCGAGAGCGAGCTCGGAGGCGCTATTTATAGCCGGCCCGAGGCGGTTGCCGTGAACAGGATAAGTCCGGCGAGCGATTACGGCGGCGCTGTGGCTGGACGGTTGGTTTAGGGGCTTGAGCATCGTCTAGACAGAGTACTGCTTCCATCCCGGTGCCTAACTCAGCAAGGCAGGGGCGGTTACGGCCTGTCCCCGACGGAACGGCCGTACGACACGTCAGCGGCAGAGAGCGCGCCCTCAGCGTGCCAGGCCACGGCGACGGTGCTGCACGCGTGCGCTGGCAAGGGAGACGGCCACGTGGAGCTCCCAGGTTGCTTGGGCGGTGCCGAACAGCGTTGTGCCGCAGGGAGCCCCTTGTCAGCCGCCACGGGAGGTTCTGCCGCCGCGGAAGATGCCGGCGCAGGCAGGCCAGGATGCCACCGACGCCAGGAACCGGCCAAGTGCGCGTGCGGTGCTCCGGACAGGGAGGAGGGGCCGTACGCAACGCGCAAGGCGCACAGTTGACAGGTGACTGAACACTAACGAAGAAACGACACTGAACTTTCTGAAACTCTGAATTTTTTTGAAAATGCATAGTAACAGTACTGGCCAGGTGTTCGACAGCATGATTCTGGTATGTGGGAGGTTCTCCTTGAGCTGATTTAAGGTGGGGTGGCCTCTCATTGCATCTGGGGGCTGCCTGAATTTTGGTGGAGTTTTTGGAGAAGAGAAGATATGAATTTCACCAAATTTGACAAATCTGGTCCAAACTTGCAGAGACTGAAATTTGAAAATTTTGAAAAGAAGAAGAGTGGATCTTGATGATTCCAGGTTGTGGGTACTAAGGACTATCCAGAGGAGTTGGTTTGAGATCAAAACTCAAAGGAAATTAGGCACTTCCTTTGTAGAGCATCTACGCTTAGAAATAATGGCAGAATTGTTTTGAGGGGAAAAACAAAAAGATAAAAATCCAAAAATGGATTTAACTTGTTGGGACAGAATGTTTGGATTGCCCTAAAGTGGAAGGAGGGATTTTTGGGAGAATTTTACCACAAGAGGCATGGTAAAAACAAGAATAGATCAAAACCAAAGAATAGCCCAAAAACCAAAAAGGTTTCTTTTTTTGAAGAAAATAAATCCAAGAAATGCTTTTGAGAAGAAGAACTCAGAAGAGAGGTTTTTAAGAAGGGTTTAAATGACCTTCTTCAAACCAAGCAAGGCTTTGCTGCAAACAAAAACAACAAAATTTTTGGAGTGTCACAGCACCTACCCCCTTAGGAAAAATCTCGTCCCCGAGATTTCAGCTGATCCTCAAACAGGTGTGGGTGCTCTGTCCGAAGAAAATCCTCTCTTTCCCAAGTTGCTTCATTCTCGGTGTGATTGCTCCACTGAACTCTGAAAAACTTGATGGTTTTCTGTCGGGTCCTCCTTTCAGACTCCTCTAATATTTTTATTGGGCGCTCCCGGTAGGTGAGGTCTAGTTGCACGTCTATGTTTTCATGTGATACTTGCTTCTCTGGGTTGCTCACGTACTTCCTCAACTGTGAGATGTGGAACACGTTGTGGACATCGGATAAATCTTCGGGTAAGTCTAGCTGGTAGGCTACCGTGCCTCTTCGGGCCACTATACAGAATGGTCCGATGAATCTTGGTGCTAGATTTCCCTTAACCTTGAATCGTTGCAGACCCCTCATAGGAGAAACTCTTAGGTACAAAAACTCTCCGGGTTCAAAACTGATTTCCCGATGCTTTCGATCGTAATAACTCTTTTGTCGACTCTGAGCTGTCTTGAGTCGATCCCTAATCATCTTAACTTTTTCCTCAGCCTCCTTGAGCATATCTGGGCCGAAGATATGGCTGTCTCTGGTCTCTGACCAATTTAGCGGTGTACGGCATCTTCGCCCGTACAGAGCTTCAAATTGTGCCATTTGCAGGCTGGCTTGATAACTGTTGTTCTATGCGAACTCTGCATACGGCAAGCTTTCTTCCCAACTGGTTCTGTAGGTGAGAACACACGCTCTCAGCATGTCTTCTAGAATTTGGTTTATGCGTTCAGTTTGCCCATCAATCTGGGGGTGGTATGCGGTACTGAATGCTAGTTGGGTTCCCAGTGCCTGTTGTAGGTGATCCCAAAAATCTAGAGATGAACTATGTGCCTCTGTCAGATATGATAGTCTTTGGGACTCCATGCAGACAGACGATACGGGCAAGATAAAGCCGGGCAAGCTTCTGTGTGGTATGAGCTGACTTCACCGGAATAAAATGTGCTACCTTAGTTAATCTGTCGGTGATGACCCATATGGCATTATTTCCGTGTCGTGACCGAGGTAGCCCAACAATAAAATCCATTCCAATCTCGTCCCATTTCCACTCTGGTATCTTGTTTGGCTGTAATAGTCCGACTGGTTTCTGGTGCTCGGCCTTGATACGTTGACAAGAATCACAGCATGCAATGAATGTGGCTATGTCCCTTTTCATACCGTGCCACCAAAAATTTTCCTGAAGGTCCTTGTACATTTTTGTTCCTCCGGGATGGATTGAATATGGAGCGGTGTGGCTTTCAGCTAGAATCTGTTGTTTGAGGTCCTGGATATTTGGTACGCAAAGTCTTTCTCTGTACTACAATATTCCTTGCTCATCTACGTTGAATTCTGAGGTCCTGCCCAAACTCACTTTCCTTTTTATGCCAACAATGTTGGGGTGTCCATGCTGAGCCTCCTTAATATTTTCCATCAGGGTAGGCTGTATTTCCAAATTCCACACACTGCCTTCGGTGATCATTATTAAATTGAGTTTGGCAAATTCCCGTTGAAATTCTGGCCTCAAATTTGGCATACTACTGTTGTCCGAGCCGGGGTTCCGACTAAGGGCATCTGCCACTACATTTGCTTTCCCGGGATGATAGTGGATTCCAACATCATAATCCTTCACTAACTCCAACCAGCGTTGTTGCCGTAAATTGAGTTCCTGCTGTGTGAAAATATACTTAAGGCTCTTATGGTCTGTGTATATTTCACAATGATTTCCAAGTAAAAAGTGTCTCCATTCCTTGAGTGCATGAATAACTGCTGCCAACTCCAAGTCATGAGTAGGATAATTTTCCTCATGCTTGCGAAGTTGTCTGGAGACATACGCAACTACCTTGCCTTCTTGCATCAATACGCATCCGAGGCCCTTCCGGGATGCGTCACAATATACCTCAAAATTCTTGTGTATGTCTAGCACAATTAATACTGGTGCCGATGTTAATTTCCTTTTCAGCTCTTGGAAGCTTTTCTCACAGGCTTCCGTCCATTCAAACTTCTTGTCTTTCTTGAGTAACTGCATCATTGGCTTTGCTATGGTGGAGAATCCTTCAATAAATCTCCGGTAATAGCCTGCCATTCCCAAGAAACTTCGCACATCCGTTACGTTAGCTGGTGGTTTCCAGCCAAGTACGGCCTTGACCTTTTTCGGGTCTACGGCAATACCTTCTTGGGTGAGTACGTGGCCCAGAAAACCCACCTGTCTTAGCCAAAATTCACATTTGCTAAACTTGGCGTACAATTGATGTTTCCTGAGTTCTCCCAATACAATTCTGAGATGTTCGGCGTGCTCTTCTGGTGTCTTGGAGTATATCAGAATGTCATCGATGAATACCACAACAAACTTGTCCATATACTTCATAAATACCTTGTTCATGAGGTGAACAAAATATGCGGGAGCGTTTGTTAGCCCAAATGGCATTACTGTGAATTCATACAGTCCATATCTGGAAGTGAAGGCTATCTTGGGAATATCTTCTGTTCGCACTTTTAATTGGTGGTATCCCAATCTCAAGTCAATTTTTGAGAAGACTTTGGCCTGAGCGAGCTGATCAAATAAATCATTTATCCGTGGCATTGGGTATTTGTTCTTGATTGTGACCATGTTAAGAGCTCGATAGTCTATACACAATCTCAGTGTTCCAGCCTTTTTCTTGGCAAATAAAATTGGAGAACCCCAAGGTGAGGAACTGGCTCGTATGTATCCTTTCTCCCATAATTCTTTTATTTGCTTCTTCAATTCTACCAACTCGAATGGTGCCATTCTGTATGGTTTCTTGTAAATGGGAGCAGTTCCGGGTGCTAGCTCAATGCTGAATTCTATCTCTCGGTCTGGTGGCATGCCTGGTAGTTCTTCTGGAAATACGTCTGGAAATTCACACACTACTGGAACCTTGTTCAACTCAGAAATGTCCACCTTGTTTAATCTCGGTTGCCGAGGTATTTGTCTCTCTTTGGCTGAAATTTTTATTGTCTTCCCGTGATGGTGTGTGAGAATTACGGTCCGGTTGAAGCAGTCAATAAAACCTTTGTTGGTGGTTAACCAATCCATCCCTAGGATGACATCCAGTCCTTTACTTTCCAATACGATAAGGTTGGCGTAAAACTTCAATCCTTCAAATTCAATAACCACACCTTGACAGTAATTCTGGGTCACTTGCTTAATCCCAGGGGACTTGATGATCATGGACTTTTCCAGGGGAAGCATCGAAAAATTATTTTGCAAAGCAAAACTCTTCGGAATGAATGAGTGAGAAGCTCCAGAATCAAACAAAACCATGGCAGGTATTGTGTTGACAGGGAACGTACCAAGTACGATATCTGGGGCGTTCTGTGCTTCCTCTTTGGTCACGTGGTTCAGATGACCCTTCATGTGGTTGTTATTGGGGTTGAAATTGTTTTGCTTGGGCGCTGCTTGGCATAGTGCCCTTCTTCTCCACAAGCGTAGCAAGTAACGCCTGGGCGATATGTGAACTCCTTGTCCCTTGCATGGAAATTCTTGATTGGGCGTGAATTATTCGTCGTGGGTTTATGTGTCCCACCTTTCTGAAATTCTGTCTTGCTTCGGTGGTTGCGAGCAAAATTGGGCTGGTCCCTTTTGCGTTTGCGGAAATCTTCCAAGCTGCGTCACTCATTTTCCAAGGTAATGGCCTTATCCACCAGTGTTTTAAAATCTGGGAAGGTATGCAAAACCAGCTGGCATTTAAGCGTGGGTGCTAGGCCTTCCAAGAATTTTTCCATCTTCTTGCTTTCAGTCATACATTCTTCGTTGGCATAGCGAGACAGCAGAGTAAACTGGCTGTTGTATTCTGACACTGTCATGGTCCTCTGTTTGAGGTCATCAAATTCTCTCTGCTTGATATTCATAACACTTTTAGGAATGTGTGCCCCACGAAAACCTTCTTTGAAATCCTCCCAGGTTATTTCATTTTCGTTGGGGTGCATGTGTAGGAAATTTTCCCACCACGATGCAGCTGCTGCCGTGAGATAATGCGGTGCATATAGTACTTTCTCACGGTCTGAACATTGTGCAATAACTAATTTTCTCTCCATGTCTCGAAGCCAGTCGTCGGCCTCAAGAGGTTTGTCAGTATGAGAAAATGTTGGGGGACGCGTCTTCTGTAACTCAGATAACTTGGATTGCTGCTGATACTGTCCACGGTGATTTCCCATACTGATGAATTGGGTCATCATTTCCTGATGTTGTTGCTGACTCTGTTCATAAAGACGACACACTTGGGTAAATGTTGTTTCACTCTCCTGTTGACTTGTCTGTCCCTGAGTGAAATTGTGGTTTGGTGGTGTGCCATAATTTTCTTCGGGCTGATTTGGCATGGAGCGCGTCCAAGGACGAGACATCTTTCACTCTGCGGATATATTTTGTGAAACTCGTAAGACAAGAAAGTGAGTCACAAAAGTCAATAAAATCACACATACAGGAAATTTTAAAAACTCCAGGAAAATACACGATGGCGCGCGGAGAAGGACTATTACATATCTTACATGCGGGCAGTAATTATACAATACATCACTCAGGATATGCGTACATAATCCTGACATGTTATTGTGACTAGTGCACTTCTCCAGACCCTACATGATGCACAAACAAGCTACTTCTCACAACCTATGTACATATAAACATATCACACAAGTCGATGCATCGCATGGCGGCTAAGCCTACTCAGTCGGAGATGGTGAGGATCTCCCTTGGCCAGCCGAGGGTGAGGCGCAGTGAGGTTGGGGACTCAACCTCCTCCTCGCTAATAGGTTCCATACAAGAAGCGCCGTGATGAGCTGATGGAGCGGGTGCCAAAGGCGGAGTAACATGAATATGAGTGGGCGCAATAGGTGGAGTAGCATGAATAGGAGTGGGCGCAATAAGTGAAGTAGCACGAATAGGAGTGGGCGCAATAAGTGGTGCAGAGCGAACGGGAGTGGGTGCAATAACTTGGTGGAACTCCTCGGTGGTAGGCAGACAACGAGCCGTGGCGAGAATGGTAGGTGAATGAGATGCTGAGGACGAGATGAAAGTCAGCGATGGAGTGGTGTGCAGGAGTTCCCTCCTATTGGCGGCACAGCCATGGACTGAGTCCATGCGGGAAGCAACAAGGTCGTCCACCATGCTGTCGAAGGCTGCCTCCAGAGCTCGGAGGTACTCGACAAGCATCTCAAAGGTCTCGTCATGTTCTCCTCTGGGGCAAGCGAATGAGTAATGACAGGTGTAAGTCACGTGGCATGGGAGGTAGCCGTAGCGACGGGTCGTCATTGCAGGAAGAATATCCCGGAGACGAGCTATCGCCTCACGGGCAGCCATCTGCATAGCATGCCTCTCTATAGGCATGGCTCTGTTGGAAATATGCCCTAGAGGCAATAATAAATTAGTTATTATTATTATATTTCCTTGTTCATGATAATCGTTTATTATCCATGCTATAATTGTATTGATAGGAAACTCAGATACATGTGTGGATACATAGACAACACCATGTCCCTAGTAAGCCTCTAGGTGACTAGCTCGTTGATCAATAGATGGTTACGGTTTCCTGACCATGGACATTGGATGTCTTTGATAACGGGATCACATCATTGGGAGAATGATGTGATGGACAAGACCCAATCCTAAGCCTAGCACAAAGATTGTAGTTCGTTTGCTAAAGCTTTTCTAATGTTAAGTATCATTTCCTTAGACCATGAGATTGTGCAACTCCCGGATACCATAGGAATGCTTTGGGTGTACCAAACGTTACAACATAACTGGGTGGCTATAAAGGTGCACTACAGGTATCTCCGAAAGTGTCTGTTGGGTTGGCACGAATCAAGACTGGGATTTGTCACTCTGTGTAACAGAGAGGTATCTCTGGGCCCACTCGGTAGGACATCATCATAATGTGCCCAATGTGACCAACCGTTTGATCACGGGATGATGTGTTACGGAACGAGTAAAGAGACTTGCCGGTAACGAGATTGAACAAGGTATCGGCATACCGACGATCGAATCTCGGGCAAGTACAATACCGCTAGACAAAGGGAATTGTATACAGGGTTGATTGAGTCCTTGCCATTGTGGTTCATCAGTGAGATCATCATGGAACATGTGGGAGCCAACATGGGTATCCAGATCCCGCTATTGGTTATTGACCGGAGAATGTCTCGGTCATGTTTGCATGGTTCCCGAACCCGTAGGGTCTACACACTTAAGGTTCGATGACGCTAGGGTTATAAAGGAAGTTTGTATGTGGCTACTGGATGTTGTTCGGAGTCCCGGATGAGATCTAGGACGTCACAGGGAGTTTCGGAATGGTCCGGAGGTAAAGATTTATATATGGGAAGTCCTATTTTGGCCACCAGAAAATGTTCGGGATTTTTTGGTATTGTACCGGGAAGGTTCTAGAAGGTTCCGGAGTGGGGCCCACCAGCATGGGGGGACCCACATGAACGTTGGTAGTGGGGGCAAGGCCCCACACCCTTGGTCAAGGTGCACCAAGATCCCCCCTTAGAAGGAATAAGATCATATCCCGAAGGGATGAGATCAAGATCCCTAAAAAGGGGGGATAACAATCGGTGGGGAAGGAAATGATGGGATTTCTTTCCTCCCACCTTTGCCAACGCCCCAATGGACTTGGAGGGCAAGAAACCAGCCCCCTCCACCCCTATATATAGTGGGGAGGCGCATGGGAGCTTCACCCTTGCCCCTGGCACAGCCCTCCCCCTCTCCCAAGTACTCCTCCTCTCCCGCGGTGCTTGGCGAAGCCCTGCAGGATTGCCACACTCCTCCATCACCACCACGCCGTTGTGCTGCTACTGGATGGAGTCTTCCTCAACCTCGCCCTCTCTCCTTGCTAGATCAAGGCATGGGAGACGTCACCGGGCTGTACGTGTGTTGAACGCGGAGGTGCCGTCCGTTCGGCACTAGGATCTCCGGTGATTTGGATCACGACGAATACGACTCCTTCAACCCCGTTCTCTTGAATGCTTCCGCTTAGTGATCTACAAGGGTATGTAGATGCACTCCTTCCCTTTGTTGCTAGTCTCTCCATAGATAGATCTTGGTGAATCGTAGGAAAATTTTGAATTTCTTCTACGTTCCCCAACAGTGGCATCATGAGCTAGGTCTATGCGTAGTTTCTATGAACGAGTAGAACACAAGTTGTTGTGGGTGTTGATTTTGTTCAATATGCTTACCGTTACTAGTCCAATCTTGTTTCGACGGTATTGTGGGATGAAGCGGTCCGGACCGACCTTACACGTACACTTACGTGAGACAGGTTCCACCGACTGACATGCACTTGGTGCATAAGGTGGCTAGCGGGTGCCAGTCTCTCCCACTTTAGTCGGAACAGATTCGATGAAAAGGGTCCTTATGAAGGGTAAATAGCAATTGGCATATCACGTTTTGGTTTTGCGTAGGTAAGAAACTTGCTAGAAACGCATAGCAGCCACGTAAAACATGCAAACAACAATTAGAGGACGTCTAACTTGTTTTTGCAGGGTATGCTATGTGATGTGATATGGCCATGAAGAATGTGATGAATGATATGTGATGTATGAGATTGATCATGTTCTTGTAATAGGAATCACGACTTGCATGTCGATGAGTATGACAACCGGCAGGAGCCATAGGAGTTGTCTTTATTTATTGTTTGACCTGCGTTCATTGAATAACGCCATGTAATTACTTTACTTTATTGCTAACCAGTAGCCATAGTAGTAGAAGTAATAAGTTGGAGAGACAACTTCATGGAGACACGATGAGGGAGATTATGATGATGGAGATCATGGTGTCATGCCGGTGACGACGATGATCATGGAGCCCCGAAGATGGAGATCAAAAGGAGCAAAATGATATTGGCCATATCATGTCACTATTTGATTGCATGTGATGTTTATCATGTTTATGCATCTTATTTGCTTAGGACGACGGTAGTAAATAAGATGATCCCTCATTAAAATTTCAAGAAAGTGTTCCCCCTAACTATGCACCATTGCGAAAGTTCGTCGTTTCGAAGCACCACGTGATGATCGGGTGTGATAGATTCTTACGTTCACATACAACGGGTGTAAGCCAGGTTTACACACGCGAAACACTTAGGTTAACTTGACGAGCCTAGCATGTACAGACATGGCCTCGGAACACAAGAGACCGAAAGGTTGAGCATGAGTCGTATAGTAGATACGATCAACATGAAGATGTTCACCGACGATGGCTAGTCCGCCTCACGTGATGATCGGACACGGCCTAGTTAACTCGGATCATGTAATCACTTAGATGACTAGAGGGATGTCTATCTGAGTGGGAGTTCATAAGATGAACTTAATTATCCTGAACATAGTCAAAAGATCTTTGCAAATTATGTCGTAAGCTCGCGCTTTACTTCCACTGTTTAGATATGTTCCTAGAGAAAATATAGTTGAAAGTTGATAGTAGCGATTATGCGATCAGTAGAAAGCTTATGTCCTTAATGCACCGCTCAGTGTGCAGAACCCCAAATGTCGTCTGTGGATGTTGCGAACATCGGACATACACGTTTTGATAACTACGTGATAGTTCAGTTAAATGGTTTAGAGTAGAGGCACCAAAGACGTTTTCGAAACGTCGTGGAACATATGAGATGTTTCGAGGGCTGAAATTGGGATTTCAGGCTCGTGCCCACGTCAAGAGGTATGAGACCTCCAACGATTTTCTTAGCCTGCAAACTAAGGGAGAAAGCTCAATCGATGAGCTTGTGCTCAGATTGTCTGAGTGCAACAATCACTTGAATTGAGTGGGAGTTGATCTTCCAGATGAGATAGTGATGTTTCTCCAAAGTCATTGCCACCAAGCTGCTAGAGCTTCGTGATGAACTATAACATATCAGGGATACATATGATGATCCTTGAGGTATTCGCGATGTTTGACACCGCGAAAGTAGAAATCAAGAAGGAGCATCAATTGTTGATGGTTGGTGAAACCACTAGTTTCATGAAGGGCAAGGGCAAGAAGGGATACTTCACGAAATGGCAAATCAGCTGCTGCTCTAGTGAAGAAACCCAAGGTTGAACCCAAACCCGAGACTAAGTGCTTCTGTAATAAGGGGAACAGCCACTGGAGCAGCATTATCCTAGATACTTGGTAGATGAGAAGGCTAGCAAGGTCGATAGAAGTATATTGGATATACATTATGTTAAGGTGTACTTTACTAGTACTCCTAGTAGCAACAGGGTATTAAGATACCGGTTCGGTTGCTAAGTGTTAGTAACTCGAAATAAAAGAGCTACGGAATAAACGGAGACTAGCTAAAGGAGAGCTGACGATATGTGTTGGAAGTGTTTCCAATTTTGATGTGATCAAACATCGCACGCTTTGTCTACCATCAAGATTAGTATTAAACCTGAATAATTGTCATTTGGTGTTTGCGTTGAGCATAGACATGATTGGATTATGTCTATCGCAATACGGTTATTCATTTAAGGAGAATAATGGTTACTCTGTTTATTTGAATAATACCTTCAATGGTATTGCACCTAATAGGAATGGTTTATTGAATCTCGATCGTAGTGATACACATTTTCATGCCAAAAGATATAAGATAGTAATGATAGTACCACTTACTTGTGGCACTGCCATGTAAGTCATATTGGTGTAAAACGCATGAAGAAGCTGCATGTTTATGGATCATTGGACTCACTCGTTTTTGAAAAGTTTGAGACATGCGAACCATGTCTATTGGTGTATACGCATGAAGAAACTCCATGCAGATGGATCGTTTGGACTCACTTGATTTTGAATCACTTGAGATATGCAAATCATACCACATGGGCAAGATGACTGAAAAGCCTCGTTTTCAGTAAGATGGAACAAGATAGCAACTTGTTGGAAGTAATACATTTTGATGTGTGCAGTCCAATAAGTGCTAAGGCACGCAGTGGATATCGTTATGTTCTTAATTCACAGATGATTTGAGTAGATACTAAGTATATTTACTTGATGAAACACAAGTCTGAATTATTGAATGGTTCAAGTAATTTCAGAGTGAAGTTGAAGATCATCGTGACAAGAGGATAAAATGTCTATGATATGATCATAGAGATGAGTATCTGAGTTACGAGCTTTGGCACGCAATTAAGACATTGTGGAAACTGTTTCACAATTAATACCGCCTGGAACACCATAGTGTGATGGTGTGTCCGAACTTCCTAGTTGCACCCTATTGGATATGGTGCGTACCATGATGTCTCTTATCGAATTACCACTATCGTTCATGGGTTAGGCATTAGAGACAACCACATTCACTTTAAAATAGGGCACCATGTAATTCCGTTGAGACGACACCGTTTGAACTATGGTTTGGAGCAACCTAAGTTGTCGTTTCTTAAAAGTTTGGGGCTGCGACGCTTATGTGAAAAAGTTTCAGGTTGATAAGCTCGAACCCAAAGCAGATAAAATGCATCTTCATAGGACACCCAAAACAATTGGGTATACCTCCTAATTCAGATCCAAAAGCAATAGGGATTGTTTCTTGTATCGGGTCCTTTCTCGATGAAAGGTTTGTCTCGAAAATTGAGTGGGAGGATGGTGGAGACTTGATGAGGTTATTGAACCATCACTTCAACAACTATGTAGCAGGGCACAGGAAGTTGTTCCTGTGGCGCCTACACCAATTGAAGTAGAAGCTTATGATAGTGATCATGAAGTTTTTGTATCAAGTCACTACCGTACCTCATAGGGTGACAAGGATGCGTACTACTTTAGAGTGGTACAGTAATCCTGTCTTGAAGGTCATGTTGCTAGACAACAATGAACCTACGAGCTATGGAGAAGCGATGGTGGGCCCAAATTCTGACAAATGGTTAGAAGCCATGAAATCCGAGATAGGATCCATGTATCAAAACAAAGCATGGACTTTGGTGGACTTGCCTGATGATCGGCAAGCCATTGAGATAAATGGATCTTTAAGAAGAAGGCAGACATGGACGGTAATGTCACCATCTATGAAGCTTGACTTGTGGTGAAGAGTTTTTCACAAGTTCAAGGAGTTGACTACGATGAGATTTTCTCATCTGTAGCGATGCTTAAGTCCGTCGGAATCATGTTAGCATTAGCTGCATTTATGAAATCTGGCAGATGGATGTCAAGACGAGTTTCCTTACCAGTTTTCGTAAGGAAAGTTTGTATGTGATACAATCAGAAAAGTTTTGTCGATCCTAAGGATGCTAAAAGGTATGCTGGCTCCAGCGATCCTTCTAAGGATTGGAGTAAGCATCTCGGAGTTGGAATGTACACTTTGATGAGATGATCAAAGATTTTGGGTTTATACAAAAGTTTATGAGAAACTTGTATTTCCAAAGAAGTGAGTGGGAGCGCTATAGAATTTCTGATGAGTATATGTTGTTGACATATTGTTAATCAGAAATGATGTAGAATTTCTGGAAAGCGTATCGGGTTATTTGAAAAGTGTTTGCAATGGAGAACCTGGATTAAGCTACTTGAACATTGAGCATCAAGATCTATGAGGATAGATCAAAAAACGCTAAATGGTACATTCAAATGAGCACATACCTTGACATGATCTTGAAGGTGTTCAAGATGGATCAGTCAAAGAAGGAGTTCTTGCCAGAGTTGTAAGGTATGAAGTTAAGAGTTAAAGCTCGACCACGGCAAAAGAGAGAGAAAGGATGAAGGTCGTCCCCTATGCTTCAGACGTAGGCTCTATAGTATGCTATGCTGTGTACCGCACCGGAAGTGTGCCTTGCCATGAGTCAGTCAAGGGGTACAAGAATGATCCAGGAATAGATCATTGGACAGCGGTCAAAATTGTCCTTGGAGTAAATAAAGGACATGTTTATCGATTATGGAGGTGATAAAGAGTTCGGCGTAAAGGGTTATGTCGATGCAAGCTTTAAGACCTATCCGAATGACTCTGAGTAGCAAACTGGATACGTATAGTGGAGCAACCATTTGGAATAGCTTCAAGTGGAGCGTGGAAGCAGCATTTACAATATGACATAGAGATTTGCGAAATACATACGGATCTGAATGTTGCAGACCCGTTGACTAAAACCTCTCTCACAAGCAAAACATGATCAAACCCCAGAACTCATTGAGACTTAATCACATGGTGATGTGAACTAGTTTATACACTAGTAAACTCTTTGGATGTTAGTCACATGGCGATGTGACCTATCAGTGTTAATCACATGGCGATGTGAACTAGATTATTGACTCTAGTGCAAGTGGGAGACTGTTCGAAATATGCCCTAGAGGCAATAATAAATTAGTTATTATTATTATATTTCCTTGTTCATGATAATCATTTATTATCCATGCTATAATTGTATTGATAGGAAACTCAGATACATGTGTGGATACATAGACAACACCATGTCCCTAGTAAGCCTCTAGTTGACTAGCTCGTTGATCAATAGATGGTTACGGTTTCCTGACCATGGACATTGGATGTCGTTGATAACGGGATCACATCATTGGGAGAATGATGTGATGGACAAGACCCAATCCTAAGCCTAGCACAAAGATCGTAGTTCGTTTGATAAAGCTTTTCTAATGTCAAGTATCATTTCCTTAGACCATGAGATTGTGCAACTCCCGGATACCATAGGAATGCTTTGGGTGTACCAAACGTCACAACATAACTGGGTGGCTATAAAGGTGCACTACAGGTATCTCCGAAAGTGTCTGTTGGGTTGGCATGAATCGAGACTGGGATTTGTCACTCCGTGTAACGGAGAGGTATCTCTAGGACCACTCGGTAGGACAACATCATAATGTGCACAATGTGACCAAGGGGTTGATCACGGGATGATGTGTTACGGAACGAGTAAAGAGACTTGCCGGTAACGAGATTGAGCAAGGTATCGGCATACCGACGATCGAATCTCGGGCAAGTACAATACCGCTAGACAAAGTGAATTGTATACGGGATTGATTGAGTCCTTGACATCGTGGTTCATCAGATGAGATCATCATGGAACATGTGGGAGCCAACATGGGTATCTAGATCCCGCTGTTGGTTATTGACCGGAGAACGTCTCGGTCATGTTTGCATGGTTCCCGAACCCGTTGGGTCTACACACTTAAGGTTCGATGACGCTAGGATTATAAAGGAAGTTTGTATGTGGCTACCGAATGTTGTTTGGAGTCCCGGATGAGATCTCGGACGTCACGAGGAGTTACGGAATGGTCTGGAGGTAAAGATTTATATATGGGAAGTCCTATTTTGGCCACCGGAAAATGTTCGAGATTTTTCGGTATTGTACCGGGAAGGTTCTAGAAGGTTCCGGAGTGGGGCCCACCAGCATGGGGGGACCCACATGAACGTGGGTAGTGGGGGCAAGGCCCCACACCCTTGGTCAAGGCGCACCAAGATCCCCCCTTCGAAGGAATAAGATCATATCCCGAAGGGATAAGATCAAGATCCCTAAAAAGGGGGGATAACAATCGGTGGGGAAGGAAATGATGGGATTTCTTTCCTCCCACCTTTGCCAACGCCCCAATGGACTTGGAGGGCAAGAAACCAGCCCCCTCCACCCCTATATATAGTGGGGAGGCGCATGGGAGCTTCACCCTTGCCCCTGGCGCAGCCCTCCCCCTCTCCCAAGTACTCCTCCTCTCCTGCGGTGCTTGGCGAAGCCCTGCAGGATTGCCACGCTCCTCCTTCACCACCACGCTGCTGTGCTACTGCTGGATGGATTCTTCCTCAACCTCTCCCTCTCTCCTTGCTGGATCAAGGCATGGGAGACGTCACCGGGCTGTACATGTGTTGAACGCGGAGGTGCCGTCCGTTCGGCACTAGGATCTCCGGTGATTTGGATCACGACGAATACGACTCCTTCAACCCCGTTCTCTTGAACGCTTCCGCTTAGCGATCTACAAGGGTATGTAAATGCACTCCTTCCCTTCGTTGCTAGTCTCTCCATAGATAGATCTTGGTGAATCGTAGGAAAATTTTGAATTTCTGCTACGTTCCCCAACAGGCTCTCCCCAAGAACCGGAAGCGGCGTATCTCGGCATGGTCAGACTGTCGTTGATCTTGTGTGGGTAGAGTGTGAAGACTGGGCGCACTGACGGCCCCATCGCGACCTGAACGATGAAGGAGAGGAGCTTGAAGAACCCCTCAGGCATGTTGGCGAACATCTATGACTCACAGTCGTTGCCAGCCATCTACAAAAGTAGGCAAAAATTCTGAACGATCAGATCATAAATTTTATGCTGACTGTCAGAAAAATGACAACATTTGCAAGAACATGGATAAACTCTATCATGCTAATAACCAATTAGCGATCACACCTAGTGGCTTCCTACAGTCAGCCTGGCTCTGGTACCAAGTTTGTCACGACCGGTTTTTCAATAAAATACTTATTGAGAAATCGATCTCTTGATTCCAGTATAGGAAGAGTTATCCTTACTGGTAGACAAATACTTGAATACAGAAGACCAGTAGCATCAAATATATTACAGGGTTGAGCTGAGGATGCGCAACAATTTATTACAAACACGCAATATTGTACATAAGGGCGGTTATGACACAGGGGTGTGGTGACATGCTACTAGCTCGAGATAAAAGTGGTGGTGGATAACTTGACTCCTAACTGGCAGCTCATCGAGCGTCGAGGTGAGGCTCGATGAATTTATTTATGGGGTAGCGGAAGCGGATATAATACAGTGACCAAATCCAAGATCACACGGGACTGACTGGGACTCCTCTAGGCGTCGGACTCGCTATCGAACTCTTCATCCATGAGATCGCCTTCATCAACATCTGGCCAAATCAACAAGCTAGGTGAGTACTTTGAAAGTACTCGCAAGACAGTTCAGAAAAAAGATATAACAAATGCATGCATGAATGCGTCATGAGCAAAAATAATGATGCTCATCCAAATAATAAAATTGCACGACTTGGTAAGTAAAACAAACAACTGAAAACCGATCGGGTGTCTGGAGCGACGCCTCGAAAGGTAAACAAATGAAAATCAAGCCGCAGTCGGGCGTCTAGGCGACACCACATAAAGGGCCTATATTGAAAAGTAAAAGACAAGCGTGCCACAGTCGGACGTCTGAGCGACATCGTAGAAAGGGCTTATATCAAAAGTAAATAACAAGCGTGCCGCAGCCGGACGTCTGAGCGACATCGCAGAAAGGGCTTATATCAAAAGTAAATAACGAGCGTGCCACAGTCGGACGTCTGAGCGACATCGCAGAAAGGGCTTTTATTGAAAATAAATAACAAGCGTGCCACAGTCGGACGTCTGAGCGACATCACAGAAAGGGCTTATATCAAAAGTAAATAACAGGTGTGCCACAGTCGGACGTCTGAGCAACATCGCAGAAAGGGCTTTTATTGAAAATAAATAACAAGCGTGCCACAGTCGGACGTCTGAGCGACATCACAGAAAGGGCTTATATAAAAAATAAATAACAGGTGTGCCACAGTCGGATATCTGAGCGACATCACAGAAAGGGCTTATATCAAAAATAAATAACAGGTTAGTCCATCCACAAGAATAAACAGTTAACCTGACTTAACACTCATGTGGTTCACCGGAGTTTGTCACTGAGACTGACATTTGACGAGATAAGATGATCACAGTACTTGGACATGTACAAGATGGTTCAAGGGATTTTTGACTCTGCAGAGTTTGTACTAACTGCCCACAGCCAACAGATTTCCGTAGTCACGAATGACTAGTTCCGTTTAAGGTATTTCAGTAGAAACACATCTAACCAGTACACACCCATTCCACCTCACGATGCCAGGAATCACCCTTGACAACGTCCAAGAAAAACTTTGAGACGGGGAGGTCACAACCTCGAATAGGATGGGATCAAATTTCTGTACGCGCGCTCTAAGGGGTGCCCCCCTCTCGGTCCCAACCAGAAACACCCATGCCCCCTGACCGGATGACGGGCTTTAATCCAGGGCCATGGAACCCTCATCCCGGCTGCTCTATTTGGTGTGTACTAGGAAGGTGGTTTGCAACTTACTAAGCCATATTCCTTGCGGAGAACATGTGGTAGTACCAGAAAGGAAATGAATGGGAATGTGACTTGATTCACGTTGACACTGAAGTCAAATTGTCTGGCGTAAGATTGGCATGCCACAATACTGCCATCTTACCCATTCTCATGCCATCACATGGCCATGCAAACTTATATCCAACAACATATGGATTTCCGAAACTCACTTGCCTTATCTTTGCATGAAATATGACATTTTACGAAATGCTCATAAACATGCCATGAACATACTAAAATGCAAACATGCAACAACCACTCATCATATCAAAAGTTCAAACATGCTTGCCTGGTTCGGAGTAGTCGGAGTCTAACTGGGTGAAGTTCGCGGTTCCGTCACCTCCTCCGATATCTACGGTATAAGAAAAATACGCATGTGACATAAATACCGCGAGTGCACAGAAAAGTGTTCCAAATATTTTTCAAATAAATAAGACAAAAAACTAGACAGAAAAATCAAGATGACAGAAAAAGAATCACTCAAAAACCATTTCCTGTTTAAAAGTTATAAAAGGTTGTTTTAATTCAGGGACCTTTTTGTAATGAAACAGAAAACTCTCAGGGGGCTGAGCAGAAAAGTCCAGAAAACAATTCGGATTAGAAGGCGCATTTGCCAGAATACGCTTTCAGAAAATGGTTCGAAAAAAAGCACAGAGAGGCTGACGGGCGGGTCCCACCCCTCAGGTTTGAATATTCAAACGAGGGAGACGGGGCTCGTCGGCGCCCGAGAGCTGCGGTGGTCGCCGGCGGTGATTCACGGCGAGGCAGGGGGATCGGGTGGTACCTCCATGTTCAGTGCGTCCTTCAGCGTCAGTGGGTGGTGGTGGTGGTCGCCGGGGACCAGCACGTCGACGGCGGCCCTTGCTCCGGCGGACGGTGGTTCGGGTAGTCATGGGACTCGTCGGAGAGAGCTACTGGGGTCAAATTGGAGTGGGGATTAGTCTCCTAGAGGTGTCATGAGGCTACGGGCAAGTCTAGGGCGGTGGAGGAGCTCTCACCAGAGAGAACGCTGCCGGAGCCCGAAGCGGACGGAGGTGGGCGGAGTTGAGGAAGAAGGGCCCCTCGAGGCTCTTCTAGTGGCTGGGCGGGGTCTGGTGAGGTGGTGGAGATGTGCGGGGTCGAGAGCGAGCTCGGAGGCGCTATTTATAGCCGGCCCGAGGCGGTTGCCGTGAACGGGATAACTCCAGCGAGCGATTACGGCGGCGCTATGGCTGGACGGTTGGTTTAGGGGCTTGAGCATCGTCTAGACGGAGTCCAGATTCCATCTCGATGCCTAACTCAGCAAGGCAGGGGCGGTTACGGCCTGTCCCCGACGAAACGGCCGTACGGCACGTCGGCGGCACAGAGCGCACCCTGAGCATGCCAGGCCACGGCGACGGTGCTGCAGGCGTGCGCTGTCAAGGGAGACGGCCACGCGGAGCTCCCAGGTGGCTTGGGCGGTGCCGAACAACGTTGTGCCGCAGGGTGCCCCCTGTCGGCCGCCACGGGAGGTTCTGCCACCGCGGAAGACGCCGGTGCAGGCGGGCCAGGGTGCCACCGACGCCAGGAACCAGCCAAGTGCGCGTGCGGCGCTCCGGACATGGAGGAGGGGCCGTGCGCAACGCGCCAGGCGCACAGTTGACAGGTGACTGAACACTAACGAAGAAACGACACTGAACTTTCTGAAACTCTGAATTTTTCTGAAAATGCATAGTAACAGTGCTGGCCAGGTGTTCGACAGAATGATTCTGGTATGTGGGAGGTTCTCCTTGAGCTGATTTAAGGTGGGGTGGCCTTTCATTGCATCTGGGGGCTGCCAGAATTTTGGTGGAGTTTTTCGAGAAGAGGAGATATGAATTTCACCAAATTTGACAAATCTGGTCCAAACTTGCAGAGACTGAAATTTGAAAATTTTGAAAAGAAGAAGAGTGGATCTTGATGATTCTAGGTTGTGGGTACTAAGGACTATCCAGAGGAGTTTGTTTGAGATCAAAACTCAAAGGAAATTAGGCACTTCCTTTGTAGAGCATCTAGGCTTAGAAATAATGGCAGAATTGTTTTGAGGGGAAAAACAAAAAGATAAAAATCCAAAAATGAATTTAACTTGTTGGGACAGAATGTTTGGATTGCCCTAAAGTGGAAGGAGGGATTTTTGGGAGAATTTTACCACAAGAGGCATGGTAAAAACAAGAATGGATCAAAACCAAAGAATAGCCCAAAAACCAAAAAGGTTTTTTTGAAGAAAATAAATCCAAGAAATGCTTTTGAGAAGAAAAATTCAGAAGAGAGGTTTTTCAGAAGGGTTTAAATGACCTTCTTCAAACCAAGCAAGGCTTTGTTGCTAACAAAAACAACAAAAATTTTGGAGTGTCACAGCGCAGGCGTCCTCGGCAAGGATCTTGCCGGGGGTCTTGTGGGTTTCTTTGGTGAGGATGATTGCCTTCCTATCCTCATTTGATCTTGACTATTCTTTGTCTGCACAAAGATCTGGATGCCACCACGGAGGTGCCTCCCGAGCGTTGTCCCAATGCGTCTGTTTAGCGTTGGTGGGCTCAAAGGTGGCTCACTCAGTCGATGTGGGCGGGCTACCCCGGCAAGGGTCTTGCCGGGGCCGCTGAGGCTGCCCCGTCAATGGTCCTTGCTGGGGAAACCTGCTTCGTCCATCCGATCTTTGTGGCCTTGGTCCTTGCTGTTGCTTTGTTTGTCTTGAGCCTTCGGCTTATCTCCGGCTTCCCTTTCCTGCCCTGTTATGCGTGGCCGTGGCGGGTGGCTCTAACTGCCCATGCACAAGTAAAGGGGTCAAAAGGAAAGCCCCTACTTTTGTACACCAACAGGAGCCCCCGGGCCTAGGCCATTCATAAGCGCAGCGCGTTCTTGGGCCAGGCCCAGAATGGTGCGCGGGCAGTTGGGGCGGATTTTACCGTGGTAACTGCTCCGTCTGCTGCGCTTCTCAACGACCTGCGTTGAACGCGCGACGTGGGGGTCGTGTGCGCGTGCGTGACGTGGGAGGCATGCATGGGACAGCGTCTGCATGCATGCGTTGTATCACAGTTAGTGGGAAAGGAGGCGGCCCG
>NC_041383.1:343025043-343061743 GCF_002162155.2 Triticum dicoccoides | reverse complement strand
TTAGAACCGCCGCCCCCTTTATTCCTTCTCCTCGAGCCTCTTTGCCTTCGTCCATCACCTTCGTGCCTCTGCCATCCCCTGCTCTTTCGCTTCCCGCAGTCGCCATGGCGCCCAAGTCCACAAAAAGCAAGGGAGCGGCAAAGGACATCGGGGTGACGGAGCAGCCGGAGAGCGAGCTGGTGGCGCGACGGGTGCCGCTTACTTCCCCTTGATGGTTGGCGTGCCCGAGCTCCGGGAGATGTTCAAGGACCTGTGGGGAGTGAAGACGGGGGGAGAGAAGACGGGGCATCCAACCACACACGTTATCCCTGCCAGCGTCGGGCCCTCCCCAAATCGGTACCCCTTCTTCGTCAACTATTTCTCCTCCGGGCTATGCCCCCCCTTTTCTGATTTCTTAAGGACATCATGCACACGTACGGCTTCCGTCTCTTGGATTTCACCCCGAATGCCGTGGCGTGCATGGCTCTCTTCGCACACCTCTGCGAGGGCTTCGTCGGGGTGCACCCCAGCACGACGCTCTTCCGCCATTACTTATCCACTCGGATTCAGAAAGGGGGCGCCATCGCTGGATGCGTCGCCTGGAACTCGAGGGCCAGCGGGGCATACCCGGATGGCGCCACGAAGGAGAGGTGGGAAGAATGGCGGGGGCCGGTGGTGCTGGATTGAGGAGGAGGACCCGCTGGCATTCTGTGAGGTTCGCCAGAAGCCACCAGTCCGTGGGGGCGATTGGGGCGACGTCGGTGCCGACCAAGCGAAGCTTACGGTCGCCACCACCAGGATTATTCAGCTCACCCAGGTCGGGCTCACCCTCGAAATGATCGGGGCGGACTTCATCCGCCGCGGGATTGCCCCTCTGCATGACAAGGGGAGGCCGGCCTGGCTCTTCGTGAACACCGCCAACATCATGAGGCTCTGCCCCGGCCTCGACAACAACCTGACGGTGCTGAGGCACGCCCACCTTTGCCAACGGATCTTCCAGCTCGATGTTGATGACGAGGGCGAGGTCAAGTGGTCCGGCAAGCTTTCTAGGGCCGCTGCGAAGGCCGACAAGGTCGACAAGGAGCCCGTTTTCATGCTGCCGGCGGGAGTGGTCCCGCTGAGCAACAACTCTCGCCGGAACGAGATCATTGCCATGATGCCGCTCTTCAACGTGCATGGCCTCAACCCGAACTGGGTTGAGCTGGACGGGCTCGTGGTGCAGGAGTTCTTCGACACCTTGCATGAGGTGTACGTCACCGCCGAGCCACGGCTTATCGAGGACACCTCCCCGACGAAGCTGGACTATATCGCCGCTAGGGTGGAGGAGGCAAAGATCGTCAAGGAGGCCGGCAGTGCCGGCGGCGTGGCGGACAAGGCCACAGAGGAGGTGGAGGAGGGGGAGCTTGCCGGGTGGGCAGCAGCCACCGGGGAGGCCAGCGGCGTCGACACCAGGGCTCCCCTCGTTGAGGACGCCGACGACGGGTCAGAGGAGGAGGAGGGCAAGGGGGCGAAGACCACGACTGTCGATCCTCTAGTCACCAGAAAAGGGTAGGTCCTGCGGTGGGCCATCTCCGGTGATCCGGTCCGCCTCGACCGGTCCGGGCAGCTGCGGCAAGCCCAGGAAGCGCCCGTGCACCAGACGAGGGCGGTGGCGATGAAGAAAACGACGAAAGTCGTGGCATCGAAGAAGAAGACATCTGCTTCCTTGTCGTCCAAGCGCGCCCGGACGCCATCAGCTCCCCCCTCGCCGGCAAACATCGGCGTGGGGATTGTGTTTGACTTCGGGCCTCTCTGTCGGCGTTCTGGGAACGGGGGTCCCCAGACTTGCCTACATGTGGCCTGCGGCGTCGCTCAAGTGGGGGCCCAACGCAGCCCAGCTTCATCAGCTCAAGCTCAAGACCCTCACGAGGGGCCAAGCCTCGCGGGGTGGACGATAGGAAGCTTCCTCAGGAGCAGCCTCCTCAGGCAGGCTCGCGAGGAGGCGGAGAGATCAAGGCAGGGCACCTCCCGAGGGGCCCGTGACGCAGGCCATGACAATCGAGGCCAGGCGGGCGCCGGCCTGCACAATGTCCTTGTTTCCCTTTCGGTGCAAAGGGGGCAAGCATAGGTCGACGCATCAGGCAAAGGTTACCGTTTTGGTGCAACAAGACCAAGACCAGCAGAACGATAAGATGGAGGTCATCATGGAGCCCAGGGCGGCGTCATCGTCAGAGCCTTTGGCAGCCGAAGACCAACTTTAGTCAGGATAAGTGTACCAGATGTTCCCCTTCAAAATGGCCAATTGTTGGCGCCCTTCCCGCTCATTATTTGTGAAGAGGCCCAGGGGCTCCCCCTATAAATAACACTAGACATCACAGGGTAGAAGCATCGAGAAACAGATCGACCAGAGAGAGAGAGAAGCGACTGGACTCACCCAAGCAGTTCATAGCACCAGCTCAAGAACAGCCCCTCGCGAGGCTGTTGTCCCTTTGAACTGTTCACCATCAGCCCCTGAGGCAATCCACCACACCACACACTGGAGTAGGGTATTACACCACAATGGTGGCCTGAGCCAGTATAAATCTCGTGTCCCTTGTGTTTTCATCTTTCTTGCTTAGATCCTTGCGAGACTTCAAGATGCAAGCTGGTGGGGGAGAGATCTTCGTGCGCACCCCAGTGTTCGAACCTTAAGGGTCTGCCGGAACCCGAAATCCGACATTTGGCGCGCCAGGTAAGGGTGCGCCGGAATCTTTCTTCCGCTGGTTGTGTCTGATATTCCGCCGTGTCCATGGCTGACGCTCACCGAGCTCGAGCCGAGTGTCGGGCTGCTCTCGCCACCCGCGTTGCCCAGACGACGCCCGTCGGCAGACGCCCCCATCTTTCCCCGTCGCATGCCGCCAACGCCGCCACCGGCCCAGCGGGGAACGAGCAGCATGCCTCATCCCTACATCCTTCAGTGCGGCGCGATGGCCGCACCACCATGATGACCCACAAGTATAGGGGATCTATTGTAGTCCTTTTGATAAGTAAGAGTGTCGAACCCAACGAGGAGTGGAAGGAAATGATAAGCGGTTTTCGGTAAGGTTTTCTCTACAAGCACTCAAATAGTAGGTGATAGATAGTTTTGTGATAAGATAAATAGTAATGAGCAAAAGTGAATAAAGTAAATAAAGTGCAGCAAGGTGGCCCAATCCTGTCTGTAGCAAAGGATAAGCCTGGACAAATTCTAATAATGAAGAAGGAGCTCCCGAGGATACATTGGGAATTATCGTCAAGCTAGTTTTCATCACGTTCATAAGATTCGCGTTCGGTACTTTGATAATTTGATATGTGGGTGGACCGGTACTTGGGTACTGCCCTAACATGGACAAGCATCCCACTTATGATTAACCCCTATTGCAAGCATCTGCAACTACAAAAAGGAGTATTAAGGTAAACCTAACCACAACATTAAACATATGGGTCCATATCAACCCCTAACGAAGCAACGCATAAACTAGGGTTTAAGCTTCTGTCACTCTAGCAACCCATCATCTACTTATTACTTCCCTATGCCTTCCTCTAGGCCCAAATAATGGTGAAGTGTCATGTAGTCAACGTTCACATAACACCACTAGAGGAGAGACAACATACATCTCATCAAAATATCGAATGAATACCAAATTCACATGACTACTAATAGCAAGACTTCACCCATGTCCTCAGGAACAAACATAACTACTCACAAAGCATATTCATGTTCATAATCAGAGGGGTAATAATATGCATAAAGGATCTGACCATATGATCTTCCACCAAGTAAACCAAACAGCATCAACTACAAGGAGTGATCAACACTACTAGCTCCCTATGAGATGGTGCTGGTGAATATGTTGATGGTGATTGACCCCCTCCCGATGAGAGGATCGTTGGTGATGACATTGGTGATGATTTCCCCCTTCCGGAGGGAAGTGTCCCCGGCAGAACAGCTCCGCCAGAGCCCTAGATTGATTCCGCCAAGGTTCCGCCTCGTGGCGGCGGAGTTTCTTCCCGTAAGCTTGCCCATGATTTTTTTTCCAGATGAAAACCCTTCATATAGCAGAAGATGGCAGCCGGAAGCCCACCAGGGGCCCCAGGAGATGGGGGGCGCACCCTAAGTGGGGGGAGCCCCCTATCTCCTGGACAGGGTGTGGGCCCCCTGGCCTATTTCTTTTGCCCAAAAATTCTTATTAAATCTAAAAATTTGTTTCGTGGAGTCTCAGGTCTTTTGGAGTTGTGCAGAATAGGTTTCCAACGTTTGCTCCTTTTCCAGCCAGAATTCCAGCTGCCGGCATTCCCCCTCTTCATGGTAAACCTTGTAAAATAAGGGAGAATAGCCATAAGTATTGAGATATAATGTGTAATAACAGCCCATAATGCAATAAATATTGACATAAAAGCATGATGCAAAATGGACGTATCAACTCCCCCAACCTTAGACCTCGCTTGTCCTCAAGCAGAAGCCGAAATAGAAAAATATATCCACATGTTTAGAGATAGAGGTGTCGATAAATATAAAATACGGACATGAGGGCATCATGATCATTCTAATAACATTAACATATATGGATTTTGTCATATGATTTCCTATGTTCAAGTAATAAGCAATTCACAATGTCAAGTATGGTTCAAAAACTTCATTGGGAACTAACAAACTATAATCTCAGCCATTGAAGCAATTGCAATTTATCGTAACATCAGAAAGAGTCAATAATAGAGCTTTTCAGCAAGCTCACATACTCAACTATCTCGTAGTCCCCTATAATTGTTAACACTCACGCAATACTTGTGGTTATAGAGTTTTAGCCGAACACTGAGAAAGATTGGGGATTATTGTGTTGCCTCCCAACGTATTCACCTTTAGGTGATGTGAACAATAATAACCTATGCCAACGTACATCCAATTGGATATATGTATCATGATCTTTAAAACACGAGGAGCTTGCCAAAGGATAAAATGAAAAAGGTAAAGGTGAGGATCACCTTGACTCAAGCATAAAGTAAAAAACATAAAGTAAAAGATAGGCCCTTCGCAGAGGGAAGCAAAGGTTGTCATGCACATTTAGGGTTGATGCACAAAATCCTAATGCAAAAGAACGTCACTTTAAATTGCCCCTTGTGTGTGGACCTTTATTATGCAATCCGTCGCTTTTATTACTTCCACAACAAGTTCATACAAAGCTTATTTTCTCTGCACTAATAAGTCATACATATTTAGAGAGCAATTTTTATTGCTTGCACCGATGACAACTTACTTGAAGGATCTTACTCAATCCATAGGTAGGTATGGTGGACTCTCATGGCAAAACTGGGTTTAAGGGTATTTGGAAGCACAAGTAGTATCTCTACCTGGTGCAAGGAATTTGGCTAGCATGAGGGGGAAAGGCAAGCTCAACATGTTTGGAAGGTCAATGACAATATACTTTAACTGAGATGTCGGAAGACATAAACCATTACGTTGTCTTCCTTGTCCAACGTCAACTCTCTTAGCATGTCATACTTAATGAGTGCTTCACAATCATAAAAGATGTCCAAGATAATAGATTTATATGTGAACCCCTCTTTCCTTATCAATTCCTATTAATTGTAACGATGACCAAGGCTACGTTCATCAACTCTCAACAACTTTTATGCCTCGTACTTTCTATGTGTGAAGTTATCACTATCCATAAGATCAATATGAACTCTTTTGTTCTTTCAACTTTTTCTAGATCATAGCAACATAGCAAAGCCCTTGACTCAACACTAGTCTTTATTATAGATAGCACACGGACTCGATTACATAAAGAGATCACAAAGCAAAACTCAAACTACTTGATATCAAAACTTAAAACTAATAGATCAAGATACTACTAAAAGGATCGAACTTAATAAAGCGGTAACGATAGGAGTGTGATGGTGATACGATACCGGGGCACCTCCC
Organism: Triticum dicoccoides; assembly: GCF_002162155.2. Classification (NCBI taxonomy): domain Eukaryota; kingdom Viridiplantae; phylum Streptophyta; class Magnoliopsida; order Poales; family Poaceae; genus Triticum; species Triticum dicoccoides. The sequence goes on along the minus strand of NC_041383.1, from coordinate 343,055,844 downwards.
CCAAGCTTGGCAGTTGCCAAGGGGAGTGTCCATACCAATGTGATTCTTTTCTCGTGGGTGATGAAGACGGTGAAGAAGACGAAGGATAATCGCACATAGAGCGTAAAAGCTCCTCCAACTTGCGGATAATGCCTTTGAGCCCAGCAATATGATCCTTCAACAAAATATTCTCCTCTGTGAGATACTTGTTCTGTATGCGGGCTAACTCAATCATCTTGAAAGCTTCAATCTCTGTTGGAGTGAAAAGGTTAGGTGAAGGTTGAGGGATGTCTTCTTCTTTCACCACCGGACCTTGAGCCTCCATGGACTTCTTGATCCATTCATCCTTGCTAATCTCTTATGGTTCCTCTCTTTTCAACTCTATCTTCAATAGCCAAGCATCATTGTCTTTGTTGTTGGAGGAAGGAGAAGTCATGGTGCTCTAGATCTGCAAAAGAAACAGCTCGAAATGAAAACAGAGGATATTTGCGTGATACGGTGGTCAAAACCTTCGGGAGTATATATAATGAATTTTTACCGACCAAAAGACGTAACATACAAGAAATCGGAGTCCGGGAGGCACACGAGGTGTCCACGAGACAGGGGGCGCGCCCTACAGGGGGGGCGCCCTCCTCTCTCGTGGAAGCCTCGTGCCCCTTTGGGACTACTTCTTTCTTCCTAAAATCCTTAAATAATCCAAAACTGATAAAAATTGCCATTAGAGTTGTTTTGGAGTCGGTTTACTTACCGTACCACGTACCTATGCCTTTTCGGAGTCTAGAACGTTTTGGAAAGTGTCTCTTATGTATTCCTCAGGGGTTATGGTTTCAATAATATTAGTTTCAACATTGATAGGATTACCTGAAATGTAATGTTTAATTCTTTGACCATTTACCACCCTCGGGTTTGTGCCTTCGAAGTTGTTGATTTTTATAGCACCAGACCGATAGACCTCCTCGATAACGTAGGGACCTTCCCATTTTGAGAGAAGTTTTCCTGCAAAAAATCTTAAATGAGAGTTGAACAATAACACATAATCTCCTACGTTAAACTCACCCTTCTGTATCCTCTTATCATGCCAGCGTTTGAATTTTTCTTTGAAAAGCTTGGCATTCTCATGTACTTGGGTTCTCCATTCATCAAGTGAGCTAATATCAAACAACCTCTTCTCACCGGCAAGTTTGAAGTCATAATTGAGCTCTTTAATAGCCCAATATGCTTTATGTACAAGTTCAAGAGGTAAATGACATGCTTTTCCATAAACCATCTTATATGGAGACATACCCATAGGATTTTTGTATGCAGTTCTATAGGCCCATAATGCATCATCAAGTTTTTTGGACAAATTCTTTCTAGATCTATTCACAATCTTTTGCAAAATTAATTTGAGATCTCTATTGCTCAACTCTACTTGACCACTAGACTGTGGGTGATAAGGAGATGCGATTCTATGATTGACATCATACTTAGCAAGCATCTTACGGAAAGCACCATGAATAAAGTGTGAACCACCATCAGTCATAAGATATCTAGGGACTCCAAACCTCGGAAAAATAACTTCCTTAAGCATTTTAATAGAGGTGTTATGATCAACACTACTAGTTGGAATAGCTTCTACCCACTTAGTAACGTAATCAACATCAACTAAAATATGTGTATAACCATTGGAGGCAGGAAAAGGTCCCATATAATCAAAGCCCCATACATCAAACGGTTCAATAACAAGAGAATAATTCATAGGCATTTCTTGGCGTCTACTAATTTTACCTATTCTTTGACATTCATCACAAGATACGAGAAACTTACGAGCATCTTTGATAAGAGTAGGCCAATAAAAACCAGATTGTAGTACCTTGTGTGTAGTTCTGTCTCCAGCGTGGTGTCCTCCATAGGATTCGGAGTGACACTTGCGTAGGATTTGTTCCTGTTCATGCTCAGGCACACAACGTCTAATAATACCATCTACTCCTTCTTTATAAAGGTGTGGATCATCCCAGAAGTAATGTCTTAAATCATAAAAGAACTTTTTCTTTTGCTGGTATGTGAAACTAGGAGGTATATATTTAGCAACAATGTAGTTAGCATAATCAGCATACCAAGGAGCAGTACAAGAAGCATTGACAACCGCTAATTGTTCATTAGGAAAACTATCATTAATAGGCAGTGGGTCATCAAGAACATTCTCTAGCCTAGACAAGTTATCTGCAATGGGGTTCTCAACTCCTTTTCTATCAATAATATGCAAGTCAAATTCTTGGAGCAAGAGAACCCATCTAATGAGTCTAGGCTTAGCATCTTTCTTTTCCATAAGATATTTAATAGCAGCATGATCAGTGTGAATAGTAACTTTGGAATCAACAATATAAGGTCTAAACTTATCACATGCAAACACAACTGCTAAGAATTGTTTTTCAGTAGTAGCATAATTTCTCTGGGCAGTATCAAGAGTCTTACTAGCATAATGGATAACATTCAATTTCTTATCGACTCTTTGCCCTAAAACAGCACCTACAGCATAATCACTAGCATCGCACATAATTTCAAAAGGTAAATTCCGATCAGGTGGCTGAACAATAGGTGCAGTGATCAAAGCCTTCTTAAGTGTTTCAAATGCTTCTACACAATCATCATCAAAGACAAAAGGAATATCTTTTTGCAATAAATTAGTCAAAGGCCTAGAGATTTTAGAAAAGTCCTTAATGAACCTCCTATAAAAACCGGCACGACCAAGGAAACTTCTTATATCTTTTATGTCCTTGAGACATGGCATCTTTTCAATAGCATCAACTTTGGCTTTATCAACTTCAATACCTCTCTCGGAGATCTTGTGCCCCAAGACAATGCCTTCATTAACCATAAAGTGACACTTTTCCCAATTCAAGACAAGAATAGTGTCTTCGCATCTCTGAAAACTCGATCAAGGTTGCTCAAACAATCATCAAAGGAGGATCCATAGATGGAGAAGTCATCCATGAATACCTCACAAATCTTTTCACAAAAATCAGAAAATATAGCCATCATGCATCTTTGAAAGGTAGCATGTGCATTACATAAATCAAAAGGCATACGTCTATAAGCAAAGGTACCAAAAGGGCAAGTAAAAGTAGTTTTAGATTGATCCCCCGCTGAAACAGGTATCTGAGAGAATCCAGAATAACCATCTAGAAAGCAAAAATGTGTGTGTTTGGATAGCCTTTCTAGCATTTTATCAATAAAAGGTAAAGGGTAATGATCTTTCTTAGTAGCTTTACTTAACTTACGAAAATCAATTACCATCCTATAACCTATAATAATTCTTTATGGGATCAATTCATCTTTATCATTAGGAACAACGGTAATACCTCCCTTTTTGGGGACACAATGGACAGGGCTTACCCATTCACTATCAGCAACGGGATAAATAATACCTGCCTCAAGGAGTTTTAGTATCTCCTTTCTTACCACTTCCTTCATTTTGGGATTTAATCATCTTTGAGGATCTCTAACTGGTTTGGCATCTTTCTCCACTGAGATTTTGTGTTGACATAATGTGGGACTAATGCCCTTAAGATCATCCAGAGTATATCCAATAGCAGCACGGTGCTTCTTCAGAGTTTTCAATAATCTTTCTTCTTCTTTCTCTGAAAGGTTAGCACTAATAATAACAGGATATATTTCTTTTTCATCAAGATAAGCATATTTAAGATTAGGAGGTAATGGTTTGAGTTCAAACACGGGATCACCCTTGGGTGGAGGGGGATCCCCAAGAATTTCAACGGGAAGATTATGTTTCAGCATAGGTTCTCGTTTAAGGAACACTTCATCTATTTCTTCCCTTTCCTTCATAAACATATCATTTTCATGGTCTAGCAAATATTGTTATAACGGATCAGTTGGAGGAACATCAATGGAAGCAAGACCAATAATTTCATCCTTACTAGATGGTTCCTCTTCACGGTGTTATCTATGAAATTTAGAGAAGTTGAACTCATGAGACATATCACCAAGACCAATAGTAACTACATCTTTTTCGCAATCTATCCTAGCATTGACGGTGTTCAAGAAGGGTCTACCAAATATAATGGGACAAAAGTTATCTTGTGGGGAGCCAAGAACAAGAAAATCAGCAGGATATTTAGTTTTCCCACACAAGACTTCAACATCTCTAACAATTCCCATTGGTGAAATAGTATCTCTACTGGCAAGTTTAATTGTAACATCAATATCTTCGAACTCAGCAGGTGCAATATAGTGCTTAATTTCGTTGTATAAGTCAATAGGTATTGCACTAGCACTAGCACCCATATCACATAAGCCATGATAACAATGATCTCCTATTTTAACAGAAATAACAGGCATGTCTACCACAGGTCTATGATTATCTTTAGCACAAGGTTTGGCAATACTAGCAGTTTCATCAAAGAAACAAATAACATGCCCATTAATATTATCAGACAAGAGATCTTTAACAATAGCAACATTAGGTTCAACTTTGATTTGCTCAGGAGGTGTATAAGTTCTAACATTGCTCTTACGAACAACAGTCGAAGCTTTAGCATGATCTTTTATCCTAACAGGAAAAGGAAGTTTTTCGACATAAGCAGTAGGAATAATAGGATCACTATATGTAATAGTTTTCTCTTCGAATGTAATAGGTGCAACTACTTTCACTTCAACGGGAGGATTATATTTAAACCACTTCTCTTTAGGGAGATCAACGTGAGTAGCAAAAGTTTCACAAAAAGTAGCTACTATCTCAGAGTCGAGTCCATACTTCGAGCTAAATCCACGGAAAGAATCGGTATCCATAAAAGATTTAACACAATCAAACTTAGGTGTCATACCTGACTCCTTATCATCGTCGGAACCCCAATCTTCAGAGTTGCGTTTAATTCTTTCCAATAAGTCCCATTTGAAATCAATAGTCTTCAGCATATAGGAACCAGCTGAGGAAGTATCAAGCAGGTTGCGATTATCAATAGAAAGCCGAGCATAAAAATTCTGAATAATCATTTCCCGAGAGAGCTCATGATTGGGGCATGAATACAGCATTGACTTAAGCCTCCCCCAAGCTTGAGCAATGCTTTCTCCTTCGCGAGGCCAGAAATTATATATGTAATTACGATCACGATGAACAACATGCATAGGGTAGAACTTCTGGTGAAATTCCAACTTCAATCGCTTATAATTCTAATATCTTGTATCATCACATAGCCTATACCAAGTTATTGCATCTCCCTTCAAAGATAAAGGGAAGACCTTCCTTTTGACAACATCATCGGGAATACCTGCAAGCTTAAATAATCCACAAACTTCATCCACAAAGATGAGGTGTAAGTCGGGATGCAATGTTCCGTCTCCTCCAAAAAGATTAGCTAGCAGTTTCTCTATCATACCCGAAGGAATCTCAAAGTGAATATTTTCGTAAGGTTCAGTAGGTTGAGGAGCATCTCTTTTCTCTTCTGGTTGGGGTGAAGATACCCCAAACAATCCCCTCAAAGGATTAGTTTCCATAGTAACAAGTAACAAAAAATTTCAGCACACTATATAAATGTTTCCTTACCAAGTTCCACTCACCAAGAGCGCTACGCTCCCCGGCAACGGTGTCAGAAAAGAGTCTTGATGACCCACAAGTGATGAGGACATGACTACCTTGGATATGACCAAAAATATTGCATATATGCATATTTGTCAGGTGATTTCTAGTGCAAACTATTCAATAATCTATTTATGTTATCCAGAACAAAAATACTTCACACACTTTTGTGTTTTGTCTAATTGCAGGTGTATGGGACATTTGTACAATCCACATATGAAGATAAGGATGAAAGAGATGTTTATTTGCTGTCCAAAAAGTTCTCTCACGTCACTTTTGGCCCAAGAGAAGATAGAGTCCAAGTCTCTCACGTTCTGGATTCAGATTCGGACTGCACAGACACACCTGACTCAAAACGCACACAAGTTTTTCATACGGACTCCGAATTGGGTGATTCTTTTTTTGTTGGAAACTAGATTTCGTACACTTTCCAACCCAATTGGAATCACCTTCAAATTCGTCCGGAGCGTTGAGTTGTGGACGAAACAATCTGATGCTGCAGCAGAATCCGAGTCAAACTACAAGTCCAAAGGTGTTACATCACCTCCACTTGGGCCCATTGGCCTTGTACGACCTAGATTTAGTTTTAGGCTGCCTTGGGACGTCCTCCCACCTCCTTGGCCGCCACCCCTTGCTCCTATATAAGTAGATCCATCTAGTAGCTTTTCCTAGGGATTTGTTTAGTTAAAAGTTAGCCATTGCAACTTCGTGTACTTCGTTTGTGTCCAACGACCAGACCAAGACCGCTTACGGATCCCCACCATTATCAATACCTCATATATATTTGCAATATTCAGATTGCTTTATCATATTCTTGCTCGTTCTTCGATTGCTTGCAGGAATAGACCTTCGTGGTCAGGCTGACCGTGCTTCCGGCATCGTCAGTAACCTCAGGAGATTGGTTTAGCGATTGCTAAGGCGCAACGTCGTGCACGTTTGTAGTCGGATCGTCAAAGTCGTCTCCACCAAATCGATAGTTATCATCTCATCGAAAGATCGGGACACCCCGCCTCTATCAAGTGGTATCAGTTTTCAGGTTGCTCGGTGAGATTTTACATTTTTTCATAGTTTAGATCGCATCTGTCATTCATACCTATAGTCCATGAAAAAGCCACAAAAAAAGTTAGATCTGTTCATCCTTTATCCAAGCCAGTCTGAGCCTTTGCAAATTTCTATTCATTGCTTGCATAGTTGAATTATCGGTTGCATCGCCGTGTCAGTTGCTGGTCTTAGTGTCTAGTTCCTTTAGAGTTTCGAGTTCTGTTCATATTAGTCACGCCGCCGCTGCATCATTATCCCTTCCGCCGTCCACCATCCCATCTATTAATTTCCACCACGTGCTACGCACTGTTCATTGTCATAATCATAGTTGAGGTCATTCACATCTTCGCCTGATCCAATCTACATCTTATCTAGTTTGTCTTGGAAAGAGGGAGAAAAAAAGTGTGAGAAAAAAAAGAGAAGAGAAAAAAAAATTGGATCTATCTAGAATCAATCTCGTACCTGAATTCGGATTGGAATCTGTTTTGTGCACTGTTCAGTAAAACAGGTGTATCTTCCTCATACGAAGTCAGTTTTGGCTCCGTGAGTACTCAAATTGAAGATAGCGACGAGCCGCATCTAAATAGTTGCAGAAGCTAGTTCAATATTTGACACCTCAAAATCGGCTTCTAAATAGGTCTTTTTGCCCTCCGAAGTTTGTGAACACAACTTGTTCCAATTTTTCAGGCCAGTTTTAGAATTCTTTGACTCCTCATATCAACTCGGAATTGAGTGATTCTTTTTGCATTGGAAAGCTTGAGTTAGTAGCATTCTTTGAAATAATTTATCAGAAAGTTGTCTCAAACTTTTCAAGAGGAAAGTTGGAGAGAGAGTTGTTGTATATCCTGCTTGGCAGTTGTTTTTCATCATTATCTTCACTGCCGTTGTGATCTTCACTTATATCTTGCTGTCAAGAGCTACGTAGTATCCTTCATTGATGCTAGTTGTGCTACGCCGTGACCTCATTAGTGTTCTAGGCTCGCGTCTCTAGTCCGGTCTAGCCTAGGACCAGCACAGTACCGTCGTTGAGCGTTTATTCAACATTGCATCTTTGAATTGATTATTACTAGTCTTTTGCTACCATATATAGCCAACCCAGCTCCACATATTTCTACACCGTGTATACGTACGCTCCCCTGGCAATCGCTTTACTCAATATTCGGAGTTACTTGACACCGCTGGTTGCCGATCACCGCCTGCTGCATGGTAAGAACTTGTAAGACATTGATATTTGCTTTACTGTGAGCGTTTTACCACCACATCCTAGTAGTTATAGGAACATTATTTTTGGGTTTTGTTTCTTGTTCTACTAATCATGACAGGATCCAGAGTTAATTCATGGGCTTTGTCGATCGCGGGAGACGTGCCACCACCTTTGCAAATACCACAACCGTCACGAGAGGTGCACAAACATCCAAATGCACATGATCAGGTTAATGTATCTATACCACCATTTAATGGTCGTTTTAAACCTGCTTTATATATTGAATGGGAGTTCGACATAAAAAATATATTTGCTTCCCATAATTTCAATGAACATAAAAAGGATAAGGTTGCGGTTGGTTCTTTCACTGGTTATGCTTTGGTTTGGTGGAGTGAATATTGTCGGTTACACCCTGATTATATACCTACTACTTGGGATGATTTGAAACTTGCCATGCGACATACTTTCGTCCCTGCTTATTATACTCGTGACATGATTAAGAAGTTGCAACACTTAAAACAAGGTAGTGAAACTGTAATAAAATATTATGATGATTTACAAACTACCTTGTTGCATTCCTCTTTAGAAGAAGGTGAAGATGATTTTATGGATAGATTTTGGGGAGGATTAAACCGTGATATTCAAGAGATACTAATTCATGAAGAGTGTTATCCTATGGACCATTTGTTTCATCTTGCTTCCAAAGCTGAACAGGAAATAAAACGACGTGTTGGCCACGAGGAGAACAAGCGCACGGTGCACATTCCAAGAGTTGATATGATTGTTCCTTCAACTACTACGCATACTATGACAACCACATCCGTTGTTGTCAGGACTACATCACCTCCACCATGTGACACATCGCCCCCGAGAGTGGCTACATCATCTGAGTTGATCATAAGAGGTAATGACAAAGGTACTGATCTTCCATCTCTACATGAGAATGATGAATGCCTTGTCAATTTGAATGCACCATCTGATGAGCTACCCACTACTTTGATCACACCACCTATTTTAGAGGACTACGTTGATAATTTGACTTTGCCATGTGATCAAACAACTGAAATACCAACAATTTTGAGTGCACCCACTGAATTAACTATTGATGCAAAAGAACCAATGTTTAATCATTTTGATATGACCTCTAATCTTGGTGATGATTCTGTGTTGAATGACTTATTGCATGTTTGCTTATTTAAGCATGTTGTAGCATGTAAATTTGATGCAAGTAAGGTTTATTCACCAATGTTGGGATGGTTTAATGATGAACATTGTCAATCTTTTGAAATGAATAAGAGCTTCACTTATATGTGCAAACTGAGTTGCAATATTTTCATGCCTTCTACTTCTTGTGCTAATTTTTTGGCTTTAGATTTTATCAACTATGCAAGTTACTCATCTATTCATGTGTCATATATGCAAAAATCAAGGGAAGTAAAAATGGATGACATATACATATACAACATGTACACCTTGTCTCTTTTGTTAGCCACATTTCAGATTAAGCAACGCCGAGGACGGCTTTATTTTCAAGAAGGGGAGGATGATGAGGACATGACTACCTTGGATATGACCAAAAATATTGCATATATGCATATTTGTCAGGTGATTTCTAGTGCAAACTATTCAATAATCTATTTATGTTATCCAGAACAAAAATACTTCACACACTTTTGTGTTTTGTCTAATTGCAGGTGTATGGGACATTTGTACAATCCACATATGAAGATAAGTATGAAAGAGATGTTTATTTGCTGTCCAAAAAGTTCTCTCACGTCACTTTTGGCCCAAGAGAAGATAGAGTCCAAGTCTCTCACGTTCTGGATTCAGATTCGGACTGCACAGACACACCTGACTCAAAACGCACACAAGTTTTTCATACGGACTCCGAATTGGGTGATTCTTTTTTTGTTGGAAACTAGATTTCGTACACTTTCCAACCCAATTGGAATCACCTTCAAATTCGTCCGGAGCGTTGAGTTGTGGACGAAACAATCTGATGCTGCAGCAGAATCCGAGTCAAACTACAAGTCCAAAGGTGTTACATCACCTCCACTTGGGCCCATTGGCCTTGTACGACCTAGATTTAGTTTTAGGCTGCCTTGGGACGTCCTCCCACCTCCTTGGCCTCCACCCCTTGCTCCTATATAAGTAGATCCATCTAGTAGCTTTTCCTAGGGATTTGTTTAGTTAAAAGTTAGCCATTGCAACTTCGTGTACTTCGTTTGTGTCCAACGACCAGACCAAGACCGCTTACGGATCCCCACCATTATCAATACCTCATATATATTTGCAATATTCAGATTGCTTTATCATATTCTTGCTCGTTCTTCGATTGCTTGCAGGAATAGACCTTCATGGTCAGGCTGACCGTGCTTCCGGCATCGTCAGTAACCTCAGGAGATTGGTTTAGCGATTGCTAAGGCGCAACGTCGTGCACGTTTGTAGTCGGATCGTCAAAGTCGTCTCCACCAAATCGATAGTTATCATCTCATCGAAAGATCGGGACACCCCGCCTCTATCAACAAGTATAGGGGATCTATCATAGTCCTTTCGATAAGTAAGAGTGTCGAACCCAACGAGGACCAGAAGGAAATGATAAGCGGTTTTCAGTAAGGTTTTCTCTGCAAGCACTGAAATAGTAGGTGATAGATAGTTTTGTGATAAGATAAATAGTAACAAGCAAAAGTAAATAAAGTAAATAAAGTGCAGCAAGGTGGCCCAATCCTTTTTGTAGCAAAGGATAAGCCTGGACAAATTCTAATAATGAAGAAGGAGCTCCCGAGGACACATTGGGAATTATTGTCAAGCTAGTTTTCATCACATTCATAAGATTCGCGTTCGGTACTTTGATAATTTGATATGTGGGTGGACCGGTACTTGGGTACTACCCTAACATGGACAAGCATCCCACTTAACCCCTATTGCAAGCATCCGCAACTACAAAAAGGAGTATTAAGGTAAACCTAATTAACCACATCATTAAACATATGGGTCCATATCAACCCCTAACGAAGCAACGCATAAACTAGGGTTTAAGCTTCTGTCACTCTAGCAACCCATCATCTACTTATTACTTCCCTATGCCTTCCTCTAGGCCCAAATAATGGTGAAGTGTCATGTAGTCGACGTTCACATAACACCACTAGAGGAGAGACAACATACATCTCATCAAAATATTGAACGAATACCAAATTCACATGACTACTAATAGCAGGACTTCACCCATGTCCTCAGGAACAAACGTAACTACTCACAAAGCATATTCATGTTCATAATCAGAGGGGTAATAATATGCATAAAGGATCTGAACATATGATCTTCCACCAAGTAAACCAAATAGCATCAACTACAAGGAGTAATCAACACTACTAGCAACCCACTGGTACCAATTTGTGGTTTTGTTACAAGATTGGATACAAGAGATGAACTAGGGATATGTGATGAGATGGTGCTAGTGAAGATGTTGATGGAGATTGACCCCCTCTCGATGAGAGGATTGTTGGTGATGACGTTGGTGATGATTTCCCCCTTCCGGAGGGAAGTGTCCCCGGCAGAACAGCTCCTCCAAAGCCCTAGATTGATTCCGCCAAGGTTCCGCCTCGTGGCGGCGGAGTTTCATCCCGTAAGCTTGCCCACAATTTTTTTCCAGATGAAAACCCTTCATATAGCAGAAGATGGCAGCCGGAAGCCCACCAGGGGGCCCAGGAGATAGGGGGCGCGCCCTACAAGGGGGCGCGCCCCCCTGTCTCCTGGACAGGGTGTGGGCCCCCTGGCTTATTTCTTTTGCCCAAAAATTCTTATTAAATCTAAAAAGTTGTTTCGTGGAGTCTTAGGTCTTTTGGAGTTGTGCAGAATAGGTTTCCAACGCTTGCTCCTTTTCCAGCCAGAATTCCAGCTGCCGGCATTCCCCCTCTTCATGGTAAACCTTGTAAAATAAGGGAGAATAGCCATAAGTATTGAGATATAATGTGTAATAACAGCCCATAATGCAATAAATATTGACATAAAAGTATGATGCAAAATGGACGTATCACGCCACCCCGTCGCTGACTCCAGCCGGTTCGTTGTCCCATGTCTGACGCGCCCCCACGGACGCGCACACCGCGCTGCTCCTGGCGCGTGAGCTCCTGCACTACCGTCCCGTCGACGACCTCTACGAGGACTGGCTCGCCCGCATCAGCGAGCTCGTCAGCGCCGCAGGGGGCTCTCCCATGCCGTCCCTCTCGCTGCCTCGCCCTCCATCCTACGTAGGAGGCGAGCAGCAGGAGGTGCCTCCACCACCTCCTCGCCAAGAAGGCGCCCTGGCTCCAAGGCGCACGGCCCCAGGACGAGACCCACCGCGTTCGGCGCCTGTGCGACAAGAAAGGAGCTACCAAGAGATCCCTCGCCCCCAAGAAGGTGCTCGCGTGCTCCCAGCACCGGAGCGCCATGACCGCATCCCTGCACTGCCACGTCAAGACCCCGCGCTCCTCCAGGAGCAAACCCCACATCAGCATAGAGCTCCGGTAGCCGCTACAGGCTGCCGCGCTTTCACCTCCGAGCTGCGTAGCATCGTGTGGCCTTGCAAGTTCAAGCCGGACCTGCCTCCTCGCTACGACGGCACTGCAGACCTCGCGGAGTTCCTCCAGCTCTACGAGCTGGGCATCGAAGCCTCCAACGGAGACGAGAAGGTCATGGCGAATTGGTTTCCCATGGCGCTCAAGAACGGTGCCCGCACCTGGCTCCTGAACCTAGCTCCTAGCACGATCTCCTCCTGGGACGATATGCGCACCCGCTTCATCGCCAACTTCCAAGGTACTCGCGACCGTCCCCCGGCCATGAGTGACCTGCGCCGCATCAAGCAACAGCCGGAAGAGAGCCTGCCGAAGTACATCCAGCGCTTCAACAACGCCCGCCTCAAGATCCCCAGGGTGACTGAGGAGGCCATCATCTCAGCCTTTTCTGATGGCGTGCGTGACATCAAGATGAAAGAGGAGCAAGCAATCCATGAAGATCTGTGCACATCGCTGGAGCTGTTCAACTTGGCGAACAAGTGCGCCAGGGCTGAGGAAGGGCGCCTCTCCCTCCTCGAGCTCCCGGCTACCGACCCAGAAGAAAAGAAGCCCAAGGTCAAGGACGTGAAGCGCAAGGGGGCTACTGTGCTCGGAGCAGAGCCAGACACCAAGCGAGGCAGGGATCAGCCTAAGTCATCCAAGGGCATCTGGTACTGCGTATACCACGACCTCCACACACACAACACCAATGAATGTCAAGAGCTCAGGGCCGTGCGAGATGGGCGTATCGGCCGACGCCCCGACCGGGGCTATGGCCGAGGAGGAGGAAGAGGTGGAGGACGATGGGAAGACTGTGGCCCTCGCCAAGGGTGGCATGACCGGCCTCGCGAGGATCGCTGGCAGGACCAGCCTCGCGAGGGAGGTTGGAGGGATCAGCCTCGTGAGGACCGCCCTCAAGGCAACGTAGGCCTGCCTCCTCCGCCCCCGCCGCCAAGGAGGAATGAAGACCATCACCAGGACGAGGGTGCTGGGGGCTTCTAGGAGCCGCGCGCAATCGCTTGCATCCTAGGCGGCGCTCAGGCCCCAGCCTCTCAGCGCACCTTCAAGCAGTTTGCTCGCGAGGTAAATGTAGTCCTTCCCAGGCTTGAGGCCACGTGCCCTCTCAGGTGGGCTGCATGCGCTATCACGTTCAACTCAGCGGATCAGCTCAAGTGCGCAGCAACGGCCGGAGTCCTCCCGATGCTTTGTTCCCCAGTCATCAGCAATGTGCAAGTCACCAGGACCCTCATTGATGGTGGAGCCGGACTCAATGTCCTGTCCGTCGAGACGTTCAACAATCTCCAAGTGCCATATGATCAGCTTCAGCCGACCAAGCCTTTCTCGGGAGTCACTGATGGTTCCACTATTCCAATAGGGCAAGTTCGCCTTCATGTCACCTTTGGGCAGCACAACAATTACCGCACCGAGCTCATTGACTTCGACGTCGCCCACATCCGCCTGCCATACAATGCCATCCTCGGGTACCCAGCTTTGGCCAAGTTCATGGCAGTGACTCACCATGGCTATAAGGTCCTCAAGATGCTAGGAAGCGGTGGAATCATCACAGTGCCTTGCGAGGATAGGGATGCAGTGTGTTCTCTTGAGCGTGCCTTCCAGGCCGCGGCAATTGAAGACCCAGATCACAGGAGCGGGAGGCTCCCCGAGGCGGTCCCTAAGAAGAAGAAGGCTTCACCTGGCCCAAGCACTCGCGAGGCAGGTGCCTTCGGAGGCGTTGCGTCAGGACTCGTGCCCGTTAGAGGCGCCACCCTCTGTCGCATAGGAAGGCGCGCCCGGTGCCCTCCTCGGGCAGGGCTCGGGGGCTCTCTCCTGGAGGGCCACCGACCTCGCCAATGTCACGAGGTAGGCGCTCGGGCACCACTTGGAGGCATGCTTCAAGGCACGTTTCCCTCAGGAAGGCATGAGGCAAGGAGGGCCAAACCGTCAGGAGTTCATCGCAAGAAACATTCAGGAGCTACAGGAGTTAAGAGTCATGCGCGACAGTCGCCGCCTACCCGCCGTAGCCCCATATCCCGGCGAGGATGGTAGGCTGCGTGTCTGCATCGACGTACCAGGGCTCAACCGAGCCGCATCTCAGGAGCGCCTCTGGCCTTCACGCGTGGGCGTTGTGAGGGTCCAACTCACAGCTACGTCCGCATGCCCTTCGGCCTGCCGAACACGGCTGTTGCCCACCAGCGCCTGATGAGGAGCATCCTGGAAGCTCAGGTGGCCAAGCATCGCGCGTTCCTGGAGGAGATGGAGATGGAACTTGAGGAGCCGCCCGGACCCCTAGAGCCTCCTGATGCTCCGGGCTCCAAAGGCTCGTGTGGGGTGGCTTCTTCACCATGCGTCGTCAGCCACTCCGACACTCGCTCTGCAATGGTATCAGGTGACATCTTTCCAAGTTCCATTTTTAGCTGGGAGCGCCCGCAGGGCTGCATCATTCCCAGGTCGTGTGTGTCCGTCCCTGAGGCATGTATCTGTTTTGCTTGATGTTTTTTTATCTACCTTGTTGGGGGCGCCCCTCGGGCTGCATTATCCCCAAGCTGCTCGGGCCTCACCCAGTGGCGTTTGCTTTCTCCGCGTCTATCTAAATGAATTTGCTCCTCCGAGCTTAACCTAGTCCCCATGATTATCATCTGCTGCTTATTGCGGACCTCTCTCCGCGCATGCAAAGCGCTTGCACATTAAAAGGGGGGCACCTGAGCATTGCGACTCATGGGCTCTTACTGGCTCTCCAGCCCTCACCCCCTGGCCTTGACCCACGGCATCCTAACCTGTCATACCAGCGGCGGCTGAGCTCGCTCGAGGGCCGGGACCTGAGGACGTAGAGAATTTGCATTCTAACCACCCTGTAGGAATACACCATTGACAAAGGCCCAGAGCCAGGCGCAACCCGCCTCGAGGTAGGGCCTCGTGAGTCCCGCGCTGGCTCACGGGTGCCCAGATACACCTCTCCTAGCCCTACCGTGCCAGCCACGTGTCAGGGCGGGGCTATACACGCCCCGGGGGCTCCTACCGGAGGGGAGCCCCCTCCCACATACCAGTGGAAGCACCATGCTCCGCGCTGGCTGACAACACTGCCGAGGAGCGGCTATGCCCGTACACATACAGAAGCGCTATGCTCCGCGCTGGTGATAAACAACTAAGGGCGGCCCATGGCCGTATCAACCTCAGGGAGCCCAGAGCTTAGTGTGTGGTGCCATCGCAACGCCTCCCCTTGGGAGTGCCGCGCGAGGGGGCTGGACACGGGGGCTGCGCCCGGGACACGCCCGAACGCACGCCACCCAGCCAGGTCCCTCGGACCTGGTCATCGCGCTCCCCTCCCCGAGCGGAGCCAAGGTATGAAAGCTTGTTTGCACGTCAAGGGGGACTCCTGAGCATCGCGACTCAGGAGCCTAACTGGTCACGTAGGCCCTCACTCCTTAGTCCCGTCCTGGTTTCCGGTCGGGGCTAACGGCGGCTGAGGTATGCGCGGGGCCGGGCCCTGCCGACGTAGAACGACAGATCCACTCCTACGCCTCCCTTCCCTACTTGATGTTCGCGCGTCAAGGGGGACTCATGAGCATCGTGACTCAGGAGCCTAACTTTCCACGTAGCCCCTCACTCATTGGTCCCGTCCTGGTTTCTGATCGGGGCTAACGGCGGCTGAGGTATGCGCGGGGCCGGGCCCTGCCGACATAGAACACGGGCAAATTGGGGGGAAAATGCAAATTCTAAGGAATTCGAAAGCAAATATTACAAGCCATAGAGTGTTTCACAACACCAAACACAAGTTTAACCGCCTCCACGAGGCATGGTGCATGTCGCAGGAGTTAAAAACAGGACGGAAGCCGCAAAGGGATCACCTTCCAATGGCGCCACCGCCTGTGGTGGAGTCATGCTGGGCGCCTCCGCCTCCTGAAGCCGCGGAACTGGCGGCGTCGCGTTTAGGAAAGATGCTGAAGGCACGGAACCTCCCCAGCAAAGCCTCGGCTCGGCCCTTCATGGCCTCAGTAGCAGTGTCGGCAAGGTCGCCGCTCACAGGGTCCAGCAGGCTGTCGAGGTCGACGTTGGGGTCGCGAAGGTAGAGGTGGCTGAGGACGCGTGTCAGCGCTGCAGACGACAGGGCCCACGCCTCGGCCTCGGCTGTAGGGCCAAGGCCATCTGCGGCATCTTCAAGCGCACGGACCAGGAAGGGAAGCAGCTCGGCAGGACCGTCCTCTTCGCCAGCCAACGGGTCCTCTAAGCCGCCCTCATAGAGCGTCTTCAGCGCGGCGCGAGCCTTCTCCTACAGCTTGGCAAAGGCCACTCGATCCTCGGCCAGGACCTTCGCCTTGCGGTCTAGGTCGGTCCTCTCCACCTTCAGCACTTGCTCCAGCGTCTCCAACCGGCCATGGCGGTCAACAAGCTCGGCGTCCCAGTCTTTGACGGCAGCCTCCCGAACCTTCATCTCCTCCTCCTTCTCCTGGCAGACGCGGACCTCCTTCGTGAGCTCCTCGCGCAGGTCTTGCAGCTTGACCTCCAGCGCCTCGCAGCGGCCCCGGGCATCCGCAGTGTCGCCCTGGGAAGCATCGCGAGCGGCCTTGGCCTAGCGGGCGGCTTGCTTCTCCTCGTCGGACGCAGACGTAGCCTACCTCAGCGCCGCTCGGACAGAGGTGGCAGAGTGGGCCCAGCCAGAAACTAACTCCAGGCGCCCGACCACCAGGCGTGGGTGCGCGCTCTGGAGATCCTCCCGCAGCCGGCTCAGTTCATTAGCGGCCTGGTCCAAGACGGCAGAGGGATCAGAAGAGACGGGAGCCGGTGGAGCAGGCGGAGAGGACGGCAGTGTGATCATGGCTTGGGAGGAAGGAGCCTCCTGGGCCTTGGGCATCTCAGCAGCAGCATCAAGCCTAGGCACCTCCAGGGTCAGCGGGGCCATGGGGGCTGACTCCTCACCAGAGTGTCCCTGCTGGGCTCGCAAGGACGACCGGGCAGGGGAGGCACGAGCCTCGATGCCTCCTTTCCCCGCAGAAAAAGGCGCTGCCCCGGCAGACAAGCTCGCCTCGATCAGGGCTGCAGAAGCCCCCTTCAACCTCTTCGCCTCATGTGCCGGCCTGGTCAAAAGAGTGCAGACGTCAAGTCTCGGCGGCAGAAACAAGGCAGAGCACAGATCGAGTACTTACTGGTCATCGCTCGTGGGCTCAAGCAGCCTCCGGCCAAACGTGAAGCCCGAGAGCCTACAGTTGGGGTCAGCTTTGGGAGGCACGAAAGCAGGGGACGCGTCGGGAAGGCCGGAACTGGCCTCAGACCGCCCCGGAACCAGAGCGGATCCTGGGGGCACCAGCCCCGACTTGTCCTTCCTGGGGACCAGGGGAGAATCCATTCGTCCTTGCCTGGCGCTGGCCTCGTTCGTCGTCCGGCATGGAGCAGAGGGCGCGAGACCTGCGCCGGGGAAAGGACTCCTCCGACTCCCCGCCGGTCGCCTCAGAGTCGAACTCTTCCTCCTCCTCCTCCTCCTCCTTCTCTTCTTCCTCCTCACTCTCGCTGGAGTCGCTAGAGGACACATTCAACGTCGGCAACACCATCAGATCCCCGGGAGCCACTGCGGGCACCAGCCCCTCACCGTTGAAGGTGGGCATGGCGTTCACCACCCACTCCCAGTCGCCACGAAGAAACA
The DNA here is from genome assembly GCF_002162155.2 of Triticum dicoccoides. Classification (NCBI taxonomy): domain Eukaryota; kingdom Viridiplantae; phylum Streptophyta; class Magnoliopsida; order Poales; family Poaceae; genus Triticum; species Triticum dicoccoides. Next base: position 343,037,875 of record NC_041383.1, on the reverse strand, counting down.
TGGGGACACGAGCACCGTCCGGCCTCGCCACGTCTCCCCCGACCAAGGACTGGAGGGCCGCGACTAGGTCTTCATCGGCCAGGGCTGCGAGCTCAAGGGAAAGGCAGCGTCCGCTTCCCCAAGCCTCCACAATGGGCGTGAGTGCTCCCGGAGTGGAGCCACCCGGTGCTCCAGAAACTCCCTCAGGAGCGTGGCCCCGGTCAGCTTCGCTGCCCCCACGTTGCCTGGCCTCAGGTCCGCATCCATCCTCTCCAGCACCGCCCTCGCGCGGGGTCGACAAGCTTCGCGCGGGGCCACGCATCAACGGCCTTGGGTTGCCCCGTAGGCAGCACAAGTCGGGGGTGGATGCGCCCGGCGTCCACCATGACCCACTTGCTCCAGAAGCCTTCGATCCTCTTCCCGGGCTTCGAGATGGCATTGGAGCCGGAGTATGCGATAAAACTTGCGCATGCGGAGATGGGGCCACGAGAAACCCGAAGATAAAAGTAATGGCGCAGCAAGGCCACCAAGGGATTTATCCCAATGTGAGCCTCACAATAGTAGGCGAAAATTGCTAGGAGAAGAACGGAGTTGGGGTGGAGGTGCAGAGCTTGCAAGTTGTATAGGCGTAGAACAAAAAGGAAGAACTCGGAAAAAGGAGGCACCAGACCGGCGACGATGGCGCTCACGAAGAGCGGGTAGAAGGTGCTCCCTTGCCTTTAGGCTGGTCGGAGCCAGCCTTGAACACAGTCGCTCTCGCGTTGCCCCGCGCCACCGTCCTCAGGCGCATGAGGGCGAGATTCCTCTCTGACACATTCGGGGGATCCAGAGCTGGCGAGTACCAGGCCTCTGTCGGAGTCTTGCGGGGCGCCATGGCTCGCCGGATGGGAAGGATTGAAGCAGATCTGGAGGATTTCAGAAGCAGGAAGGAGAAGGGCGAGAAAGGGGATCTGGAGCAAGGCAAGCGAGAACAAAGCAGGTCAGTCTGGCCCGGGCACCTCCTTTTGTCAAATGGGCGGTTGCCGAGGCATCATGGGGAAGCGAAGACACCCACGTCCAATCAATCGCCATGTGGCGCCCGAGGCCGCTGGATGTTGGGGCCCGCCGTGCTTTGCACTTGCCCCTTCGCTTCTCTGCTAAGCCAAGTCCGGGCGTGCCTTGGGCCCAGGGGCTACTGTCGGTGTTCTGGGAACGGGTGTCCCCAGACTTGCCTGCCTGCGGCCTGCGGCATGGCTCAAGTGGGGGCCCAACACAACCCAGCTTCATCAGCTCAAGCTCAAGACCCTCGCAAGGGGCCAAGCCTCGTGGGGCGGACGACAGGAAGCTTCCTCAGGAGCAGCCTCCTCAGGCAGGCTCGCGAGGAGGCGGAGAGATCAAGGCAGGGCACCTCCCGAGGGGCACGTGACGCAAGCCATGACGATCGAGGCCAGGCGGGCGCCGGCCTACACAGTGTCCTTGTTTCCCTTTCGGTGCAAAGGGGTCAAGCACGGGCTGACGCATCAGGCAAAGGTTACCTTTTCGGTGCAACAAGACCAAGACCAGCAGAACGGCAGGATGGAGGTCGTCGTGGAGCCCAGGGCGGCGTCATCGTCAGAGCCTTTGGCAGCCGAAGACCAACTTTAGTCAGGATAAGTGTACCAGATGTTCCCCTTCAAAATGGCCAATTGTTGGCGCCCTTCCCGCTCATTATTTGGGAAGAGGCCCAGGGCCTCCCCCTATAAATAGGACTAGCCACCACAGGGTAGTGGCATCGAGAAACAGATCGACTAAAGAGAGAGAGAAGCGACTGAACTCACCCAAGCAGTTCATCGCACCAGCTCAAGAACAGCCCCTCGCGAGGCTGTTCTCCCTTTGTACTGTTCACCATCAGCCCCTGAGGCAATCCACCACACCACACACTGGAGTAGGGTATTACACCAGAATCGTGGCCTGAACCAGTATAAATCTCGTGTCCCTTGTGTGGTCATCTTTCTTGCTTAGATCCTTGCGAGACTTTGAGACGCGAGCTGGTGGGGGAGAGATCTTCATGAGCACCCTAGTGTTCGAACCTCAAGGGTCTACCGGAACCCGAAATCCGACACTCTCAGCCTGGAGAGAGAGCTCGGGCCTCTCAGCCTGGAGACAAAAAGGAAAGCAACACAGGAGGAGGAAGAGAACAAAGAGTAAGCTTCTGCCTTCCTTCCTCATTCCTTACACTTCCCCTGGTGGCGTCGCTCACCTGTCTTCACCTTGCAGGGATGTGGAGACGCTGGCCCAGAGGATAAAGAGGGCCAGGATTTTGGCGAGTGGCCAGCCCCCGGCAGGCACCTCCAGTACGCCACTGGTGGTGTCAAGCAGCCCGAATAGCAGCCCCCAGCCCAGCACCCAGCGTGAGTCCACCACCTACCCTCTATCAACATGCATCATGTGCAATGCTTCAGTGTTAACCGTGGCGTGGATGCAGGAGGGGAGCAGCACCAAAGGGAGCCATAGAGGGCTTCTCCGATCGTGCCGCCTCCATCAACTACACCGCCCCAAGGGGCGTCCCCGGCAAGGGCACCAAGCACCAAGGCCATGCACACGGAGGAGGGGGGGAGAACGCAGGTGCCGGTGGCTTTGCCTCGACGCCAGACCTTGGCGGAGAAGGGGCTTCAGCCAATCGGCCCGGCACGGGTAAGCCACTCGCTCTCCACTTCTGCTTGTGTTCTTTCTTTCCTCTTTTCCTTACTGGCTTTCGATCTTGGCTCCGCCCTGTCTCCTTCTTGGCATCTAGACCCCTCCTCGGTGGGCTCAGAGGACGTTGACACCACCGTCAAGGACATCACCGCGGATGTCGCGGCAGTGGCGGAGAAGATTGCTGCCGAGGAGAGCGCCGGGGGCGCCGCTGAGGATGCCGCCAAGGGGCCCACCGAAGAGCCCGACAAGGGGCCTGCCGGGGAGGCCGGCAAGGCTGCTGCCGAGGAGGTGCAGTTTGACGACCTGCCCTCCTCCGCCACCTCTGGCTCCGGCAGGTACCTGAGGGTAAGCGACGACCTCTTTGTCCATCTCCTTGGTGCGTCGAGCACCAGGGCTCCCTTTGAGGGAGAGGTGTTCGACGAGGAGGCGCTTGCCACCGCCGGGCTCGAGGTCATCGATGAGCCGGGCGTCGGTGGCATCGGCTCCCAGGAGGAGGAGCTGCTCCAGGCCATGGGTGCCAGCTTCTGAAAGCTTCAGGCGCTCCATCGCACCCGTCTGGACAAGGCCAAGTCCAGGACGGTGTTGGTGGACAAGGCGGAGGCAGACTTTGGATTGCGCGTTGCCGAGGTGCAAGACTGGTTCCGCCAGGCCCAGGACAACCTGGAGGCCGCCCAGGGCGAGCTGGCCAACCGTGAGGTGAAGCTCGCCCTGAAGCTGGCCGACGTCGAGAATGCCCAGGAGACGGCGAAGAAGTTGGCCGACAAAGCCGAAGCCGCCCGGACCCAGCACGAGGCGCACTGAAGACCCAGGAAGAGGACCTTGCCGCGCGCAAGGAGAAGCTTGCCGCCACGCTCCATGGCAAGGACGAAAAGGTGGGAAAGCTCGTCCTACAGCGGACCCAAGAGCTGGAGTGGAGGCATCAGGAGGCACTCAACGCCCAGGCTCAGGCCTACGCCGGCAGGGTGAAGGAGCTGGAGGGGCAAGCTCTGAAGCTGGCCCAAGAGAGGGATACACTCAATGGTGCCCTGACGGAGGCGCAGGGCAATTTCATCAGCAAGTCTGGAGAACTCTCTAAAGCCAACATCTCCATCAAAGACCTCAAGCTGAAGCTGGGAGAGCTCGAGGAGATGCTGTCGGATGCCAGAACCTGGGAGGGGATCCTGACCAAGGAGCTGGAGATGGAGAAGCAGCTGCTGATGAACGAGACTGCCAACCTCAACGACCATGAGGCGGGCGAGAAACGTAGGCTCGAGCACCTTGCCGACATTGCAAACTCGGTTGCCGATCAGCTGGTCATTATGGGGATGTCGGAGATGAGGTACGTCCCGGAAGCGATCCTGAGCCCCAATGCCAACCTGACCATGTACTTTGAGAAGGTCGTCGGCGCCCTGAGGCGGCTTCACTCCAACCGGGTGGCCTCCCTGACCGAGGAATCCCGAATACTCTGCCGGGGGACCATGACCAGGGTGCTCACCAAGATTGCGCACTGGCACCTAGACATCGATTTCGAAGCTGTGCTGAAGAGCTTGCTGGAGGATGCCGACATCGCGGCGCCTAACGAGTCTATCCAGCCGATCCTCAGCCGCATCGAGAAAATCAAGAGGTTGGAGGGCCAGCGCCAGGACTAGGCACCCCGTTCTTCGTCGCCGCTCCAGGTTCATGACCAAGACAATGCTATCTTTAGTTAGAACCGCGGTGGCAATTTGTGTAATATAACTCTGCAGTGTCCCTGAAATTATGCATGTTATTTTCCTGTTCGATTTTCCTTTGTATGTCCACCCCACGTCGACCAGGTAGGCTTACCGGCATGTAAACCCAGGGCGGTGCTTTGAGGACGGATCCTCATTAGCCTGCCTGGTGTGCTTGTTGCTGGGCAAAGCACCTTACCGCCCTTGGCGCGACCGCTCGATCTGTCGAGCTTGACTCGAGTCAGAACCGAGAGCGTTGCCGATGGCGAAAGGCTACCCTGCCACTCTCGACGCGGCCGCTTGAACTGTTGGGCGGACTCAAAACAGAACAAGGGCGTTGCCGATCGCAGGAGAGCCCCTCCGCGTACAGGCTCTCCATAGATAGGCTGAACCATCGAGGATAATAACCTTATATTAAGGAGAAAATATTAAAGTTCAGCATGACTTAGCTCTCTTGTCGCCGCCTCGGCGTCCTTCGCGCCAACGGGCAGCGCCGCCTTCTTGGCCACCTTCTCCGTAGGAGTCGTGGCGATGAAGAAGATCTAGGTCAACTGCTAGGCCAGATTCTCACAATTGCGCCCCCTACTTGGCGCGCCAAAGATGTTGGTGGGAAACGACACCTATTGGATCACTGGAATCCTTACTACGGTTGCGGGGCGCTGGATCGTGAGAAGAGCGGGACTAGCAGACATCACAAAGGGGATTTACCCAGGTTCGGGCCGCAAAGATGTGTAAAACCCTGCGATCCTGCTTTGGTGGATGTATTTAGTGTTCTGAAGCTCTTGAACTAGCTCTCGGTGCTGCTAGGTTCCGAAGAGCCGAATCCTTCTCCAGTGCGCCATGGGCCTGCTTTTATATGTGAAAGGGGCTGCCACAGTGGCACACAGGAGGTGGAAAGTGCTACAGCGTTGTGAGCTTATCACTGGTATTACAGGACAAACCGCATTTAATGCCAGGCTTAGGTGTCCCTTTACTTTATTGGGGACGGGGGTGAGGCTCGTCCCGTCCGTCGCCGCTCCTCCTTGCTTTGACACGCGCCCTAGCCAGTGATGCATGCGGTGCCATGTAGGCAGGCAGGAAGCTGAGGTGGCGTAGTGGTGGAGCCTCCACGAAGGGCTGCATGTTGCCACGCAGGTGCCTGCCCAGCTGGTTGGGTCGGCAGCTGCATGCGAACGGCAACGGAGACTTGGCTGGCATGGGCCTGGCAGTGGCCCTGCTGGCGCGCTTGACGATGGCCTTGCCGGGTGGCCCCGGCTTGGGTCTTGCCGGGTGTCCCGGCAAGGGTCTTGCCGTGGCGCGTAGGCATGCGCGGCAAGGATCTTGCCGGGGGTCTTGTGGGTTTCTTCGGTGAGGATGATTGCCTTCCTATCCTCATTTGATCTTGACTATTCTTTGTCTTGACAAAGATCTGCATGGCACCACGGAGGTGCCTCCCGAGCCTTGTCCCAATGCGTTTGTTTAGCGTTCGTGGGCTCAAAGGTGGCTCACTCAGCTGGTGTGGGTGGGATGCCCCGGCAAGGTTCTTGCCGGGGCTGCTGAGGCTGCCCTGGCAAGGGTCCTTGCCGGGGAAACCTGCTTCGTTCATCCGATCTTTGTGGCCTTGGTCCTTGTCGTTGCTTTGTTTGGCTTGAGCCTTCGGCTTCTCTCCGGCTTACCTTTCCTGCCCTGTTATGAGTGGCCGTGGGGAGTGGCTCTGACTGCCCGTGCACAAGTAAAGGGGTCAAAAGAAGAGCCCCTACTTTTGTACACCAACAGATAAGGAAGCGAACATTTACAGTGATACTACATAATCAAACAACAATGAGTGTAAGTCTGCTAACAAAGGGCAAGAGGTACGAACAAGAGAAATGCAGTGCCCAGTATTGTTGTGAGATCCTATGATCCTTTGCGGATGGAGATTCATCTAAAATTAGTTTTCATACAAGTGATAAGGTAAGGCACATGCAGAAATGTAGGAGTTCGAATTTTGAATTGATATCATAGACATCACCAGATGCTGGGCTCTCTGCAGTTCTAATAGGGGTTTGGCCAGTGGAGTAGGGGTAAAGTGTGTTACAGTTGGGCCTGTGTTTTCTGTGGTTGCTGATCTATCTGATTTAACAGGTATCACTGCCTTTTCCAAATACCTACTTTGTACTCCTTGAGGATTTGCACTCACCCTCTTCCTTTCGGACGTCTATTACGAAAGAACAACATTTGACTGGAAGAACATAGTCTGATGACACATGGAATAGGTATGAAAAATAGATAGGTATGGCATATACTCATATATTATGCTTAAACTAAGCAGATGGTGGTGAACAAAGTAAAAGTAATGCAATAGGTCATATGCAAGATATGTGCGACCAATACAACCTTGCCAAGTTCGATCAATGACCTTAATCGGTGAAAAAGATAGGCCATCCTCCACCATGCCAAGTTTGTTAGCCAGTGGATTCTTCCGCAATATTTCTCTCGTGTGCCCATTCTCATATTCATTTTGATCATGTTAAATACCTAACATGCATGAAAACATAAAAATAAGTGAGATTATCTTTGGAATGGAGAACTGATTCTAATCCAATACTGCCTCCCTAAAACCCCTTTGTGCTATCTCTGCAATTCTTCTGAGAGATGCCATGCATGCTGTAATTTGGTGTGTGCATTAATATAATGTGGCCTACAACTCAAAATATGAGAGCTCCAGAAGTGATGATACTTCACAGATGACAACTTCAACATATATTAAAGAAGAACAACTCGACCTGACCTGACAGATTCTAAATATACAATGGGAGAACAACTCAACCTGACCTGTCGACCGCAAATGTCTCTGCTACTCTTGCCAACAAGGAACATACTTATTTAAGAACAAGAGAAGAGGATCATGTTAAAGAAGAGCCGAAGAGCAGAAGAGCAAGCAGATTGAAGATATTACAAGTCTTTCTACCCGATGTGTGTTGCCCACCCATGACCAACCAGAGCACAAAGAGAAACACTATTCCTTCCGGTCTCTCCATATGTGGATCACATGCATTTCGAACCGAAAGTAGGAACATTTAGCTGACCAACTAAACATGTCTTAGTTTTAATAATAGCAACATAATATTAGATTCGAATTTGTACAACTAAGCTTGTTTAGCTTGATGGGTGGAGGAGTGCTATTACGACACGAATCATGTAAGCTGATCGTGGTCATCATAAAATGGGAAAACGTAAGCATGATGAGTATAGTTTTGACCATGGCAGTGGCATGGCATCTCTGAAGCGGCAAACCGAGCAAAGGGTACTTAGCAACCGATGTTTGCTTTGAAATAACAACTAAGATTTGGTATGCACAAGAAAGTACAGTAAACAAGTGACAAAGAAATGCAATTCCTTTTGCCTCTCTATATGTCGCAACATGCATTTGAAAACTCCAGTGGGACCTTTAGCTAAGCAACAAAATGTGTCTGTTAACTAATATCTTATCATATCACAATCATATTTGAACAACTAAGCCTTGGAATTATGAGTGATGTGTCGTTTAGCTTGAAAGGTGGAGTACTGCTAGTACGACAGAAAGCATCTACGCAGATCATAATAGTGTAGATAAGAAGGGAAACCCTAAGCATCACGGGTAAAATCAGGAAAGTGGAACTAGGTGGTACATATGGGCTTGTATTGCTGGTATGGCTAGAAAGGGTTCGAAGAGTGAAAGTGCTAGTTATCGACTAGAGGGGGGGTGAATAGGCGATTTTTAGGGAAGTCTTCAAAACATGGAAGTTTCGAAGACAAACGATAGAAACAGCCTAATTGATATGCAGCGGAAGATAAACTACAACAAGCAAGCCATAATCAAGTATGCAATAGCATTAACGTTTGAAGATTAATAGCAGCTAGGTAGTAGGATCAGGATGGAAGATAGTATGAAGCCAATCAACAATAGTAGTCAAGCAATGAAGTCAATCGGATAAAACAATAAGCAATGACTTCATGAAGACAAACTCAAAGTAAAGGAAGGAAGAGATAGAACCAGTTGCTCGTTGAGGACACAGGATTTGTTGGACCAGTTCCAGTTGCTGTGACAACTGTACGTCTGGTTAGGGAGGCTGAGATTTAACTCAGAAGACCGTGTCTTCACCATATTCCCCTTGAGCTAAGGTCACTTAGTCCTTGCCCAATCACTCTGGTAAGTCTTCAAGGGAGACTTCCAAACCTTCACAGACTTTGTTCACTCGGCAATCCACAATGACTCTTGGATGCTCAGAACGCGACGCCTAACCGGCTGGAGGATACACAGTCCTCAAGTGTAATAAGTCTTCAGGTCACACAGACAGAAAGACTTTAGTGATGCCTAACACTCTTTGGCTCTGGGTGTTTGGGCTTTGTCCTCGCAGGGATTTCTCTCTCTCAAATGCTTCGAGGTGGGTTGCTCTCAAACGACAAAAGCCGTATACAAACTCTGAGCAGCCACCAATTTATGGTGTAGGGGTTGGGCTATTTATAGCCACCAGGCAACCCGACCTGATTTGTCCAAAATGACCCTGGGTCACTAAGGAACTGACACGTGTTCCAACGGTCAGATTTCAAACACACACGGCAACTTTACTTGGGCTACAAGCAAAGCTGACTCATCCAACCCTGGATAAGATTTGCTCTCATTGTCTTCGCTCGAAGACATAGGATTTGGGTTGAGCATCACTTCAGTCACTCTGACTTAGTTCACTTGGACCCCACTTAACAGTACGGTGGTTCCTATGATTCAACAAAGAAGAAAGAAAACGACGAAACCACACAGTCTTCGCGCTCCATTGTCTTCACGTAATGTCTTATCATGTCATAGTCTTCAATATGAATATCTTCTCATACCACCATTGTCTTCAATGTCTTCATACATTTTTAGGGGTCATCTCCGGTAGGTAAACCGAATCAATGAGAGACACTACCTGCGTTATCCTGCAATTCTCACAAACGCATTAGTCCCTCAACCAACTTTGTCGTCAATACTCCAAAACCAACTAGGGGTGGCACTAGATGCACTTACAATCTCCCCCTTTTTGGTGATTGATGACAAACTGGTTGAAGTTTTCAATGGGGATAAAGTATGTGAAATTGTAAGGATAGGAATTGTCTTCATAAGTAGCAAGGGCTCCCCCTGAAGATGTGCATATTAATAATTTGCTTTTGGATTGCAAATGCACATGGCAGGTTGTACTTATGGAGATCCACTTCAACTTATGAAGATAATTCATCATGCATGAAACGATATAACAAGTAGAATGACATGCATAATGAAAAATGGACGTCTGCAGGATGATCTAAGTGCGGAAGTTATCATCGCATCAGAGTAAAGCAAACACGTAGAAGAAGTAGCAGACGACCATCAAGTTTAGGTGTTACAACTCAAAGAACCAAATGTATCAAAATGCAAGAGTTGTAAGCACGCAGCAAAATATAATGCAACCGCCCATATGAACCCGGTTGAAGACTATCAACTCATACGCTTTGTCAGGACCCCGACTCAATGCCACATCGATCTAGCATGTAACACCTCATATCACTTTGCGGCCTCACGCACGGTATTCCCACGGGTGTCGCCTTACCTTTGCCCGGGACCATTTGCGCCTTTTGGCACACGTATATGATAGTGTCGCTAGCATCCATATGATAAGGAGCCCGGGCTGACATGGCTAGTTGTAAACCCAAAGTGGCACAGACTTACAGGGACAGGCATCCATGACCCAGCATCGAACGTGTCGGTCATCAGCGAGTGAATCCAGGCTGTAGCACTGGGCTAGCAGGACTCCGGTATTCATCGCGTGACATTTCCCCGAAGGGACAGACACAGGAACGAAGAAGGACACATGCCGGCCAGCCTAAGTGTTCCGGAGCAGTAGCAAGCTACCATGGCTCGGTGGGAACACTAGGAGACATTTCCCGGTAAGAGAGGCTACTAAAGATAAACAACTAGATAGTCAGATCCCACACATACCAAGCATTTCAATAACATACACACAATATGCTCGATATGTGCAAACACAACATGGCATCACAACATGACTGTACGACTCAAGAATTTATCCAATAGGCTCCGAGGAGCGAGATATTACAAACATGAGTCTCATGACCCAACATTCAGAGCATACAAATAAAAGCACAAGCGGAAGCTATCATGTCTGAGTATAGACATCTATAAATGAAAAAGGCTGAGAAGCCTGACTATCTACCAGATCCTGCCGAGGCACAAGATCATAGCTGAGGTAACAAGCTAAACCTCGAAGTCCACGCGGAACTACTAGCGAGACCGAAGTCTCTCTGCAAAAACATAAATAGGCAAACGTGAGTACAAATGTACCCAGCAAGACTTACATCAGAACTATCTACATATGCATCATTATCAACAAAGGGGATGGTGGGGTTTAACTGCAGCAAGCCAGCTTTGACTCGGTGGCTATCCTGAACTACGACTGCAAGTAACTCTTTTGAGGTGGCGCACATGAGTCCACATATTCACCATATCAATACACCACTATGGATCCGCTCCCGTCTCCCTACGAGAACGCCATCCATAGCACTCACGCTTATCTTGCGTATTTTAGAGTATCCACTTTCACTTGTCTATGAACTGATATAAGCAACCCAGAAGTCCTTTTCTGCGGACACGGCTATTCGAATAGATGATGATAACCCTGCAGGGGTGTACTTCTTCACACACGCTCTCACCACTTACCGCCGTTTACACGACATGTACTCGGCAACCTTCAAGCGGAAGCCCAACATGGGTGTCGGCCATGGCCTACCTAAACACTCGAGTCTCTAGTCCAGGTTTATCACCTATTCGGGTTCCATCCATGAGGAGATCCGGCCGGAGTTTCGCTCACAGCCCCAAACGATGTGAACAGGGTTCCGTGACACCAAACGGGTGCCCGGTATACCCGGCCACGTGCCTACCGCATCACAGCCCACCCCTACGGTCAGCACTGCGCACGGCCTCCAGCATACTACAAACACCAGAAACTACTTGCAACTCCTGGACAGAGGACAAGGGTGATTAAGAAGCCGAGAGGGTCCATTGGTTTCGGGCCCAATGCGTGCTAGTAGCTGAATCATGGATCACAAACACAGAACTCAGTTCCTGAGGACGGATGCAATGAGACAATCCACCATGTACTCCTACATGGCCTCTCACCGCTACCTTTACCAAATCGTGTTCACACACTTAGCTCACGCACAGTAGGACATGTTCACACACCTCTGATTCATCCCTGATAAATCAGACCTGACTCAACTCTAAGCAGTAGCAGGCATGACGAATAAGCATGAATGAGTAGGCACATCAGGGCTCAAACAACTCCTACTCATGCTAGTGGGTTTCAACTATTTACTGTGGAATGACAGGTCATGCAGAGGATAAAGGGGTTCAGCTACCGCAGCAAGTAACAGTTGAATCGTTGTTGTCCTAATGCAGTAAAAGAGAGCAAGAGCGAGAGAGTGGGATTGTATCGGAATGAACAAGGGGGTTTTGCTTGCCTGGCACTTCTGAAGATAGCATTGAGTCTTCATCAGTGTCAACGATCACATCATCGGTACAACGTCTACCGAGGGGGAACAACACCGACAAACACAGAAGAAACACGATAAATGCAGTGCACAATATGATGCATGCTATGACATGGCAACATGCTGGTGTTTTGAGCTAATGCAGCTAGCAACAAAGTTAAATGAAGTTGGTTTGAATCCAAGATTCAAATTCAAACTCCATATGTGATTATTCGAATGCCATTTAATTGATTTGACCTGATCAGCAGGTATAAGTTGTTCTAACATGCATGAAAATGGTACAGATGGATAGATTGGATTTTTCTGATCATTTTTCATATATAATTTATTTCATTTGGAGTTACGGTTAATTTTCTATGATTTATTGAAGTTTTTACAAATTTCTGGAATTTCCGGAATATTTATAAAATGAACTAAATTCCAGAAAAGGAATATTGCGTCAGCATGGCGTAAGGCTGAGGTCAGCAGGTCAACTGGGTCGCCCAGAGTCAAACCTGACGTGTGGGGGCCACATGTCAGTGACACAGGTTAGACAGGGGGGGTTAGTTTAGTTTAATTAAAGATTAGGGGCACTAGGGCCCACATGTCAGTGTCAGGGGGTTAGATTAGGTGGTGATTAGCTTAAACTAATCACCTGATGGTGGGGGCCCACCTGTCATAGACCCAGGGGAGGTCAAACCCCTGGTCAAACGACTCAATCCCGCCGGCGTTGAGTCGCCGGCGAGGCCGAGGCGGCGGAGGCCTTCGGGTTTCTTGCTCCGGCGACCAAATGGCCGGCGGAGGGCATCTACGGAATGCCCAGGCTCGCGCGCATCTAACAGGGCAAACGGGAGAAGCTAGGGCGGCCGTAATCCTCGCCGGCGTCGAGCTCAGCGGCTGCCGGACCTCGGGCGTTGGCGGGAACGGCGCTACGGTGCACAAGAGGGGAAACGGAAGGGCGCTGCGGCCTCCTGGGGTTGCGGTGAGCACGACGGTGGGCTCGGGAGCGA
>NC_041383.1:342980036-343024610 GCF_002162155.2 Triticum dicoccoides | reverse complement strand
GTTCGGGCGAGTGAGGGAGAGAGGAAGCAGAGGAGGGGGGAGAGTTCGGGAGGGTGAGGGAGTTCCAGGGGGGTGGCGTGGCACGCATGGAGGCGTCCGGGGTGTCGAGGTGGAGCGGCAAGCAGGAGGTGGCCGGGGCGTGCGCCGGCGTGCGTCGGCCACGCGCCTGTGCCTATTGGCGCGAGGAGGAAGGCGACAGGGGGGGGAAGTGGAGATGGGCTGGGCCGTGCTGCTGGGCCAGGTGGGCTACCAGGTGAGCGCCAGGTAGTCCTTCTCTCTATTTCTATTTCTGTTTTTATTTATCTATTTTGTTCTGTGTTGTTTTAGTTTAGTAAAATACTAAACCATTTTATAAAATCCTGAAAATAGTTATGTGGCTAGAGTTAAAATATACCAAACCACATAAAATGTTCCAGTAATTATTGGACATATATTATTTATATATCAAATATATATCCAATGCAAATAGCTATTTATTTAATTCAAAGGCCCAAAATAATTAACTCTGAGATACCAAAATTATTGTTTTGAGTTTTACCTCTTTGCAATATTTTCAGAGACTAAGAGGAACATTTTCTTGGACTTCTTTGAGGAGATTTTAATGTTGATCATTTTTAGAAGGTTTCTGAGGCTTTGAAAGTTCCTCAATTCAAATTTCATTTGAATTAAAACATGATGCTCACATGAGGTCTAGCCTAGTGCATAACAGGACCAGGGATGTGACAACTCACCCCCACTAAACAAAAATCTCGTCCCGAGATTCAAGCGTAGGGTAAGGTGAAGGGGGAACGCAACTAGTACAATCTTCACGATCCAGGTTGCACTTCATAGGAACGTTGATTCGATCACCATCATTTTCTCGAAGTCTTGCTCTGAGAACTCCAACTAACATGACAACGAGAGGAAAGGAAAGACCCTAAAAGAATCACTCTTCTCGGAGGTCGAACAACTCAGGAGTAACTCTCGGGATGAGACATAGCAATATCTCTTGAGCTGAGAGACGAAGCACAGATCTGAAGAAATGGAGTGAGACAGATGACGAGGGTTCACTAGGTAGACAACAACTTCACGCTTAAGGTGGTAATCGGTTGTCAACGTAGCGAGGAGTTGAATTGCCATGATACCATAACGATGCACCTTAGGGAAGGTGACTCGTAGATATATCCCCTTAAGTGGCAAAAAGAATTACCTTTGATTCAAAGATCATTGAAACTCTTTATACCAGCCTAAGGCAATCACAAGCGATCATTTGGAGGGGGTCGGTAGAATGGCATACTCGGACTTGGATGATGTGGATTACCTTGTTGAAGACAACATAATGGATGAATTTTCTTATCACCGGAAATGGAAGAGACCCATGGTAGAATGGCACATTGGCGGTGCAAACTGGGAACAAAATGCAAATGATGGGAATGACTCTGGTAACTGGGGAAGAACCCAACAATAGAGAGTGAATTCACTATTTGAATAGGTCATAGCATTGCCGAGGAAACTGAGAGCAAACCCAGTTAGTGCCGATGATAACACGTAGCGCTTGTGCGTGCTCTCAAGAACTTGAGCATTTCCACATTCATCAAGGTTTTACCAATATCCGTGTCAAGGATCCTGGCAACACAACTTGCTACCACGATGAATGATGATGGATGATGCAGATGCAAAGGAAGATAACACTTCTCAGATTTCATCTTAGCGAGGCCAAGGAAATAAAATCTGGATGATCGACCGAGAGACATTTAGCACTCCGCTTCTAATGTTCTTCTTGATGTGCTAGTGTAACCCATTCATAGATATGGTTTGATATCTAGAACATCAAGTAAAGGTCGGACTTCGGGAGCACAAGAATCCATAAGGAACAACTAGGGAGGTAAATCCTACGAAATCCTTATGGGGAGGTGGCCAACTTCCTCAATCAAGATATTATAATAATAGGTCTTCCGGCTGGGTGTGTTGGCCACGACATCCACTTTACCGGTTTCCAAGGGATCGATATTATAGTTCTTGGAAAATGTTCCAAACCATCATATCTGCCTGAGATTCAGATCTGGTTGGTGTCAGGATATTCCAGACTCATCGAGTCTAGGAAGAAAAACGAAAGTTTGCAACACAAATCGACGAGATGACGTTGCGAGATTCTCGGGGAATGAACTACGATAGTAAGCTCCAAAACATGAGCTGGTTCTGCTACACACATGTGAACACGCTGTCCCAGACAAGCATGACCACATAGTAGTCTTATAATAAAACACTACCGAGTTCAGGAGGGGGAACCATCAACGAGGGTATCGAAGTCCTTACATAAGTCCGGATTAGCTCTTATGAAGAAACTCCTTCTCCTTGAACAAATCAATCAGTGGCTTGGTGTGCCAGGGATACATATAGATTGAAGGTTGCAAGTCTTCAAACCACAGCATTCTTCACACGTGTGCATGACTGATTTGGAATGATTCCAAAGAAAGCAACATTGACTTTCTCGAATCCATGGCGGCAACTTGCATCAGATGCACATGAATTAAAGGAAGTCACTACCTTCATCCAAACATATGCTTCATGAGCTAGCATGAACAAATGCTTTCAAAAGTTTCCAACACTAGCTTAATGTTCAACAAAATCATGGAGGAGATAAGGATGTTGTCAATGGGCTCAACAACAATTCATATAGGTTTCCTTTTAAAAGGAATTCCATAGTTAAGTGAACACGGTGATAGCATTGGTCAGACCAAAGATGTAATGGTGTATGCTCGAGGGATCAACCACGAATAAGACAACATTACGAGCATCGTTGGTACTGATTTGATTTGACGATAGCCCACACTCAAATCAAAGGATTGATAAGACAATAGGTCCAGCAACTGATCACAAGGACCAATCGATGAAGATATCATCTTTCTTCAACACACACTACACAAGAATATCCCTTTGGAACGAACTAAGTCAGGCAAGCTTTTATCTTCCAACTCTCCAAGTTGTTGTCTAGCTTAACCAACTAGCTCAGGGATATCTAACACCGATTCTTGGAGAGAAGGTGGTTCACAAGAAACCAACTTGATCACGAGCTCAACATAACAGTCAGGGAACAACCTGGTAATACTTCCGAGAAGATATTCGGAAAATCACGAACCACCGGTATGTTACTAAGCTCGAGAACAATCTCGCTTTTGAGGGCAAGACGATATGATCAAATGAGTGAGGACTTGACAAGATCCTAACTCATCAATCGAAGGGTGCACCGAAATAAGGACTAGGTAGCACGATCAGTCTTAGAAGGATGATTCAAAAACCAACACGCTAAGAATGAAATTATTATCCTTTAACTACCAAGCAACGAGGTTGCTGGGAGTATTGATTTCACACATCACAATTCATTTGTATTCCGGTTGCATCAACACGAGGGCCGAGGAATGACTAATGATGGTGAGAAGTATCACTACGTCAAAATTCATGAGAGTTGGTGCAGTTCTCATGACAATTCTGACATAAAGGGGGTAATACTCCAAGGTAGAACAGAACCAAAAGCTGGATTGGCATTTGATCTGCGGCATACAACTTCTTTGACTCAATCCTGGATATGGAAGAGGTACTGGAGTTTGTTTCTCCTAGTCATTCCGAACTAGAACGGCTTGACGGACCACAAGAATAACGAGCATCGGTGAACACGAATGCACGACATCAACTTGACTATCAACTGCTGGACAAGGGTCAAATACAACTACAGAGGGACAACTCAAAAGAACATATGATTTCCTGAGTTGTGGATGCATGGTTTAGCATGTCGAACGAAGTTCAACATATTTCTTCCGGATAACCCATGTAGAAAGGTAGAACTGGCAGAGCCACAATATATAATGGAGAACTCATCAAGAGCACTCTGGTTGTGATCGTTCAGTTCAACGAGGAACTTCTGCCATAAGTAGTTCATGGTATTTGGAAGAAGAAGATACCACGGACTTCAAGGACTATCGCAAAGGTTACTAATAACCTAAGGGAGCTAGCAATTACTATCAACATGAAGTAAGTAGGGTGGATCTCGGGTTCAAGAACCCAGGAATAGAATACCTACTAACTAAATGGCATCGCGGGATGCTTTCGATAATGACGGCCAGAATCATCACACTGGGAACACAAAACATGGCTAGACTACTAGATGATCCCCTGAGACACCTAGGGTCATAATAATAACTCCAACATAAAGGTCGAGGCAGTAGAATACCTCAACTCAACAATTAGTGTGATTGAGCTGGCATAAAGGAACATCGAAACCAGAGGGAAAGGATTTGCAAATGCATCAGAGTATTTAGAAACCTGTAATGACTCGGACAGCATAACGGCTGTAAATGCTCAGAAAAGATTTGAGACATTCACAAAAATGGTGGCATAACCACTCAGAGGCACAATATCAAGGTCTCGAGATCAACAGTTAACATACATAAGTACTAGGAACTTAAACGAGGCTTAAGTCCAACAATCTATAAGTCTACGGATTAGTAACACGTGATCCTAATAGAAAGAAGAGATAGCCTAGTTCTTAATCCCCGTAGAAGAGAAGATGATGACTCAGATCAGAAGGCCATGAGGTATAAGGAGTAAAAAGAGCCTTACGTTCCATCCCACAATCAATTCCCTCATATAACTAAAGAATTTCTAGACTCAACTTCGACCAGTTTGGCTTGGTAATCCTACAGGCAGTCAAGCTCTGATACCAACGCTGTCAGGACCCCGACTCAATGCCACATCGATCTAGCATGTAACACCTCATATCACTTTGCGGCCTCACGCACGGTATTCCCACGGGTGTCGCCTTACCTTTGCCCGAGACCATTTGCGCCTTTTGGCACACGTATATGATAGTGTCGCTAGCATCCATATGATAAGGAGCCCGGGCTGACATGGCTAGTTGTAAACCCAAAGTGGCACAGACTTACAGGGACAGGCATCCATGACCCAGCAACGAACGTGTCGGTCATCAGCGAGTGAATCCAGGCTGTAGCACTAGGCTAGCAGGACTCCGGTATTCATCGCGTGACATTTCCCCGAAGGGACAGACACAGGAACGAAGAAGGACACATGCCGGCCAGCCTAAGTGTTCCGGAGCAGTAGCAAGCTACCATGGCTCGGTGGGAACACTAGGAGACATTTCCCGGTAAGAGAGGCTACTAAAGAAAAACAACTAGATAGTCAGATCCCACACATACCAAGCATTTCAATAACATACACACAATATGCTCGATATGTGCAAACACAACATGGCATCACAACATGACTCTACGACTCAAGTATTTATCCAATAGGCTCCGAGGAGCGAGATAGAGTCTCATGACCCAACATTCAGAGCATACAAATAAAAGCATAAGCGGAAGCTATCATGTCTGAGTACAGACATCTATAAAATGAAAAAGGCTGAGAAGCCTGACTATCTACTAGATCCTGCCGAGGCACAAGATCGTAGCTGAGGTAACAAGCTAAACGTCGAAGTCCATGCGGAACTACTAGCGAGACCGAAGTCTCTCTGCAAAAACATAAATAGGCAAACGTGAGTACAAATGTACCCAGCAAGACTTACATCAGAACTATCTACATATGCATCATTATCAACAAAGGGGATGGTGGGGTTTAACTGCAGCAAGCCAGCTTTGACTCGGTGGCTATCCTGAACTACGACTGCAAGTAACTCTTTTGAGGTGGCGCACACGAGTCCACATATTCACCATATCAATACACCACTATGGATCCGCTCCGGTCTCCCTACGAGAACGCCATCCATAGCACTCACGCTTATCTTGCGTATTTTAGAGTATCCACTTTCACTTGTGTATGAACTGATATAAGCAACCCAGAAGTCCTTTTCCGCGGACACGGCTATTCGAATAGATGATGATAACCCTGCAGGGGTGTACTTCTTCACACACGCTCTCACCAGTTACCGCCGTTTACACGACATGTACTCGGCAACCTTCAAGCGGAAGCCCAACGTGGGTGTCGGCCACGGCCTACCTAAACACTCGAGTCTCTAGTCCAGGTTTATCGCCTATTCGGGTTCCATCCATGAGGAGATCCGGCCGGAGTTTCGCTCACAGCCCCAAACGATGTGAACAGGGTTCCGTGACACCAAACGGGCGCCCGGTATACCCGGCCACGTGCCTACCGCATCACAGCCCACCCCTACGGTCAGCGCTGCGCACGGCCTCCAGCATACTACAAACACCAGAAACTACTTGCAAATCCTGGACAGAGGACAAGGGTGATTAAGAAGCCGAGAGGGTCCATTGGTTTCGGGCCCAATGCGTGCTAGTAGCTGAATCATGGATCACAAACACAGAACTCAGTTCCTGAGGACGGATGCAATGAGACAATCCACCATGTACTCCTACATGGCCTCTCACCGCTACCTTTACCAAATCGTGTTCACACACTTAGCTCACGCACAATAGGACATGTTCACACACCTCTGATTCATCCCTGATAAATCAGACCTGACTCAACTCTAAGCAGTAGCAGGCATGACGAACAAGCATGAATGAGTAGGCACATCAGGGCTCAAACAACTCCTACTCATGCTAGTGGGTTTCAACTATTTACTGTGGAATGACAGGTCATGCAGAGGATAAAGGGGTTCAGCTACCGCAGCAAGTAACAGTTGAATCGTTGTTGTCCTAATGCAGTAAAAGAGAGCAGGAGCAAGAGAGTGGGATTGTATCGGAATGAACAAGGGGGTTTTTCTTGCCTGGCACTTCTGAAGATAGCATTGAGTCTTCATCAGTGTCAACGATCACATCATCGGTACAGCGTCTACCGAGGGGGAACAACACCGACAAACACAGAAGAAACACGATCAATGCAGTGCACAATATGATGCATGCTATGACATGGCAACATGCTGGTGTTTTGAGCTAATGCAGCTAGCAACAAAGTTAAATGAAGTTGGTTTGAATCCAAGATTCAAATTCAAACTCCATATGTGATTATTCGAATGCCATTTAATTGATTTGACCTGATCAGCAGGTATAAGTTGTTCTAACATGCATGAAATGGTACAGATGGATAGATTGGATTTTTCTGATCATTTTTCATATATAATTTATTTCATTTGGAGTTACGGTTAATTTTCTATGATTTATTGAAGTTTTTACAAATTTCTGGAATTTCCGGAATATTTATAAAATGAACTAAATTCCAGAAAAGGAATATTGCGTCAGCATGGCGTAAGGCTGAGGTCAGCAGGTCAACTGGGTCGCCCAGAGTCAAACCTGACGTGTGGGGGCCACACGTCAGTGACACAGGTTAGACAGGGGGGGTTAGTTTAGTTTAATTAAAGATTAGGGGCACTAGGGCCCACATGTCAGTGTCAGGGGGTTAGATTAGGTGGTGATTAGCTTAAACTAATCACCTGATGGCGGGGGCCCACCTGTCATAGACCCAGGGGAGGTCAAACCCCTGGTCAAACGACTCAATCCCGCCGGCGTTGAGTCGCCGGCGAGGCCGAGGCGGCGGAGGCCTTCGGGTTTCTTGCTCCGGCGACCAAATGGCCGGCGGAGGGCATCTACGGAATGCCCAGGCTCGCGCGCATCTAACAGGGCAAACGGGAGAAGCTAGGGCGGCCGTAATCCTCGCCGGCGTCGAGCTCAGTGGCTGCCGGACCTCGGGCGTTGGCGGGAACGGCGCTACGGTGCACAAGAGGGGAAACAGAAGGGCGCTGCGGCCTCCTGGGGTTGCGGTGAGCACGACGGTGGGCTCGGGAGCGAGCTGCGGTGGCTGTGGCCACGGCCACGCCATGGCCGGCGGCGAGAAGCTCTCGGCCGCGGTGGATAACCTAGCTACGGCGCGCGAACGACGAAACAGAGAGGGGGAACGGACGGAGAGCTCACGTAGACCCTGTAGAGGTGGACGGCGAGCTTGAGGGAGGCCGGACGGGGGCGGATTTGACGGCAGCGATCCACGGTGGCCGAGGAGGGGAACGGCGAAGCTGGCAGCATCCAGGGCTTCCGGAGGGCCGTGGATCGGTGGGGAGGAAGAGGGGGTCGAGGCGGAGCCTTTGAGCGCATCGGCGAGGCTAGGGGTTGGCGGTGGCCGCGAGGGAGCTCGTCGGTGGCGGCGGCTCCGTTCGGGCGAGTGAGGGAGAGAGGAAGCAGAGGAGGGGGGGAGAGTTCGGGAGGGTGAGGGAGTTCCAGGGGGGTGGCGTGGCACGCATGGAGGCGTCCGGGGTGTCGAGGTGGAGCGGCAAGCAGGAGGTGGCCGGGGCGTGCGCCGGCATGCGTCGGCCACGCGCCTGTGCCTACTGGCGCGAGGAGGAAGGCGACAGGGGGGGAAGTGGAGATGGGCTGGGCCGTGCTGCTGGGCCAGGTGGGCTACCAGGTGAGCGCCAGGTAGTCCTTCTCTCTCTTTCTATTTCTGTTTTTATTTATCTATTTTGTTCTGTGTTGTTTTAGTTTAGTAAAATCCTGAAAATAGTTATGTGGCTAGAGTTAAAATATACCAAACCACATAAAATGTTCCAGTAATTATTGGACATATATTATTTATATATCAAATATATATCCAATGCAAATAGCTATTTATTTAATTCAAAGGCCCAAAATAATTAACTCTGAGATACCAAAAATATTGTTTTGAGTTTTACCTCTTTGCAATATTTTCAGAGACTAAGAGGAACATTTTCTTGGACTTCTTAGAGGAGATTTTAATGTTGATCATTTTTAGAAGGTTTCTGAGGCTTTGAAAATTCCTCAATTCAAATTTCATTTGAATTAAAACATGATGCTCACATGAGGTCTAGCCTAGTGCATAACAGGACCAGGGATGTGACACGCTTCTCCCCCTTTTGTCAGTAATGACCAAAAAGGTTTGAAGACATAGAGCATCTACTCGTCTTCTTGATGAGTAGGTGAAGCAGCAGGGTTGTTATCGTTGGGTGGTGGTGCAGACGAACTTGGTGCAGTGTCGATGCACGCAGTAGTTGGAGGTGGTGAAGTAGCGTCACCTTCATCATCGATCACTCTGGCATTAACTGTTGCCGCGGAGGAGGAATATTCAGAGTCTTCAAGAGATGGAGTTCTTCGTAAAACAGCATTCCGTGGAGGAGTGGAGTCAAACTGAAATCTTTCATTGAAGCCATCGTCTTGAAGATCTGCTTCAGCACTAAGCAGGGTCAAACTCTTCCATGATCTCCGGCAAGTTTCATGAGCAACAAAGGCATTCTTGGTGGCAAGGTTGCGAATGCGATTGACATCCAGCAAGATGCTTTGCATCTGTCTCTTGAGCCAAAAGTGATGTTTATCCTGTTTCTGATGAAGGGCCACAAGAAGTTCTCGGTCATTGAGAACGCGAGAACGCTTGTGAGGCCTTTGGGCAATGGTGCTTTCAGTGGCTTCAGTGGGCGCTCTGTGAGGCAGACGAGTGTTACCAGCAAATGGATAGATTCGTGTTGCTGCTTGAACACCTTCAATAGGTTGAGTGAAGCTTTGGTGCTCGGCATTCCGAAGACAAAGAGGCTTCTTGGCAGGGTCAGAATATATAGCATCAACTGACATATCAACTTCTGGTAGAAATATTATATGATTGCGAGTAGAGGGTTGATAGTTGACAGTAGAGTGTCGCTTTATGAGGCGCATGACCCATGGAGCATAAAACTTTAGACCAAAGAGATCAGAACCAGAGGCAGCCAGTTGTCTGATGAAGAAATCTTGTGCATTGAAACTGATGCCATTGTAAATGTAGAAGACCAAAGTCTTCATAGCTCCTTCAAGCTTTGCCGCTGATGAATGTCCTTTGATAGGCCATAGAGTCCGCCTGATGATATGATATATGGTGCGTGGCAGATACTCAAGGTCTTCAACAAAGAACTCTATTGGATAATCAGCATCACGGGGCAAAGGCTTCATCATGCTCAGCATCTGACTCATATTGGGTTTAGGCTTATGAAAGATGCTCTCTACAGCATTGCGGTGTAGCTGACAGTCAGGTTCATACAGTTCTCCGGGAGTGGACAGGCCTGTAAGCTCGATAATATCCATAGCTTTGGCTTCATGATGAACGTTTCTGGTCATCCACTCGAGAACCCAAGTCTTTGTATCTCTGTTGTAGCCGCGAATGTGCAGAGTGGCATAGAATTGAAGCAATAGCTCTTCATTCCAATGTTCTTTGTCTGTCACAAAGTGGAGCAGACCAGCATCACGAAAGCAATCAAGTGCTTCTTCTAAGCATGGTAGTCCAGTAATGGCTTCAGTGTCAAGGCGCATATGAGGGAAAATGCGCCCTTGATCATATAACACGCATGAGTAATAGCTTCTCTGTTGATAGCTCCAGAACCGATCTGATGCAATCCTTGGCTTCGTGTAGGGGTTCTTCGAGCTGTCAAAGAATGTGTTGTGACTCTTGAAGCCATTAGCATTGAAGGACCGGGGGGAGTTGGCAGTACCTGGAAACCTTGGCAACATGGGCTTTGGCTTCTGCACTTGAGGCCTATGCTCAATATGATAGTCAAATTGCGGTCCTAAGGCAGAGGGTGGAGGCACCAGAACGGGCCATCGGACAGTAGTGAGCTGACCATGACTGTATTCTTGCTCAATTGTGTGAGGCCTTGGAGGCGGAACAGGAGCAGATGCAACATCGGAGGCAGGCTGCACGACAGGTGCTTCGGGAGCAGTTGTCATGTTGACTTCTGGTGCAACATCCTCATTGGCTTCGGGTGCAGCATCCTCATTGACTTCAGGTGCAGCATCCTCATTGACTTTAGGTTCAGTAGCCACATTTGCTTCAGGCACAGTTAGTGTAGGCTCCACATTAGCATCAGCCATGACTACGTCACTGGCTGTATTGACGTTGGTGGTGGCAGCCTCAACATTTTCAGCCTCCACTTGAGGAGCTGGAGGGCCAGACACAGACACGTTCAGATCATGAACTGCTTCTTCTTGAATGGGGGAGTAGAGACACATTCTTCTTGACGCTCTTCATCGGCTGATGCAGCCGGATTGTCTTCAGCAGCATGTGCTTCAGACTCGGAGACATTCACAGTTGGAGCAGGTTCAGAAAGTACTTGTCGTGCAATAGGTGAATGTTACACTTCTCCTTCTGGAATGCTCGACAGAGGGACTTCAGGTCTTTGTCCTTTGCGAAGCCTGCGAAGAGCTGGCTTCACTTTAGGAGATGGAGTTGGCTAAGCCTGAAAGTCTTCATCCTCTTCTTGCACGTTGGGGGTAGCTTGTTGTTGTTGTAGGGGAGTACTGGGGGAGTCTTGTTCTTGTGGGCGATCAGCCCATGAATCATCCCGTGCAATTGGCGTCAGAGGACGACCAATGCTGATGAGTTCGCTGTTCGTACGAACAGGCAATGATACCACATTGTATTCGATCTGAGGAAGAACTTCATCATCTTCAACATTGTCATGCTGACCAATGTCTTCAGCAGTGGTGGGTTCAGCTGCTGGAATATCTTCAGCTTCAGGAGCCTCTGTGGAAGCAGGCTCATGCACAGTCATGCGAAGTCCTTGGGATGCAGATGCAGGATGAATCACTGAGATGGGTTCAACAAAAAGGGGCTCTATGGGAGCAGCCCGATTTTTCTTGGTCTTGCGCTTCTTCTTGGAGGGAGCGGCATCAGAGGCTTCGGTATTCTTCCTCTTTCTGGCTTCTGCCTCTCCAGCCCTTGTTTTCTTCTGTTCAGAAGCGGTTGTGGTGACCTTTGGCTTCGAGCCAGTCATGCTACTTGGGAAGATAATACGTGGAGCTTCTTGGCTTGAAGGCGCAGGTTGATCAGCAGGAAACTTCTTCTTTTTCTTTGCAGCCATTCTGGGATCAATGCCAGGACGGCCAAGTGACTTGCGCTTCTTAGCCTCATTGTAGGCAAGCACACACTTATCAGCCAAACTCTTCATGCGCTCACGAGAGCCTTGAGCTTCTTGGTGCTTCTTCTGAAAAGCTTCTTTAAGCTCATGCAGCATGACCTTAAAGTTTCTGACGTCTTGAACACTTAGCTTGGCCACATGCTTCTTGAATTGAGCCTTATCATAATCAATCTTGTGCTTGAGCTCAACGATTCTCTGAGCGAGAGCTAGCTCAGAAGCAATGGCGCCATTGAAAGAGACGCTGAGGCCAATTGGAAGCTATAAATCTTCAAAGCTAACATTGGGTGTGTCAAACCATTCATCAATGAAGTTGTGGATGATGGCCACATCAAAGAGAGGCAAGTTGTTGAAGATTTCTGCTTCTTCCTTGCTCTTTATCAGCTGCTCAAGAGCATCATCCGCAAGATCTTCATCACTTGATAGATCAATGGGTTCTTCACGCAGAATAGCAACAGGAGTCAGAGCTTGATCAGCATGCCTGACAAGTTGCTTTTTCTTCTCCGTCCTCTTGGAGATACGGGATTGATCTTTAGACTGCACACTGGCTTCAGGAGGTGCAGTCGACAATGGCTTCACACGAGAAGCTTTTGGTGGTATGGGTTTAGAAGCCTTTAGCTTCTTTTGCTTCTGTGGCTTCGAAGGAGGAGCTGGGGCTTCATCAGAATCAGCCTCATTGTCAGAATGATCCACTTTGGCACCTTGTACCAAGATGTAGGAGATGAGGCCATCAAGGTTTGCAAAGGGGCCAATTCTATTTTCTTCAGCTTCACGAGTCCCATCCTCACGGGGAGCAGAGGGACCAGGATTGAAGTCCAATCCCCATGACTTCTTGTTTTCCCTTGCTGAAGACACAGCAAACTGGAAGTTGCGCTTGAAGAGATTGTCGTCGCGACACCAGAGTAATGATGATGGGTCGGCTTCTTCAGGCTGTGGTCCATGGACCATGCAAGGATAGAATTCTTGCTCAATGGCTTCAGCTCTGTTCTTGGGTTGAAGGCCTTGATAGAGAATATCGCCCCAAGGACTCTTGATAGCATTTTTCTCTGCATATTCCTTGGTGATGAACTTGTACTTGAACCATTCTTCAGCCCAATAGCGTCGAATCCATTGGATTCGTGTCTTGCGCTGATGATAAGTCTCTTCAGGGTCTGTCTTGTACAGTTCTGCTAGGTCATCAGGCAGATCTTTGGATGTTCTTCCTCTGTGCTGTCTGCCACCCTTCCTTGTTGATTTTTCTGCAGCCATGAACTTCAAGCTGAATGACTTCAATATGTTCAGAGGCTTCAGAGATTTACGCTTGCTGGTCAAGCAGGAACTGGCTTCAGGAGAATTGATATGATGTTGTAAGTATTCTACAAACGAATGCAGACTATGAGAACCAAGGGATTCTCCCACGGACATGTACCTGTGACAGCATTAGAGATGCGAGGGAAGGGGAAGAGGTCATATGCATTCTCAGAAGATTTTGAAGATAAATCAGTTTGAAGACATTGACCTCATGATGCAAAGACATTCACTTATATGTGGTGAGTTGGTTCCAGATTTGTACCAATCCGTGAATAAGTACAAGTGAGAAATCAAACTAGATAGGAAATCTAAGTGAATAGACTAGGCATTATGAGATGCAGATAGAATAGATCTAACATTTAGTAGGCAGAAACCACTTTCCGTAAGTAGGATGAATCTATGAAGATCAAAAAGGTGGTAAAAATAGAGTTATAATTACCGCACGAAGAACTGCTAGATGGGAGGAATGAGAGACCGAGCAGTTCAGCCTACCGTGCCCTAACTTGGCGACGGAGGACACCTACGGCAACGGCGGAGAGAAAGATGTCCGCGGCCGGCGTGAGGACGGCGTCGGAGAAGTCGCGGAAGCTAAGCGCTTCGTCATCGGCGTCGTCGAGAGCTAGCGGTGGCGCTAGGGTTTTGACAGAGGTGGAGAGGTGGAAGAAGGATTTCTTTACCGCAGGGGACACATATTTATAAGTAGGTGTGCAGCACAGCGCAATTACGCAGGTGCCCCTGTCTGTTCACATCCGTGGGGTACGTGGCAAGCATGCAACATATTTAGAATTGTCCCATGTTCCCACGCCCGCCAAGTATGTCGGATGTTCATTCCGGCTTCTCCGGATATTGACAATTAAGATGATTCATTTAAATAGAACTTGAGGTTTGTCTCTGTGTCTTCTGCTGACAAGGATGCAGAGAAGACATTCGACAGTTTCAATAGAATGCATATGATTTGGACAGATAGAGGTGAGATAGTAAGCAGTGAGAGATTAGGGTCCGATCACATTCACTTAGTTCAAAAGATTCAACAGTGAAGACATAGCTATAAGTGAATGTTGTAGAGGACAGAACGCTAGTATATATATATGCAATCAAATCACTATAGCGCAGAAAAATCACAAAGATAAATTGAAACTGAAGACAAACCAAATGCGAAATCTTTGCAAAATAACGCCATGAGTGGAGCACTTCAAACAGAGAAATTTGGTGGTGGCGTTACCCACCGTATAGGAAGTATTAGACCCAGACACGGCGCACAATTATCGTGGCGCTCCGAAGTCAAATTCCATGTTAATGTATTCACACTCAGAGTGTAAATCTTCATTGATTGAAGATATATATTACTTTGTGTGTTGCACATCTAAGTCATCAACATGCATAAGTGTTATGATGTGTGCCTGATCACAGGACATTCGAGGATTCCAAGATATTTAGCTCACACCGTAACTTGCAAAACCTTTTCTCGTCCAAGGGCTTTGTGAAGATATCTGCCAGTTGCTCTTCAGTGTTGACGTGCATGATATCTATATATTTCTTCATAACATGATCTCTGAGAAAGTGATGACGTATTTCAATGTGCTTTGTCTTCAAATGCTGGACTGGATTGTTGGCAATCTTGATGGCACTTTCGTTGTCGCAGAAGAGAGGGACTTGCCTCAGATCGATGCCATAGTCCTTGAGAGTTTGCTTCATCCACAGAAGCTGAGCACAACAAGATCCAGCAGCAATGTATTCAGATTCAGCAGTTGAGAGTGACACACAGTTCTGCTTCTTTGAAGACCAACATACAAGTGATCGACCAAGAAAATGACATGTGCCTGATGTAGACTTGCGATCCACTTTGTCACCAGCATAATCAGCATCCGAGAATCCAACCAGATCAAACCTTGAGCCCTTTTGATACCATAATCCTAGTGTTGGGGTGTAAGCCAAATATCGAAGAATCCGCTTCACAGCTAAGTGATGCGATTCCTTTGGTGCCGCTTGGAATCGAGCACACATGCAAACACTAAGCATAATATCTGGCCTAGATGCACATAAATAAAGCAAAGAACCAATCATGGAGCGGTATACCTTTTGATCGAACTCTTTACCATTGTCGTCGGGACCAAGATGGTGCTTGGCTAGCATTGGCGTCGTGTAGCCTTTGCAGTCTTCCATTCCAAACTTCTTCAGACAATCTTTGAGGTATTTTTCTTGATATATGAAGATGCCATTTCGTTGCTGACGAATTTGAAGACCAAGGAAGAACTTCAGCTCTCCCATCATGGACATTTGATATTGCTCTTGCATCATGTACCCAAACTCATCACTGTACTTCTGGTTGGTGCAGCCGAAGATTATGTCATCCACATATATTTGGCACACAAACAGTTCACCATCATATGTCTTCATGAAGAGTGTGGGATCGAGAGATCCAGGTTTGAAGCCTTTGCTCTTCAGGAAGTCTTTGATTGTATCATACCAGGCACGAGGAGCTTGTTTGAGGCCATACAGTGCTTTGTTCAGTTTGTACACCATATCAGGATGTTTTGGATCTTCAAAGCCAGGTGGTTGTGCAACATACACTTCTTCTTCAATCTTGCCATTTAGAAATGCACTCTTTACATCCATTTGATATAGCAAGATGTTGTGATGATTAGCATAGGCTAGCAGTATGCGAATAGCTTCAAGCCTAGCAACAGGAGAAAATGTTTCATCGAAGTCAATTCCTTCAACTTGAGTATATCCTTGAGCCACAAGACGAGCTTTGTTTCTGACGACTTGACCATGCTCATCTTGCTTATTTCGATATATCCACTTTGTTCCAATAATGTTATGCTTGTGAGGGTTAGGTCGCTTGACAAGTTCCCAAACATTATTCAGCTTGAACTATTGAAGTTCTTCTTGCATGGCTTGAATCCATTCAGGTTCCATAAAAGCTTCAGCAACTTTCTTGGGTTCTGATATTGACACAAATGAAAAATGCCCACAGAAATTTGCTAGCTGTGTTGCTCTTGAGCGAGTGAGCGGACCAGGTGCATTGATGCTGTCAATAATCTTCTCTATTTGAACTTCATTTGCAACACGAGGATGAACAGGACAAAGATTCTGCTCTGGCTGATCATTGTCATCATTGGGAGGATTGTCTTCGGTCTGAGCATTGTCTTCAGGTTGATTTGGTGCAGAGATGATAAGTTCCTCTTCAGGCTATGCTTCAGAGGGCATGATCTCACCAGTTCCCATCAACTTGATAGATTCATAGGATGGAGCTTCATCAAGTGTACTTGGCAGAATTTCTCTTTGTGAACCATTGGTTTCATCAAATCGCACATCCACTGTTTCAACAATTTTGTAGTGGAAGAGGTTGAAGACTCTGTAAGAGTGCGAATCCTTTCCATAGCCAAGCATGAAGCCTTCGTGAGCTTTGGGTTCAAATTTTTACTTGTGATGGGGATCCTTGATCCAACATCTAGCACCAAAGACTCTGAAGTAGCTAACATTTGGCTTCTTGCCAGTGAGGAGCTCATAGTATGTTTTCCCCAGAAGCTTATGGATGTAGACACGGTTGATGATGTGACAAGCTGTATCAATGGCTTCAGGCCAGAACTTTCTTGGTGTCTTGTACTCGTCAAGCATTGTTCGAGCCATCTCGATGAGGGTTCTGTTCTTGCGCTCTACAATGCCATTTTGCTAAGGTGTGTATGGAGCAGAAAACTCATGAGTGATTCCCATTGTATCCAGATAAAGATCAAGCCCGGTGTTCTTGAATTCAGTGCAGTTATCACTTCTGATATGCTTGATCTTGACACCATAGTTGTTCATTGCTCGATTGGCGAATCGTCTGAAGACATCTTGTACTTCAGTCTTGTAGAGAATTATGTGCACCCATGTGTATCTTGAGTAGTCATCAACAATGATGAAGCCATAGCCACACGCCGTTGTTGTGAGGGTGGAGTAGTGGGTAGGTCCAAATAAGTCCATGTGAAGCAGCTCGAAGGGTTGAGATGTTGTCATGATTGTCTTCAAGGGATGCTTGGCCCTTGTCATCTTTCCAGCTTCGCAGGCACCACATAGATGATCTTTCTTGAACTTGACACATTCGATGCCTATGACATGCTTCTTTTTGACGAGAGTATGCAAGTTCCTCATGCCAGCGTGCCCCAGCCTTCGATGCCAGAGCCAGCATTCTGAAGCTTTAGCAAGAAGACATACGGCAAGTTTTGGACCTGCTAAAAAATCTACCATGTATACATCACCTTTCCTATACCCTTCAAAGACTAGAGATTTGTCAGATTCCATTAGTACAAGGCAACGATATTTTCCAAATATCACAATCATGTTTAAGTCACAAAGCATTGAGACAGACATTAAGTTGGATCCAAGCGATTCAACAAGCATCACTTTATCCATGTGTTGATCCCTTGAGATTGCAACTCTACCTAGACCCAATACTCTGCCTTTACCAGTGTCAGCAAATGTGATTTTACTCTTGTCGGATGGACGTAAGGTTGAGTCCATGAGAAGACTTTGATCTCTAGTCATATGATTAGTGCATCCACTGTCAATAATCCATTCTGAAGATTTTGGTGACATGCCCTACAGTGCAGTTAGGAGGATAGGCTTCACAAGGTATGTTGTGAAGCATAAGCATTTTACACACACATGGATTATAACAGTTTAGATCAAGATTAGCACACAGTATGACAGATAAGAGATTCATATGTGGAATTCATAGTAAGTCATTTTATCATGCGTCCCTTTATGTTTTAGGTCCCCAGCAATTGTATCGGACGCCATTGATTGCTGGCTGGAGACCACATTCTGCAAAAGAGAGTTAGTTCTTCTTCACCACCCACATTTTCAGGGGTGGCTTAGAAGCAATGAGTCTAAGTGCAGCATCTGAGAATTTCGGCTTTGAAGCCCTAGCAAATAGCCTTGTAGGAGATGAATGATACTCATGTGAATAAGCAGAGAAGTTCTTAGTTCTATGAACATATCGATTTGAAGACACACGCTCATATTCATGAGTCTGAGTGTTTAACCTGCAAAACGTTGGCGTTAGGGTGACTCAAGTGAGTCCTGTGTTCGCAAGTAGCCGTTGGACCATATGATGCCTTTGGTCTGGGGTTTGTCTTCTTCACTGGTGGTGTCATGATGACATTCACTGGAAGATTTTCAAGGAAGCTTTTGGGTACCCAGATCTTCTTCATAGGAGGTCCATTCCTGCAGTTAGTACCAATATACCTGGCAAACACTTCACCATTCTGATTTTTGAATAGTTTATAGTTTGCATCAAAGGATTCATCAATAATAATAGGATTAGCACAGGTAAATTCAGATAAAGTGGATGGATCCACTGATGGTTCCTTTGCAGCAACCCATGTGGTTTTGGGATACTGCTCAGGCTTCCAGTAGGAACCATCAGCATTCATTTTCCTCTCAAACCCAACACCCTCTTTCCTAGGGTTTCGGTTCAGAATCTGCTTTTTGAGGACATCGCAGAGAGTCTGATGTCCCTTCAAACTTTTGTACATCCCTGTTTCAAGCAATGTCTTCAACCTAGCATTTTCATCAGCAATACTAGAGGTATCCTCCGCAGAGGTGTTAGTAACCACATCAGTAGTTGAAGACAACGAAATAGCAGCAGTAGTGGAACATTCAGCAACAGATGTAGCATCATCACGCTCAATGCATTTTAAACATGGTGGTTCGAATCCATCCTGAGCGGGACTGATCTGTTGAGCGGGAAGTGACTCATTCTCTGCTTGAAGATCTTCATGAGTTGCTTTCAATTTCTCAAGCTCTTGCTTCCTTTGAAGATAATCATAGGAGAGCTTTTCATATGTGGTTGAGAGTGTATCATGAAGATTTTCAAGTTCTTGGTACTTAGCATGAAGATTTTTTATGTCTTCTACTAAGGACTGTGAACGTGTCATTTCCGCGTCCAACAGGTCATCGCTTTTGTCTATCAGTTTTTGAGTATGTTCCATAGCCCTTTGTTGTTCAGTTGCAATTTTAGCAAGTGTTTTGTAGCTGGGTTTGGATTCACAATCAGAGTCATCTTCACTTGAAGTTTGAAAGTAAGCATCGCGAGATTTTACCTTGGCACCACGTGCCATGAAGCAGTAGGTGGGAGAAGAATCGTCTTTGTCATTAGCTTCAGCGTTGGTGTGGACGTCATTGTCTTCAGTGTTGAAGATGGACTTGGCGACATAGGTTGTGGCTAGAGCCAGACTTGCAACGCCAGGGTCAGACTCCTCACCAGACTCCACCTCCGCCTCCTCCAAAGCAGACTCCTCCTCTGAATCCATTTCCTTGCCAACAAAGGCACGAGCCTTGCCAGATGAGCTTTTCTTGTATGATGAAGACTTCGAAGAAGATTTTGAGGATTTCTTCTTCTTCTTGTCATCAGAATCATATTCCTTGCTCTTCTTCTTCTTCTGATTGTCCCACTATGGACACTCAGATATGTAGTGACCAGGTTTCTTGCATTTGTGGCAGGTTCTCTTCTTGTTGTCATGAGTGGAAGCTTCATCATTTCTTGAGCTGGATCGTGAAGACTTTCTGAAGCCCTTCTTCTTGGTGAACCTCTGGAACTTCTTCACAAGCATGGCAAGTTCCTTTCCAATGTCTTCAGGATCGTCAGAACCGCAGTCAGATTCTTCTTCTTCAGATGAGGAAACAACTTTTTCCTTCAAAGCACGAGTTCGGCCATAGTTGGGGCCATAAATATCTCTTTTCTCAGAAAGCTGGAACTCATGTGTATTGAGCCTCTCAAGTATATCATACGGATCGAGTGTCTTGAAGTCAGGACGTTCTTGTATCATGAGGGCAAGGGTGTCAAAAGAGGTGTCAAGTGATCTCAGCAGTGTCTTGACAATTTCATGCTTGGTGATCTCAGTGGCGCCGAGAGCCTGAAGCTCATTTGTGATGTCGGTGAGGCGATCAAACGTGAGCTGGACATTTTCATTGTTGTTTCTCTTGAAGTGATTGAAGAGATTGCGAAGAACACTGATCCTCTGGTCTCTCTGTGTAGAGACGCCTTCATTGACCTTTGACAGCCAGTCCCAGACTAGCTTTGACGTTTCCAGAGCACTCACACGGCCATACTGTCCTTTGGTCAGATGACCACAGATGATGTTCTTTGCAGTCGAGTCCAGTTGAATGAACTTCTTGACATCAGTGGGGGTGACACCTTCACCAGTTTTGGGAATGCCGTTCTTGACGACATACCAGAGGTCGACATCAATGGCTTCAAGATGCATGTGCATCTTATTCTTCCAGTAGGGATATACAGTTCCATCGAACACGGGGCAAGCAGCGGAGACCTTGATTATCCCTGCAGTCGACATAGCTGAAACTCCAGGTGGTTAAACCGAATCACACATAACAAGGGAGTACCTTGCTCTTCTACCAATTGAAAGTGCTAGTTATCGACTAGAGGGGGGGGGGTGAATAAGAGATTTTTAGGAAAGTCTTCAAAACATGGAAGTTTCGAAGACAAACGATAGAAACAGCCTAATTGATATGCAGCGGAAGATAAACTACAACAAGCAAGCCATAATCAAGTATGCAATAGCATTAACGTTTGAAGATTAATAGCAGCTAGGTAGTAGGATCAGGATGGAAGATAGTATGAAGCCAATCAATAGTAGTAGTCAAGAAATGAAGTCAATCGGATAAAACAATAAGCAATGACTTCATGAAGACAAACTCAAAGTAAAGGAAGGAAGAGATAGAACCAGTTGCTCGTTGAGGACACAGGATTTGTTGGACCAGTTCCAGTTGCTGTGACAACTGTACGTCTGGTTAGGGAGGCTAAGATTTAACTCAGAAGACTGTGTCTTCACCTTATTCCCCTTGAGCTAAGGTCACTTAGTCCTCGCCCAATCACACTGGTAAGTCTTCAAGGGAGACTTCCAAACCTTCACAGACTTCATTCACTCGGCAATCCACAATGACTCTTGGATGCTCAGAACGCGACGCCTAACCGGCTGGAGGATACACAGTCCTCAAGTGTAATAAGTCTTCAGGTCACACAGACAGAAAGACTTCAGTGATGCCTAACACTCTTTGGCTCTGGATGTTTGGGCTTTGTCCTCGAAAGGATTTCTCTCTCTCTCAAATGCTTCGAGGTGGGTTGCTCTCAAACGACAAAAGCCGCATACAAACTCTGAGCAGCCACCAATTTATGGTGTAGGGGGTGGGCTATTTATAGCCACCAGGCAACCCGACCTGATTTGTTCAAAATGACCCTGGGTTACTAAGGAACTGACACGTGTTCCAACGGTCAGATTTCAAACACACATGGCAACTTTACTTGGGCTACAAGCAAAGCTGACTCATCCAACCCTGGATAAGATTTGCTCTCATTGTCTTCGCTCGAAGACATAGGATTTGGGTTGAGCATCACTTCAGTCACTCTGACTTAGTTCACTTGGACCCAACTTAACAGTACGGTGGTTCCTATGACTCAACAAAAAAGAAAGGAAACGACGAAACCACACAGTCTTCGCGCTCCATTATCTTCACGTAATGTCTTCTCATGTCATAGTCTTCAATATGAATATCTTCTCATACCACCATTGTCTTCAATGTCTTCATACATTTTTAGGGGTCATCTCCGGTAGGTAAACCGAATCAATGAGGGACACTACCTGCGTTATCCTGCAATTCTCACAAACGCATTAGTCCCTCAACCAACTTTGTCGTCAATACTCCAAAACTAACTAGGGGTGGCACTAGATGCACTTACAAAGAGGCTTCAGCCCCAAAAGGGGCAACTCTATTCAACTGCAGGCACAATACTGTTACTATCAGTCTAGACTCTCAAAGAGAACATTGCTCCCAGCATTTCCCGAATATTATGGAAGGCCATCTAGAATAGTTGAAAGCATCCATCTGAAGCGACCCAACAGGCCCGTTGACTGCAAATGTCCTTGCTCCACTTCCCGACAAGGAACATACTGTACTACTCCCTCCGTTCCTAATATATAAGTCTCTTAGAGATTGGAATGCGGACTACATACCAAGCAAAATGAGTGAATGTACACTCTAAAATATGTCTATATACATATGTATGTAGTTCTTATTGGAATATCTAAAATGACTTATGTTTTACCGAAAAGGCTTTCGCCTACTTTATAATTAAAGAAACAATGAACAACACCCGGTCCAAACGCACGCCACCACAAAACACGCACGCACCCAAGGCAGTTTAGGAACAGAGGAAGTAATATACTTATTAAGAAGAATAGAAGAGGAACATGATAACAAAGAGCAAGCACATTTTATATAATACACTATGTGCTGCCCAGCCATGATGAACCAGAGCGCACAACAAAATACTATTCCTTCATGTCTCTCCATATGTGGCTCACATGCATTTCAAAACTGAAGTACGAACATTTTGCTGTCCAATTGAATCTGTCTCAGTTTTACTAATATCAGCATCATATCAGATTCGAATTTGTATAATTTAAGCTTGCTTGGCTTGATGGGTGGAGTAGTGCTATTACGACACGAACCATGTAGGCTGATCGTGGTCATCATAAAATGGGGAAACCATAAGCATGATGAGTATAGTGTTGACCGTGGTTGTGGCATGGTAGATCTGAAGTTGCAAACCGTGCAAAGGGTACTTAGCAGCCGATGTTTGCTTTGAAATAACAACTAAGATTTGGTATGGAACAGAAAGTACAGTCAAGAAGTGACAAAGAAATGCAATTCCTATTGTCTCTCTCTATAAGTCATGACATGCATTCGGAAACTCAAGTGGGACCTTTAGCTAACCAACTAAATGTGTCTGTTAACTAATATCAGTATCATATCCCAGTCATATGTGAATAGCTAAGCTTTGGAATTATGAGTGTTGTGTTGTTTAGCTAGAAGGGTGGAGTACTACTAGTATGACATAAAGCACCTACGCAGATCATAGTAGGGTAGATAAAAGGGTAAAACCCTAAGCATCAAGTGTAAAATCAGGAAAGTGGAACTAGCTAGATCATCTGGGCTTGTATTGCCAGTATGGCAAGAAAGGGTTCGAAAAGGCTACGGCCCCAAAAGGGGCAGCTCTATTCAACTAAAGGCACAATACTGCTAATATCAGTCTAGACTATCAAAGACGACATAGCTCCCAGCATTTCCTATATATTATGGCAGACTATCTAGAATCGTTGAAAGCATCCATCTGAAGTTACCCAATAGACCTGTCGACTGCAAATGTCCCTGCTCCACGTCCTGACAAGGAACATACTGTACTACTCCCTCCGTACTTAAATATAAATCTCTTAGAGACTCGAATGCTAACTACATACGGAGCAAAATGAGTGGATGTACACTATAAAATATGTCTATATGGATTCGTATGTAGTTCTTATTGGAATATCTAAAAAGACTTATGTTTTACCGAAAAAGCTTTCGTCCCGCTTTATAAATAAAGCAACGATGAACAACACGTGGTTCAAACGCCCGCCACCACAACACACACATGCACCCCGTAAGTGCATCTAGTGCCCCCTTAGTGATTTTGGTGTATTGAAGACTTATAGGTTAAGGGACTGATATGTTTGTGAGTGTACACGGGCTCTATAAGTCGACGAGGAGTTTGATATTTACAGTGAAAGTCGACCCCTAAAAATGAATGTCTTCAGCTGAAGACTTTGGTTCTCCTGAAGACTTTGAAAGTGAAGAAATTGGTGTGACCTTGAAGACTTGGATATTCATGCGAGGATTATGAAGCGTGAAGACTTTTGTTTTCGTAGTTTATTTTCTCTTTCTTGAGTCATAGGAAACACCGTACTATTAAAGGGGGTCGAGGTAATACTAAGGAAACTGATTTCCAAGTGATGCTCATCTCAAAATCCTACACCTACCCAATCCTTTCAAATGAAGCCATTGGAAATCTCATATCAGTTCAGTCAATTTCTTCAGTGACAGAGACGAAGATCTTCTGATCTCTGAGGAATTTGTTCTGACTGAGGAGGTCAGAATTAGCCAGTGCGGATTGCCTACACAGTGAGGAATATGATAGCCCTGAGGTATTCGAACCTCAAATCCGACTGTTGTTGTGCCACACGCCAGCTGTCCAAAATATCCTACCACCTAACGGTCATATCATTGAAGGGCATTTATGTCTTATCATGTCGGGTTGCTCCCTAGGCTATAAAAGCTGCCCCCTTCAACCTCTAGTGGGTTGGCTGCTCCGAGAGAAACTGACACTTGTTAATTGAGAGCATCCCATCCTTCGAGGACTTTGAGCCAAAATCATCAAGTGAGGAAAACCCAAAACCCAAACCCAAACACCTACAAACCCAAAGTGATTGACCATCACTAAAGATATTGTTCCTGTGTAGGACCAACGCTTGTTACCTTTGAGGATTGTGTATCCTCTAGACGGTTCGGCATCATAGTCTAAGCATCCAAGAGGAATTGGGGATCGCCGAGTGACCAAGTCTGGTGAAGGTTTGGAAGTCACCTGTGAAGACTTACCACGAGTGTTGGGCGAGGTATGTGTGACCTTAGCTCAAGGAGAATACGGTGAGGACTGTGTGTCCGAGACTGTGTGTCCTCGAGTTTAAATACTCAGCCGCTCCAACCAGACATACGAATGCCACATCAGTTGGAACTGGTCTACCAAATCATTATCTTCACCAAGCCTACTGGTTCTATTTCTTAAACACGTTCATTTCCTCATTCATGTGTTGATGAACCTGATCATTACTGTTTGAAGACTTTGACTGAAGACTTTCTCTATTTTCTCAATCCAATTTCTTCAGTCACACTGTCTTCAGCCTGCTTATCCTGTGTTTACGCTACTTGTTCTCTGTGTTTGTTTTTCATATCATCATGATGACTATGTTGCTACTCTTTTATGCTAACACTTGAGTACTTATTCCGCTACTAGTTGTTCGTGACTTAGGAATTTCCTCACCCTGAAATTCCTTAGGGACGAATTTGTAAAAATTGCGTATTCGCCCCCACTCTAGTCGACTTAACGCACTTGCACACCCAAGGCAGTTTAGGAATGGAGTAAGTACTATACTTATTAAGAAGAACAGAAAAGGAACATGATATCAAAGAGCAAGAAGATTTAGATAATACAATGTGTGTTTGCCACCCATGATGAACCAGACCGCACAGAGAAACGCAAATCCCTGATGTCTCTATATATATATGGCGCACATGATTTTCAAAATGAATATAGGAACATTAGATGACCAATTAAACATTCTCTGTTTGAGTAATATGAGCATCATATCAGATTCGTATTTTAACAACTAATCTTTGGAATTATGAGTGGCTGGTTGTTTCTCTTGATGGGTTGAGGTCTTGAGGAGCAGTGTTAGCGCGACACGGAGCACCTACGATGATGGTAGTGAATATAAAGGGGGGAAACAATAAGCTTTACGAGTATAGTGACCGTGCCATGGCGGATTTGAAGGTGCAAACCGGACAAAAGCTACTTCACAACCAATGTTTGCTTTCAACTAGCCACTACGATTTGGGTTGGACAAGAAAAGTACAGTAAACAAGTTATGATCTATTTTCTGGTTGAGATAAA
Organism: Triticum dicoccoides; assembly: GCF_002162155.2. Classification (NCBI taxonomy): domain Eukaryota; kingdom Viridiplantae; phylum Streptophyta; class Magnoliopsida; order Poales; family Poaceae; genus Triticum; species Triticum dicoccoides. The sequence goes on along the minus strand of NC_041383.1, from coordinate 342,998,943 downwards.
TAACTTAAGCAGATATGAAAGAGTACCACCTCTCTTGCGACGCCGTGTAGGCCCCTGCTGATATGTTGAGGGTGTTGCAGATGTGATGGCTATCGGCAGCACGGAAGAAGACGTGAGACAAAGACGGCCCGGTCGGGGGATAAGTCTTGTTGCCGTGGACGAGGCGGTCGTAGGAACAGTAATTAAAAGGTGGACAACGGCGCCAATGAAGCGAGAGGATGCAATGAAAGGATCCTGGTCTGGTGCTTTGAATGAGAGACGTCCATCTCTTGAAGTGGATGACAGGGTAGAGGTAGCGGCTACAGCAAGGTGGAGGATGGGGTGGCGGACGGAGGAGGCTGGCCGGTGTGGGGAGGTTGTTGTGGCACCGACGGTGTATGAATGGGGAAATGGAGGGGGAGAGGGAGGGGATCTCAAACTTTGGGACACGCTTGTCTGAAATGTGGGAAAGTTATGAACTTATCCCCTGTTTAAATTTCGACACCTCGTCGGTTGGGATAGGACGGTAATCTCACATCTCCCCAATATTTGCCGATAGCGATTTCCGGCGAGGAGAGGGTGTTTTGCTGCCCACGGTGTATGAACGGGGTTGACAGGTAGGGCGGTTGTGTCACGTCTAAGGGAAGTTACGCGCCTACCCCTATTTAAAATATTTGCCTACATCGATTTTGGACGAGGAGAGTTTGTTTTGCCGCTTACATGTATGAAGGGCAAAATGGAGGGAGAGAGAGGTCTTTCGGACGAGTTTGAATCAAACGTGTGTTTGGCGCCCATGTTTGGCGCCCACCATGTCTGAATCGGGAGACAAGCAATCGTGCCACGTCCGTTTGAAGTTACTGACCTACCCCTATCGACAGAAGTGGAAATCTGGCTGATTAGTACGTGAAGTGTCAAGGGTAGACAGTAATTTCCATCTCACAAACACTGGCTACGGGCAGCCGACAAATGATAGTGGGTGTTTTGCCGCTTGGTTCAAAATTTGGGAGAATTAGCATTCACGTTTACCCTAGCCCCTGGCAACTAAATTCGAATCCAATTTGTATTCGATTACGAATATCCATAAATCATTCTATGTTTTGTTATTTATTTCTTCAAAACCACGACAAAGATTTATTCCACCTTTATATATGAATATGATTTAGCAATGTCGTGATCTTCGAATTCAGTAGGTTGGATACACTTTGAGTCAAACAGTTATTTCATCCAATACAATCTGCTCACACGAAAAACAGTTCACCTAATGTCAATCATACAAGTACTGAGGATTACCTAGCCTAAAAAAATCACATCATTACAACACATGGACAACAAAGGGGTCTTACAACATAATCCAATCAGAGACATGACACAACATGCAAGTATACTAATCTAATGATAATTTCAACTGGTATGTAAAGAAGAACTAGTATTACCCTGGGCTTCAGATAGCAGAAGCATCAGGATCTCCTGCATCTTCAAATGCAACATTCTTACTTCCTCCAATTATTTGCTTGTTTGCATAATGCATGCAACTAATTGCATAATTTCCAGCCTCAAGATCAAGATTACCTCTTTTTGCCTCTAGTTGAGCCTCAAGAACTGTAATATCTGTGCTCAGACTAATCTCCAATGGTGTTGCCTCTGAACTGCTACCATCTGGTAACATGGATGGCACACTGGTTCCACAAATAGATTCTGGTATTATACATTGTGTCCTAGTCCGAACGGCATCCTGAAAGGTTTCCGCTGGACATAAGTAAGAGATAGTTATCGCATGATCCAAGCAGTAAGCTTACATGGTAAACGACATATGAATTATTGCCGAGCATGGCAAGCTATATTTGAATGGTTCAAAGCAGCATCAGCCAAAAAAATTAAAATGGTAAGATGAAAGGTAGTGTACCACCACTATATTTAAGTTGCACATGGATATAAGCAGTTGAAATAATCTGAGAAAGCACTTAAACAATATGGCCTCATTTAAACTACGAAGATAGTCTTGTGATAAAGTTCATAGGAAAAGTTAAGGAGTCAAATGAATTAGGCATGCATTTCTTCACGATAGTACAACACACACTGCTGACATATTGGCCAACTCAGGTATAGTCTAACAAGTAACGAACAAGCATTCAAATCAAGAAATACAACAAAGCAGACAACTAAACTATTTGTAATTCTATAGGATGATACGTCCATTTTGCATCATACTTTTATATCGATATTTATTGCATTATGGGCTGTTATTACACGTTATGTCACAATACTTATGCCTTTTCTCCCTTATTTTATAAGGTTTACATGAAGAGGGAGAATGCAGACAACTAGAATTCTGGACTGGAAAAAGAGCAAATATTACAGACCTATTCTGCACAACTCCAAAAGTCCCAAAACTTCCACGGAGATCTGTTTTGGAATATATAAAAAATATTGGGAAAAGAAAGCACCAGAGGGGGGGGCACCAGTCATTGACGAGGGTGGAGGGCGCGCCCTACCCCCTGGGCGTGCCCCCTGCCTCGTGGGCCCCCTGGCAGGCCCCCAACTCCCATCTTCTGCTATATGGTGTCTTTTGCCATGGAAAAAATCATAGATAAGCTTTCGGGACAAAGCACCACCGTCTTGAGGCGGAACCTGGGCAGGATCAATATAGGACTCCGGCAAAGCTGTTCTGCACCGACATTGTCATCACCATCGATCCTCTCATCGAGAGGGGGTCAATCTCCATCAACATGTTCACTAGTTCCATCTCCTCTCAAACCCTACTTCATCTCTTGTATCCGCTCTTTGTCTCAAAACCTCAGATTGGTACCTGTGAGTTGCTAGTAGTGTTGATTACTCCTTGTAGTTGATGCTAGTTGGTTTATTCGGTGGAAGATCATATGTTCAGATCCTTAATTCTATTCAATACCCCTCTGATTAGGAACATGAATACGGTTTGTGAGTAGTTAAGTTTGTTCCTGAGGACATGGGAGAAGTCTTGTTATAAGTAATCATGTGAATTTGGTATTCGTTCGATATTTTGATGAGATGTATGTTGTCTCTCCACTAGTGGTGTTATGTGAACATCAACTACATGACACTTGACCATGATTTGGGCCTAGGGGAACGCATTGGGATGTAATAACTAGATGATGGGTTGTTAGAGTGACAGAAGCTTAAACCCTAGTTTATGCGTTGCTTCGTAAGGGGCTGATTTGGATCCATATGTTTCATGTTATGGTTAGGTTTACCTTAATTCTTTTTTCGTAGTTGCGGATGCTTGCGAGAGGGGTTAATCATAAGTGGTAGGCTTGTCAAAGGAAGGACGGCACCCAAGCACCGGTCCACCCACATATCAAATTATCAAAGTAACGAACGTGAATCATATGAGCATGATGAAAACTAGCTTGACAGTAATTCTCATGTGTCCTCGAGAGCGCTTTGCTTTGTATAAGAGTTCGTCCAGGCTTGTCCTTTGCTACAAAAAGGATTGGGCCACCTTGCTGCACCTTGTTTACTTTTGTTACTTGTTACCCACTACGAATTACCTTATCACAAAACTATCTGTTACCGATAATATCAGTGCTTGTAGAGAATACCTTTCTGAAATCCGCTTGTCATCTCCTTCTCCTCCTCGTTGGGTTCGACACTCTTACTTATCAAAAGGACTACGATAGATCCCCTATACTTGTGGGTCATCAAGACTCTTTTCTGGCGCCGTTGCCGGGGAGCACTACAAAAAAATACACTTCTGTGATGATACATGTTTGTCATAGTAGGTCACGTTTTTTTATCATGCATGTACATCCATGATGATTTTATGACAGAATCAAGATTGTCATACATGTGTTGTCGTAGAGGTGTTCCATGACATTACCAAAATTATCATCACGGAAGTGTCCACTTCCATGACGATAAATCGCGCGTCATAGAAGTGCTTTCGTCAAGGGTGACCGACACATGGCATGCACCGTAACGGGTCGTCATTAACCTATCAGGTCCGGTTTTGGATATGATAACCCGCTAACAGCCACGACCAATGGGGATTTTCCATGTGTAAATTTCTCATTTGCCGGAGGATCCATGTGTCGGCTCAGGGTTGGGATAGATGTTAACCGCCCATTTGACAAGAATCGCTAATGAAACGTTGACACTTGGGACAGCCCAATAGAGGCCCATATAGGTTTAAAAGCCATCCCAGGAACATGCCCACAAGATTTCGTCAGATCTAATGGATCGGCCAGTTAACAACCTAACATTTTGTGGACCCAGTTATAGCCCACATCAGATACGACACGTTAAATGACTGCAATACTCTGGGCCAGTTTACGACCCATATAAGATTTGGCTAGTTAACAGCCTGCAATAGTTTGGGCCAAATTACGGTCCATACCTGATCGGGCCCGTTAACTGACTTTCATTTCCTGGGTCAAACTACGGACCATAACATATATGACCCTTTAACAGCTACTGTACCATTGGGCCCATTAGGGGCCTTATTTGCTCTTTGGCCTCTTAATGGCCCGTTTAACAATTCGGCCCCATATTAGGTTCGGCGTGTCAGCGGCCCTATATACGGATGGGCCTCTTTCGGCCCGGTTTCAATTTCGGCCATTTAAAGGCCTGAGTTTCTCCTGGGCCTAATTATGCTCTGTAGTTACTTTTGGCCTCTTAACGACCCGCAGTCTTCGTGGATACATTCTAGCCCATACTGCCTATCGGCCCGTTAAAGTCCCTTGAGAGTGTTGGGCCAAATTTTGGCCCGTTATACATCCGGCTTGCCTCCTGCCCGTCATGTATGGGTCAACCAAGCCCAAAAACATTTCAGCCTATTAATGGCCCGTTAGCCGAATGGGCCAATAATGGGCCGATTTATATTACAGCGCGCTGTCGGCCCATGATTTGTTAGCCACAATTAAGGTTGAATCTAGGTTTCAACATGTTAAAAGCCTATTTAATTTTTCGGCCCAATTAAGGCACGCGGTATACTCGGCCTTTTAAAGGACCGAAACTAATAGTGGGCCAAATTAAGACTAGAACTAACTAATGGCCCAAGATGATTGTAGGCCCATGGTTCGGCCCATACTAGTGATTTGCGACCGGTCAGTTTTAGTACAGAAATTATTATTTTATAAACCTATATGGGCTCATTGCACATCGATTGAAAATTATGACCTTTTCTCAGAGCGACGACAGCAAAAGCAGCAAATAAATTACATCATCATGACGAAGAATAAACCTAGACTATACAACAAAGAAATTACAGCATATTACATCCCCTGGGCATCAAAGTTCGCTACCAGCGATAATAAAGGGCAACCAGATAGCAAATTCCATAAACTGGGCAGGTGTCCACCAGTGGAAGTAAACAAACCGACAAAATAATAGACAAAACCGACAACACTTCAACACAGTTCAAGAAAGGTTAGCCCGGCCCAGGAGCTGCAGCGCAAGCAGCTTAGCAACCTGATGAGACTGCACTTCTTTGACGCTTATATCCACCAATTTAAGCTTCATATCATCAATAGACGTCATGTACTTATGGTTAATCTTGCATAGAGATTGGTGTTCCAGTCGGATTTGAGCGGAGGCATGTCTTGCTGCTTGAATTTCAGACTGAAGAAGTCCAACATATTCAGGCGGCGACTTCATCGAGCTTGTGTCATTGAGTAAGTTCGACACTACATCAAGATATGACTTTGTGGTTGTATCCCTAACCTCAAGATGTGTTACCTTCTTCTCTGGAATATATGTTAGAGGGACAAACAATGGGTTCGTCTCACTATCATTGTGGCAGTTCTTCCTAGCGGTAGTGCTTTCACCCTAAAAGAGAAACAAGTAGGTGGGTAACAGGTTTTGCAAGTATAAGCATCAGCGCTGTCAATTCATCTCATTTCTTTATCAGAAATAAAGAGACACGGTTTAAAATAGCATTAACATAATAGGCATTGTCCATAGTTAAGATGGTAGGAAATGGCATTGTGCAGGAGTGGCCAGCATCACCAAACCACTGGATTACAGATCAAGAACACAAGCATACATATAGTTCTAAACAACGTATAAGCATGTATGGTGAGTGTACTGTCAATTTATACCATTTCAGATTGGTAGATAAAGAGACACGATTTAAATAACATTAATATAGTATGGCATTGTTCATAGTTGATGCATAGTAGGATATGACATTGTGTTGTTGTTGGTAGTTTCACCAGAACACTAGATTAAAGATCAAGAACACAAGCATACACATAGTGCTAAAGAAGATAACTTGCTATGTTTAGTTTAATTTACATGGTACAAATAAGGAACTAGGTTGTACAACTAAAGACTAAAATTCAGAAGGAGAAACTTATGTTTATGTACTTCTTTATAAACGAACAAACAATTTGATGCAGACGACAAAAATAAACAACATTTGCACTCATAGATATCCAAATATACACAAAATTTGAAGGCTCAAGTAGGACAAACTTACATTAGTAGTGAAGACATGCTCTATAAAGCCCTTGTCCATATCGATGGGGGCGCAATTCAAGAAGTTTACCGCACACTCTTCTTCAAGATCATTGCCGTTATAGTACATTTTGTTAAGAGTAAATATAGATGTGAAAATATAGGAACAAATGGCGATTATTTAACTTAAGATGTAGAGTACAAATGTAAATACAGAAGGCACTGCAAGAGCAATGCGGAGATAAACTTCTTCAGTAACATTGGTTTTATTCAATATTTTGGCAAGAGTAAATGTAGATCTGATGTGTAGAAAATGGAGGGCAATGGAAAATAAGGTGCAGAGTGTACATGAAGCACTAGCTGACAAATATAAGTACAGTGACGAAGGACAACAGATACTTACAAGAAAACTGCAGAACTAAATTTCTTCATAAGCATTGGATTTATTCTACATTTATTTAAGCATTCATATATATTTGATAATTTGGAGCTGATAGTGGATAAGCAAGCTATAATGCATAATGATGTCACATAATCCACTGTAACATCCCAAAATTTCAATTTGGAATGTTATACATTAGATCATCATTGCATATCATATATTATTGCATTTTGGTTTGATCCTAGAAATTTCACGCAACTCAAGGACCAGCGGAGAGAGTTGGGGATTTCGTTATTTTCATATTTGAGTTTTCTCAAATTTTGAAAAGAGGATCATTTGATTTTAATCATTTTATCTTCGAATATTTCAATTATAAAAATAAGAGAGAGGGAATAAAATGTCTTTCCCAAAATAAAGAAATACTGAGGACTTAATAATAAAATCAAATAAGATTTCATTTCGAAGTTTTATCGCTATTTTATTTTGAATTAGGAAAAATACGCATTTTTCAAACTTGCATTTTAGACCCAAATAAATGTTCATATTGTTCCGCATATTTTTAGAGGACGAGGAAAATTTATATCAGGATTTTTGGAGTTCGTTTAGCATTTCATTTCTTTCTTTTTCTGCACGTCTGAGTTATTTAAAAAAAAGTCACCCGACCAACCGGGCCGTGTCCGACCCGGACTCCTGGCCCGCCGGCCTTATAAGCCGGGAGGCCGACCCCACCAGCCCCGCCCGCCCGCCCCCGCAAACCCTAGCGCCACCGCCGCCTGAACCGCCCCGCCGCCGTCGGTTCCGCGTCGCCGTTGGCTTGCCTCCCCGCAGCGCCGCCGCCACCCCGGAGCCGCCGCCGCCCCGTTCCGCCGCCCCGCCCCCAGATCCCCTTGCCGCCGCCTCCGCCAGCCCCGCCGGAGATCGCCGTCGACCTCGCTGGACCCCGACCTGAGGTAGCCGCCGCCGTCGCCGGTTTTCTTCCGGTTAACCGCTTCGTTTTAAAAAAAACAATGTCGTTTTTTTATAGATCGATTTAGTTTTATTTCGGTTTATTTATTTTGCAGACATTCGTCCATATGTTCGTTTTAATGAAGGTTTTCGTCGTTTAGCCGCAGACAGCGAACGTTCGTTCGTTAGCCTGTTCGATCGTTTTTCTTTTTCTCCGATTTTCCGCGATTATTTCCGATCGTGATTTCTGATCCGATTTTAGTTCTAGTATAACTTTTCGCTCGTTTATCGGAATCAGGCGATTCAAGCGCCTAGAGTTTCGTCTCAAAACCCTCTTTCCATTTAACCAACTCAAACAAGTTTTTGCTACCGTACAATTTGACTTAGGTCCAAATTAGTAAACGAAGCTTGTTTCTTTCGCCGTTGGACTTTCGTTGCTTTGTTTGATTTGATTCTTTTTACAAACCGGAGTTCTTAAGTTGAACTTTCTGGTTAGATCTCTTATTTGAGTTATACCCGTGCATTAGATGAGTGCTTATTGTATGCTTGTTTGTTTGCGATAGAGGACCCGGAGTGTGCCGCTTGCTACTACGAGTCTCTAGGTTTCACGGATCATCAGCAAGGCAAGTAAAACTTTGATCATACCCCCCTTACTATCCAGTTTTATTGCATTAGATCAATCCTCAAACAATTGCATGGTTAGGATCTGACTTAATATGTGGGTTTTGGGGAAGTAGATTAGTTAGTACCTATTACCTGTTTTATTATCAACTCTTTGGGGGTTACTTCTATGTTTGCTTATATTGCTATGCTATGCTAGTAGACATGGATTGGGTGAGTGTATCCATGACAAATGTGAGATTATTAATTACTGGTTTACTTAAGGTGGCAACTTTAATACACATTTGGGTGGATTGAGGCACCTGGGGAACCCAGTGTTGCCTGTATTTTTGGAAATCCCGAGGTACCATGTCATTCTCCTATGGACCGCCACCCAGGCTCAAAGGGATCATGGGATTATTCATGCTAGAAACTCCGTGTGCAGCCGCAAGCTACTATGGGCTCTAGCATAGTTGAGTATGTTGTGTGGCCTCTTTCAGTGGTAGACAAGCAGATGTAGGGGATGTAGGTTGGTACAGTCTACCCAGAGTAAAGAGTTAATGCTTCTGAAAGACTGTGTCTCGGTCATCCGTTTCTCAAACACCATGTAGTGCGAGAAATCCAACAGAGGAAATCGAGTCTTACGGGGAAAAGTGCGCAAACCTCTACAGAGTGTATAAACTAATCATGGTTAGTCGTGTCCCCGGTTATGGACGTTTTGAGTATCTAGTACCTGGATTATCATGTAAATCTCATCATGTTATTTAATTAATTATGTTTGGGTTAATGATGATGCTTAATTGGAATTGAGTTGGGTGAACCTTCTCAATGTTTAATAACCAGATAGTTAAATAAAATTTATTCCTTTGTTGTAGGGAAAAATTGGCTTTATGCAAAACTGTAACCATAGAGCTTTCCACCAGCCATATATGCATGTAGTGATAGCATTTTTCTGTTCATTCCTCTCTATGTGTTACATTGCCAGCATATTCCATGTGCAGACCCATTTTCGGGCTGCAACATTCATGTTGCATACTTTTCAGACGACGAGTAAGGTGCCTTAGGTCGTGATCTTATACTCAGTGATGCCGTTGGAGTTGATGGACTCACTTTATCTTCCAAGCCTTCCGTTGTTATTGTTATTAGATGGCCTTAAGCCATATTTATTTTAATAAGTTCTCTTTTGAGACATCCGATGTAATAAGTGTGGGATTGCTACTCTGTTATAAATCCTTCAATTACTATGTGTGTCAGCATTACCGATCCAGGGATGACACTGATGCACAGAAATCAGACTATTTGAGGTCTGGTCGCTACAAGATGGTATCAGGGCACACGCTAACTGTAGGGCACGACCACTAAGCTAAAGCCCTAGATCACTACTCTCTTCTCATTTCTAACTCCTCTCCTTTTCTACTCTTTTAGGATGGCGGATGCAAGGAACAAGTTCACACAGCCAGATGAAGATACACCCTTTGGACGCCACTTAAAGGAAGTCACTAGATACCTGAACATCGGAGTACCAAGCTTCACCGGGACATACATCGCCACTTTTCCAGAAGACGATCATTGGATGATTCAAGTTCAAGTTCCAGGAAGGACGTTCATGCCCGTCACTGAGCCCATAGAGTTTTCCTTTGATGAACCAACCTGGAGTCTAGGAAAGAGCATGGCAACCCACATCACCATGGGACGCATTGGAGAAGTTTACCACAAGGATCTCAAGGATACTATTTACCAGATTTGTCGGCGCCGAGAAGAGCAATGGGAGATGAACAACACCAGGAAGGATAGATCAATTGCAGCTTTCATCCAGGAGTTAAACCAGCACATTCATCGCCAGGAGAACCAGATGTGCGCAGGCATGATAGATCTGAAGAAGGCTATGACCAAGATCACGGAACTAGAGGAAGAACTCAAGTCTACACGTGATGGATATGAGGAGTAAATGATGACACTCGTGGAGAAGAATGATGATCTGAAGAAGAAGCTAAAAGTATTCATGGGATTCCCTGCGACTTGAGGAGAAGACGATGATTGCACTTGCCCGGAGAACTACATCATCATCGACGACACCGACTGGGACCCAAACGATAGCGATGATGACTTTGTTGATGAAGCTGGAGCAGATATCATGGAGTCTTCGACTGATCAATTTTTCTAGTCGACCACCATACAGTAGTAGTATTCTCCCATGTACATAGTATATTCCGAGCACTTTTGTAACGATAGTTAGACCGTTGTATGGCCTTGTTTGGATTGATTGAAGTGATATTGATTGTGTTTGTCTCATGTGCATATGGGTAGTGTTTTCTCTCTAGACCTCACTCTATTCTGTATTCTCATCTTTTCTAAACTCTCAGATGCCTCCGAGACGTGACAATGGATTTGCATTCCCACCGGAGCTCACTCAGTTGATCCAGAAGCAGAATGCATTGATGAAGATGCTAGTCCAGAATCAGAATCAAGGGAGCAACAACAACAACAACAACCCACCACCACCACCACCTGTTGATCACTTAGACCGTTTCTTGAGGCTGAATCCGCTGGTGTTCTCCAGTAGCAGTGAGCCGATAGTTGCAGATGATTGGCTCCGCAAGATGGGAAGGGAGTTGACCACTGCAGGATGCACAGATGCGGAGAAGGTGCGTTTCTCCGCACATTCGGTTAATGGACCCGCATCATCATGGTGGGAGAATTTCACAGCACTTATCCTATCGACACTGTCACATTGGACCAGTTTCAGCAGGCTTTCCATACTACCGATGTTTCAGCCAGAGCTATGGCCATGAAGAAGTGTGAGTTTCGCAACTTGCGCCAAGGTGCACGTACAGTTGGCCAGTATATGGATGACTTTAGTAAGCTAGCACGTTATGCCCTAGACGACGTTGCTATGGATGCAGCTAAGCTGGAGAAGTTTCTGGAAGGATTGAATGATGAGCTGAGTATGCAGTTGATGGTGGCAACCTTCAACAACTACCAGGAGTTGGTAGATAGAGATCTCATGATTGAAGGGAAGCAACAGCATATTGACAACCGCAAGAGGAAGTATGGACAAGGGAAGTACAATTCTGGAGCTCAGCAGAAGCCTCGTTTTACCCCGAACTCGGGAGGACCTTTTCAGCATACCCATGGAGGAGGGAGTTCGCACAACCATAGTGTCCCCAAGAATGGTAATGGGAATGGAGGAAGCAACAGACAGAACCGTACCAACCCATCAACCCTATCCAAGAAGGACCTGAGCCACATCACTTGCTACAAGTGCCACAAGACTTGACATTATGCCAATGAATGTCCTGAAGCTAAAAATGGAAATGGCAATGGAAGCTCTGGGAAGAAGCCGAACCCTTTCAACCGGGGACAGGTGAACCACGTTAGCATGGAGGAGGTTGAAGCCCAGCCAGATGCAGTAATAGGTAAGTTTTTGGTTAAGTCATTTACTGCAATCGTTCTTTTTGATACTGGAGCACTGCATTCATACATATCAAGGGGATTTATGGATAAGTATAAACTGCCAACCCAAGCCCTTAGGTCACCCATGTTAGTAACCTCGCCAGGAGCAGAGTATATGGCTAGTCTATGGTGTGATGTGTTACCATTAAGGATTGGTAACTATGTGTTCCCCTCAGACCTAATAGTATTGGAGTCGCAAGGACTGGATGTGATATTAGGCATGGATTGGTTATCGAAGTATCGAGGGAACATTGAATGCGCCAGTAAGTCGAATTTGCTTACCACCCCAGAAGGAAGAAGGATCAAGTATGTATCCCGGCATGTGCCGACGAGGACTCAAGTAAATTCCTTATCAGGAGTTGTACAGGAGGAAGTACCAGTGGTAAAGGATTTTCCCTGACGTATTTCCAGAAGAGTTGCCAGGCATGCCACCGGATAGAAACATTGAGTTTTCGATTGAGCTTTTGCAAGGCACAGGGCCAATATCTAAGATACCGTACCGGATGCCCGCAAATGATTTGGAGGAAATTAAGAAGCAGATTAAGGAGTTACTGGATAAAGGCTATATTCGCCCAAGTTCGTCACCTTGGGGATCACCAGTGCTTCTAGCGGAGAAGAAGGATTGATCATTGAGGATGGTTGTTGATTATCGAGGATTGAATGAAGTGACTATTAAGAACAAGTACCCACTGCCGATGATCAATGATCTATTTGACCAATTGTAAGGAGCTAAGGTATTTTCCAAGATCGATCTGGGATCATGATACCATCAGCTGAAGATTCGAGAGCAGGATATACCTAAGACAACTTTTACCACTAGGTACGAGCTATATGAGTATACCGTTATGTCATTTGGTCTGACTAACGCACCTGCCTATTTTATGAACATGATGAACAAGGTGTTTATGGAGTTTCTGGATAAGTTCGTCGTGGTGTTCATTGATGATATTTTGGTCTACTTGAAAAATGAAGAGGAGCATAAGGAGCATTTGCATTTGGTACTTGGGAAGCTCAGAGAACATCAGTTATATGCCAAGTTCAGCAAGTGTGAGTCTTGGTTGAAGGAAGTTGGATTCATCGGACACGTTATATGTGGAGAAGGAATAGCAGTAGACCCCACCAAGGTTGTCATTGTGACAAATTGGGAAGCCCCCACATCAGTTGGAGAGATCCAGAGTTTTCTTGGACTCGCAGGATACTACCGGAGGTTCATTGCGAATTTCTCGAAGATTGCAAAACCCATGACGGATTTGTTGAAGAAGGACACCAAGTTCAACTGGAATGAGGAATGTGAGGCCAGTTTTCAAGAGTTGAAGAAACGTTTGGTTACATCACCCGTGTTGATTCTACCCGATCAGCGCAAGGATTATGAAGTATATTGCGATGCTTCTCGTCGAGGACTTGGAGCAGTGCTTAGCAGGAGGAAAGAATTGTTTCGTATGCCTCACGACAACTTAATCCCCATGAGTTGAATTATGCTACACATGATTTGGAGTTATCAGCCGTAGTGCATGCATTCAAGACATGGAGAAATTTTCTCATCGGAAACCATTGTGAGGTGTACACGGATCACAAGAGTTTGAAGTACATATTCACACAGAAGGAGTTGAATCTCAGGCAAAGGAGATGGTTGGAGCTCATTAAGGATTATCATATGAGATTGCGTTATCACCCCGAAAGGCTAACGTAGTATCCAATGCATTGAGTCGCAAGAGCCATGTTAACACTCTCATGACCGGAGAGTTACCCAAGGAATTAGTCGAGGATCTTCGCGAGCTATTTTTGGAGATAGTTCCGAGAGGCTATGTAGCAGCATTGGAGATTCAGTCTACTTTGATGTAATAGATCAGAGAAGCTCAAAAGACAGACAAGGAGTTTGCCGAGATAAAGGAGAAGATGAGCAAAGGAAAGGCTAAAGGATTTCGTGAGGATGAGCACGATACCTTATGGTTTGAGGACCGTGTTTATGTGCCTAATGACTCGGAGATCAGGAAGTTGATTTTTCAAGAGGCCCATGATTCGCCTTATTTGATTCACGCAGGAAATACCAAGCTGTATTTGGATTTGAAGGACACTTTCTGGTGGACCGGAATGAAGAAGGATATTGCGGAGTATGTAGCAGTTTGTGATGTATGTTAGAGAGTGAAGGCAGAGCATCAGAAACTAGCAGGATTGCTACAGCCATTGCCGATACCCGAATGGAAGTGGGATAAGCTAGGCACGGATTTTATCATGGGATTACCCAGGACACGTTCAGGCTATGACTCAATATGGGTTGTAGTCGATCGTTTGACGAAAGTAGCTCATTTCATCCGAGTGAAGACCACTTATACAAGTGCTAAGTTGGCAAAGATATACATGACCAGGATCGTATGTCTGCATGGAGTTCCGAGGAACATTGTATCAGATAGAGGAACCCAGTTTACCTCAAAGTTCTGGAATCAGTTGCACGAAACTTTGGGTACCAGGCTAGAGTTTAGTACAACCTTTCATCCACAGATAGATGGACAGACCGAGAGAGTCAATCATATCCTGGAGGACATGCTGAGAGCTTGTGCGCTAGATTATGGATGAACACTAGTAGCAAAAGCCCCATTTGCCCCGGTTGGTAAGGGCCTTTTGTCTCGGTTCTTGAACTGGGACTAAAGGGTCATTTATAATGCCCTAGACCTTTAGTCCCGGTTCGAACACGAATCGGGACAGATGGGCCTCCACGTGGCCGGTGTGCCGAGCCCAGGCAGGAGGGCCTTTGGTCCCGGTTGGTGGCACCAACCGGGACCAAAAGGCATCCACGCGTCAGCATTTCAGGGGTTGGGGTTTTTGTTTTTTTTTTGAAAGGGGGGGAGGGGGTTGGGGGTTTTGGGGGGTTAATTTAGGTGTTTCATATATTGTGTTAGCTAGCTAATTAATAGAGAGAAGTGTCCTCTCTTATGTCCGTGCTTGGTCGACACTACGTAATATACATAGAGAGGCCCTCGACACGCTAGCTAGTAAGAAAATGAAGGAAACCATTAAGTACATAAGTTCATCATGCATACTGACAGTAGTGATCAATCAACCTCTCCTTCTCCGAGAGATTGGTCGAACAACAAGTTTTCGTATTATCTATCCGACGCTACTGGCTACATACATATACAATATGTAAGATCTCTTACAATCCCCTAGCAATTGAAATCAACTTCCACATGGTATTCTCCGACTTTATTGATGATGTGGTCAAGAAAGAATCCCTCCAATTCCTCTTGAATTGCTTTCATGCGATCTTGTGGTAGGAGTTCATTCCGCATCTGCCATGTCTAATTTGAAGAAGGGGGTTAATACATATATATGAATGAAACTCAACAGAAATGATGGTGTAATAAAATGAAATTGTGAATATTATTGCTTACGCACTTCATATTGTCTTTTAGAGTAGCCCCGCTTATTTTTCTTAGTCGCGTTGTAGATGAACTCGCACACATAGTATCCACAGTAATCATTCCCTTGTTCCTGCCACAAGCACTTTACGAGAAATAAAGGTCAATCAAACTGATAATCAAGCATTATAAATGGCATTGATGAAAGTATAGCTATAGAATCAACGGGAGGTGCGTGCAACTAGCTAGCTAGTAGTACTTACTTTCGGGTATGTATAACGCAGCTCCTTCGGCAGTCCCGGAGCTTCTGCGGTGAACTGTTTCCAAAACCTACAAGACAAAGAAAATAATAATTATTACTTGAGATATCAGGAAATTAACAAAAAGTTGCCGATATGGTGCGATAATGATCGATTGAACTTACTTGTTGAGCATTTTAGTCATGTCCTCATAGGTTTCGGGATCTTTTCATCTCGAGTCTAAGACGGTTACTTGTCCTCGCTCAAGCTTAATCTCCCGAAGAACATAGTGGAAGTTGTGCACGCATGCATAACTCATCAATTACATTACTATAACCTCGCTCGAGTAATAGGGGAAACCGAATATGCACACGACAGTAACACTCACTCGAAGTAGTAAGGAAAGAGTATTAAATCTTTGTTTTGATTTTTGATCAACAATTGTTTCAAGTTGGCCTCGGCCTCTTCGGCGTTCTTTGTAACCAGAAATTCATCTATGATATTTGTGTTAATGAACCCAATATCATACATTTCTTGTTTTCTGCACTCGACGATCTTCAATCTGCATAATATAGTGAGGATAATTAATTATAAATACATGCAATGAAAGAGCTGAGCTATATATAGAGACTTAATGACAGAAATAGTACTTACAGACAGTAGCAAAAGACCGTTAATTTATCGAGGGCCTTTTGATTGAAGAACTCGAAGAACTCCTCAAATGGAATAGGCAACAGATCATTTCCAACGAGGTCGTGTTCCTCTTTAATTCTCAGATACGAAGTATTCGTCCCCCCAGACTCTCTGTAGGTTTTCATGTACCAATTATGGAATCTTCGCATTATCGTTGTTAGAGAGAGGCTTCCCATACTCGTATTTGTGTTCATCCACCTCCATGAAATCAAAATGTACATTGTCAGGCAGCTAATCTCTAAGATTGCTATAACCGGGCACCATCCCCGGAGCATTAGCGACGATGTCGCTAGACACATTGAGCGGGGGCACGATTGATTTGATCGTTCGTCGAGCTAGGCAATTTTTTTCACAGTTGCTCGTTCTTTTGACCTTTGATGTCTGATAGTACTTCCCGACCGCTCCGCTTCGAGATATGCCTTTTCAGTAATGCGTTCACAGTTGGTTTTCGGCGGAGACTTTGGTGGTTTCCTCAGGGCATCGATAGTGCACTTTGCTTTCACCGGGTCTACCTTCTCCTCCGGAGGTGGATGTCTCTTTGCTTTCAACCCTTCAAAGGAGTCCTCCACTTTGGTCCGCACGATCTTCGCGTTTTCCTCCTCGGTCCTCTCGTACGGTAACTTCTCTAGAGGCTTGAGAGGTGGACCGTATCTGTATTGCCTCCCGCCTCTGGCTGTACTGCTAGACGCTGGAGTAGACGGAGCGGCTGCGGCATCTGTCTTCTTTCGTGCTTGCTTACGAGGCGGAGGAGAAGGACTATGATGCGCCGGAGTAGCCGGGGCGGTGGCGGATCTCTTCCGCCCTTGCTGGCGAGGCGGAGAAGGAGGAGGCTGCTGGCTGCTCGGGCGCGCCGGCGCAGGCGGAGAAGGAGGCGGAGTGCCGCCACGTGTCAGAGAAGGAGGCTGTGTGCCCTAATCGTCACTCGCCGGAGGAGGAGGCGGTGGAGGAAGTGGAGTGCCCTGACTCGCCGGAGGAGGAGGAGGAGGAGGAGGAGGCGTCCAGTTCAAAAGGTTGATGAACTCCTTCCGCCATAGGCATGTAGTCTTCAGAGCAGAACCCAGCCGAGTCTCCCCTTCACCGGTACGGTGGTCAAGTTGGAGGTCCTCAAATCCCTCCGTTATTTCGTCCACCGTCACCCTAGCATATCCTTCTGGAATCGGACGATAGTGAAAAGTTACGCCGGGTTCAGAAGGTCGAACAGAGCCGACAGCCGCCTTGACTTTTAAGTTCTGCCATTGCATCATAAGGTGGCAATTTTGAGACTCTGTGATAGCATCCACGGGGTAGCTAGCAGGAGCCCTCAAGACATGCTCCGGCTGAAGCTTCGGCAGTTCGGGGGAAGCTTCGACAGTTCGTTTGCTGCGATTTGCTTCTCGTTCCTCTATCGCTTGTACCCTTGCGTGCAGTGCCTGCAGTTCGGTCTGCTGCACTTTCTTCCTCCTCTCCTGGCATTTGTAAGCGCCTGCGTCCGGAAACCCAACCTTCCACGGAATGGAGCCTGGCGTGCCTCGTGTCCGTCCAGTGTCCTCAGGATTCCCGAGGGCCATTGTGAGCTCGTTGTTCTCTCTGTCTGGAACGAACGTCCCTTCCCGTGCCGCATTGATATAGTGTCGAAGCTTCTTGACTGGTATTTTCATTTGATCGTCCGTCCAAAGGCACTTCCCTTATACAGGGTCCAAGGTTCCGCCCGCCTCGAAGAACCAACTTTGGCAACGGTCTGGCTAGTTCATTGTCTCTGGTTTGATCCCTTTATCAAGCAGATCATTCTCAGCCTTGGCCCACTTAGGCCGGGCTTTGAGGTAGCCACCTGACCCCGTGCGATGGTGAACCTTCTTCTTCGCAGCATTTTGCTTGTTTGTCGCTGACATCTTCTTACTCTTTTCCGATGTCTTGTAGGCCACAAATGCGGGCCAGTGATATCTGATCTTCTCATATTTGCCAAAGAATTCTGGTGTCTCTTCTTTGCTGACTAAACTTTTTAGCTCATTCTTCCACCTCCTGAATTGGCCTGCCATCTTCTTAAGAGCACGAGACTTGATTAATTGCTCTTTAACTGGCTTCTCTGGATCCTCCTCTGGCGGTAGGGTGAAATTTGCCTTCAGCTCAGTCCAAAGATCATCTTTCTACATATCATTGACATAATACACCTCAGGGTCTTTGTTCTTAGGCTTATACCATTGATGGATGCTGGTCGGGATCTTGTCCCTAACAAGAACCCCGCACTGAGCAGCAAATGCATCCTTTGTCCGGATGGGTTCAATCGGTTCGCCGTCATGCGCGATTGTTGTGATCTCAAACCTTTTATCCGAGCGCAACTTTTTCTTCGGGCCTCGTCTCTTTACCGAAGTTGTGCTCGATCCGGAGGGCTAGAAAAAAGAAGAAAGACAAGAGTTAATTAATATGTGTACATATACCAAAACAATGAATGCATCAATTAGCTAGTCAGCACAGGCTTAACTAATATATATACCTGGCCGGACTCGGTTCGGTCACCGGAGCCGTCATCATGGTCTCCTTCTGAAAATATTACGACATGACAATTATTACACAAACATGATAGTAGGTGGTTATATTAGTGGCAAACATAGACCGAGCTTATTCCGTGTTTGGGGTGGCCTCCACAACGCTTCAAGGGTAGGGGCGCGGCGGGAGGGGTAGGAGACTAACATCGTTTTTTTTCTAGGGTTTGGGTGTCCTAGAGAGTTTTGGTCGAGTGAGAGGGCCGGGGGGTGCTCCCGTGGTATAAGTTATCACGGTCGAAGTTATCCGGGAGGGGGTTATATCGACAACGACGACATACATACATGGGAAAATAATGTTATCGGGGAGGG
>NC_041383.1:342978022-342979827 GCF_002162155.2 Triticum dicoccoides | reverse complement strand
TAAAAAATAAGAAGACGAAGAAGAAATAAAAAGAGAAGAAGAAGAAAGGAATAGAGGAGAAGATTGAAGAAAAAAAAGAAGAAAAAAAAAGAGGAGAAGAAGAAAGGAATAGAGGAGAAGAAGATAAAATAAAATATTCCTTTCTTCTTCTCCTCTATTCCTTTCTTATTCTCCTCTTCTTTTTCTTCTTTTTTCTTCTTCTTATTTATTTCTCCTCTTCTTATCCTTTCTCCCTCTTCTTATTTTCCTTTTTCCTCTCATTCTTTTTCTTCTTCTTCCTTCTTAATATCACTTAGCAACTTCTCCTCTATGTAACTTTTGCATATATAAAACTTTTCCATGGATCATCATTTCTCATATATATCGAATATATATCCATAGTCATATATAAAAACTTTCTATATATGAAAAAAAACTTTCTATGAAAAAAACATTTTTGACATATATATTTAGCATATTCTAAATTTTCCTAACTCTTTTACAACCAAAAAAATTACATATATAGAAAAAACTTTAATACACATATGAACAAAAAATACATATATGAACAAAAACATGCTCTAACCAATTTTTTATACATTTTGAACATCTACATACACATAGCCACATACATACACATATACATTATATATATATATATGAACAAAAAAATTAAACTCAGAGTTGCCGGGGCGGCGCGCGACGAGGAGCAGGCGGCAACGGCGAGCATGGGGCAGGGGCTCGGGTTGCCGGGGCGGCGCACGCGTCAGAGCAGGGGAGGTCGAGGCGAGGCGGCGCGTAGGGGAAGGGCAACGGCGACGAGGAGCCGGCGGCGATCCGACGGGGCAAGTGCGCGGGGCGACGGCGACGAGGAGCGAGCGGCGACGGCGAGCACGGGCAGCCTGGCGGCGGCGTCGATGAGCTCGGCCTCGTGGGGGGCAAATGGTCGATGAAACTGAAAAATTCCTAAGTCCTACTTATATACACAGAGTATTGGTCCCGGTTCGTGACACCAACCGGGACCAATGCCCCCCTTTAGTCCCGGTTGGTGCCACCAACTGGGACCAAAGGCCAGTTTTCGGCAGCCCAAAGGGCGGGAAGCGGCGGCCTTTGGTCCCGGTTGATGGCACCAACCGGGACTAAAGGTGGGGCATTGGTCCCGGTTGGTGCCACGAACCGGTACCAATTCCCCCCCTTAGTCCCGGTTGGTGCCACCAAAAGGACCAAAGGCCCTTGTGTTGCCCGCGTCGCGGCCAAAGTTTAGTCCCACCTCGCTAGTTGAGAGGGCTCGAGAGTGGTTTATAAGCGCTGCTGCGCCCACCCTCTCGAGCTCCTCTCAACTGCAGGCTTTCGTGCCTAATCTCACACTATGCTGCTGTGGGCCTATTGGGCCTTCTGCGGGCCTGAATCCTAGCCCAGGTTGGGTTTCTAGTCGTATTCAGGCCGTGGTGGCCCAATAGGTGGCAGTTTTTTTATTTATTTTTTCCAGTTTTTTGTTTTGTTTTTTGCAATATTATTTTCCTTTGTTTTTTGCTTTATTTTTTTAATTCTTTTTGCTTTTAGGTTAGAAAAATTATAAACTTTCTTCTAGTGCCATTAGTTTTCAAATTTGAATAGTTAAAATTTGAATTCATTGAAATTTGTGTGAATCACAAGTTTGTGATTAACTTTACTATAAAAATAGTTTTTTTTTCATTTTTTTGTTTTGTTTTTTGCATTATTTATTTTCTTTTGTTTTTTGCTTTATTTTTTAATTCTTTTTGCTTTTAGGTCAGAAAAATTATAAACTTTCTGTTAGTGCCATTAGTTTTAGAAAAATTATAAAC
>NC_041383.1:342966007-342977571 GCF_002162155.2 Triticum dicoccoides | reverse complement strand
ATAAACTTTCTGTTAGTGCCATTAGTTTTCAAATTTGAATAGTTAAAATTTGAATTCTTTGAAATTAGTGTGAATCACAAGTTTGTGATTAAATTTACTATAAAAATAGTTTTTTTCATTTTTTTCATTTTGTTTTTTGAATTATTTATTTTCTTTTGTTTTTGCTTTATTTTTTAATTCTTTTTGCTTTTAGGTCAGAAAAATTATAAACTTTCTGTTAGTGCCATTAGTTTTAGAAAAATTATAAACTTTCTGTTAGTGCCATTAGTTCTCAAATTTGAATAGTTAAAATTTGAATTCTTTGAAATTTGTGTGAATCACAAGTTTGTGATTAACTTTACTATAAAAATAGTTTTTTTCATTTTTTCATTTTGTTTTTTGCATTATTTATTTTCTTTTGTTTTTTGCTTTATTTTTTAATTCTTTTTTCTTTTACGTCATAAAAATTATAAACTTTCTGTTAGTGCCATTAGTTTTAGAAAAAATATAAACTTT
This sequence comes from Triticum dicoccoides, assembly GCF_002162155.2. Lineage (NCBI taxonomy): Eukaryota > Viridiplantae > Streptophyta > Magnoliopsida > Poales > Poaceae > Triticum > Triticum dicoccoides. The sequence continues at coordinate 342,977,076 of NC_041383.1, read as the reverse complement.
CTGTTAGTGTCATTAGTTTTCAAATTTGAATAGTTAAAATTTGAATTCTTTGAAATTTGTGTGAATCACAAGTCTGTGATTAACTTTACTAAAAAATGAGCATAGATGCGCCTATAGAGAGAATTCAACCTAAATTCATAATAAATTTTTATGAATTTCAGAGAAATTCAGTATGAATTTAGGTCAAATTCCCTGTATAAGGGCATCTATTTTCAATTTGAGAGGAGCTCAACAAGGCAGAGAGGGAGGGGCTTATAAAGCGGTGTGAGCGCCCTTCGGTCGGCGAGGTGGGACTAAACTCTGACCGCAATGAGGACCAACCCTTTAGTCCTGGTTTGTGGCACAAACCGGGACTAATGGTCATGGGCCAGGGGCTAGGTGCATTGGTCCCGGTTCTTGCGTGGAACCGGGACCAAAAGGTCCAGACGAACCGGGACCAATGGCCCACGTGGCTGCCCTCTTGAGAGTTCTTGGTGAGAACATAGTTGACAAGGAGCGAACCGGGATTAATGGTATTACGAGGGCAGAACCATAAGACATTAAAGCATTTCAAATGAACTCTGAAAAGTTGAAAGTTGGCATGGTATCATAATTTCACCCACATAGCATGTGCATGTCCAAAATGGACAATGGTATCATACTCGTCTGTTACAAAGTTGGCATGGTATCATCATAATAGTTGCGGGAGAAAGTCTTCACTTTTTCTTCGCTTGTGTCATTTGCTTATTGCGCAGTAACCATGGATAATCTTCATCGTTTATCAGGATGCTTGGGTCAGCCTTGACTTTGAAGGGAGGAATTTCATGAAACTTTTCACAATCTTCACACATGTCTGTCTTGCCCTCCACTCCCATGATGTCCCTTTTCCCTTAAAGAACTATGTGGCGCTTTGGCTCATCGTATGATGTATTCGCTTCCTTATCTTTTCTTTTTCTTGGTTTGGTAGACATGTCCTTCACATAGATAACATGTGCCACATCATTGGCTAGGATGAACGGTTCGTCAGTGTACCCAAGATTTTTCAGATCCGCTGTTGTCATTCCGTACTGTGGGTGTACTTGTACCCTGCCTCCTGACAGATTGACCCATTTGCACCTAAACAAAGGGACCTTAAAATCATGTCCGTAGTCAAGTTCCCATATGTCCACTATGTAACCACAATATGTGTCATTTCCCCTCTCGGTTGCTGCATCAAACATCAGGACTGTTTTGGTTGGTGCTCTTTTGATCTTGTTCAATCGTGTAAAATGTATTCCCATTTATCTTGTACCCTTTGTAAATCAATACAGTCAAAGATGGTCCCCTGGACAACAAGTACAACTCATCACAAACAGTCTTGTCACCTCTAAGACGTGTTTCCAACCAATTGCTGAAAGTCCTGATGTGTTCACATGTAATCCAGTTGTCGCACTGCTCCGGGTGTTTGGAGTGCAGACTGTTCTTGTGTTCATCGACATACGGGGTCACCAAGGTAGAGTTCTATAGAACTGTGTAGTGTGCTTGAGACCAAGAATATCCGTCCCTGCCAATGAATGAATTAAACACAAAACCCAATGACATCCTCTGTTTGATGGCCCATGGAGATGCTTCCTTCTGGCCTAGCACGGTTATGGACATATTACTTTAGGACTCCCATGAACCTCTCAAAGGGGAACATATTGTGTAGAAATACGGGCCCCAGAATGACAATCTCGTCGACTAGATGAACTAGGACGTGTGTCATGATAATGAAGAAGGATGGTGGGAACACCAGCTCGAAACTGACAATACATTGCGCCACATCACTCCTTAGCCTTAGTACGATTTCTGGATCGATCACCTTCTAAGATATGGAATTGAGGAATGCACATAGCTTCATAATGGCTAATCGGACGTTTTCTGGTAGAAGCCCCCTCAGTGCAACCGGAAGCAGTTGCGCCATAATCATGTGGCAGTCATGAGACTTTAGGTTCTGGAACTTTTTCTCTGGCATATTTATTATTCCCTTTACATTCGACGAGAAGCCAGTAGGGACCTTCATACTGAGCAGGCATTCAAAGAAGATATCTTTCTCTTTTTAAGTAAGAGCGTAGCTGGCAGGACCTTCATACTGCTTCGGAGGCATCCCGTCTTTTTCGTGCAAGCGTTGCAGGTCCTCCCGTGCCTCAGGTGTATCTTTTGTCTTCCCATACACGCCCAAGAAGCCTAGAAGGTTCATGCAAAGGTTCTTCGTCACGTGCATCACGTCGATTGAAGAGTGGACCTCTAGGTCTTTCTAGTAGGGTAGGTCCCAAAATATAGATTTCTTCTTCCACATGGGTGCGTGTCCCTCAGCGTCATTCGGAACAGCTAGTCCGTTGGCACCCTTTCCAAAGATTATGTGTAAATCATTGACCATAGCAAGTACGTGATCACCGGTACACATGGCGGGCTTCCTCTGGTGATCTGCCTCGCCTTTGAATTGCTTGCCTTTCTTTCGACATTGATGGTTGGTCGGAAGAAACTGACGATGGCCCAGGTACACATTCTTCCTGCATTTGTCAAGGTATATACTTTCAGTGCCATCTAAACAGTGCGTGCATGCGTGGTATCCCTTGTTTGTCTATCCTGAAAGATTACTGAGAGCGGGCCAATCGTTGATGGTTACAAACAGCAACGCGAGCAGGTTAAATTCCTCCTGTTTGTGCTCATCCCACGTACGTACATCATTTCCATTCCATAGCTGTAGAAGTTCTTCAACTAATGGCCTTAGGTACACATCAATGTCGTTGCCGGATTGCTTAGGGCCTTGGATGAGAACTGGCATCATAATGAACTTCTGCTTCATGCACATCCAAGGAGGAAGGTTATACATACATAGAGTCATGGGCCAGGTGTTGTGATTGCTTCTCTGCTCCCCGAAAGGATTAATGCCATCCGCGCTTAAACCAAACCATACGTTCCTTGGGTCACCTGCAAACTTAGTCCAGTACTTTCTCTCGATTTTTCTCCACTGTGACCCGTCAGCGGGTGCTCTGAACTTCCCATCTTTCTTACGGTCCTCACTGTGCCATCGCATCAACTTGGCATGCTCTTCATTTCTGAACAGACGTTTCAACCGTGGTATTATAGGAGCATACCACATCACCTTCATAGGAACCCTCTTCCTGGGGGGGTCGCCGTCAACATCACCAGGGTCATCTCGTTGATCTTATACCGCAATGCACCACATATCGGGCATGCGTTCAGATCCTTGTACGCACCGCGGTAGAGGATGCAGTCTTTAGGGCATGCATGTATCTTCTGCACCTCCAATCCTAGAGGGCATACGACCTTCTTTGCTGCGTATGTACTGTCGGGCAATTCGTTATCCTTTGGAAGCTTCTTCTTCAATATTTTCAGTAGCTTCTCAAATCCTTTGTCAGGCACAGCATTCTATGCCTTCCACTACAGCAATTCCAGTACGGTACCAAGCTTTGTGTTGCCATCTTCGCAATTGGGGTACAACCCTTTTTGTGATCCTCTAACATGTGCTCGAACTTCAGCTTCTCCTTTTGACTTTCGCATTGCGTCCTTGCATCGACAATGACCCGGCGGAGATCACCATCATCGGGCACATCGTCTGGTTCCTCTTGATCTTCAGAAGCTTCCCCCGTTGCAGCATCATTGGGCACATCATATGGTTCCTCTTGATCTTCAGCAGGTTCCCCTGTTGCAGCATCACCGTATTCAGGGGGCACATAGTTGTCATCGTCCTCTTCTTCTTCGCCGTCTTCCATCATAACCCCTATTTCTCCGTGCCTCGTCCAAACATTTGTCACACCCCAATTTTCATGGCACAACACTTAAGATGATAAATCATGATAAAGTGTGGTTTGACAAAATTTTTTTGCATTATTTGACTTTTTATTTGAGTTGGTTTTGTCTTTGTGTCTTCAAGTGCTCTTAAAAGTCAACATAGCTTCACCTTCTATACTTCATCTCCTTGCCCCAAGCTTCTGCACAATGATCATGCCATGTGTATAGAGAAATATAGTATTTTCTTATAAAAATAATTTGGCCAAATAGTATTTTCAAAAATTAGTATTCCAAAAAACCCTGAATTGAGGTTTGCACTGCAAGTACTTGATTTGGGGTATGAAAAATATTTCAAAGAGTATATTTGAAACCTATTAGATATAGGATTCCCATAAACCACAAAAATATAATTTTAAAAGTTATTTTTCCTATTTTATTTAAAAGCTTTTTCTTAAGGCCAGAAATGGTCTTTAATAGGGAAAAATTATTTTATTATTTTAAAAATATTTGACAAAAATCAGGGAAACTCAGTAGGCATACATTTCCCACATATAAGAGTTTCAACACATGGTCATGTTCAAAATATTGGACAAAACCTCCCAAAACCATTTCTGCCCATTTCAAGGATTTGAAATATTTCTACAGGAAATATTTTCACAAAAATCCAAGGAAAATCCAGCAAGTCACAAATGCATAATGTGATCACCTTGCAAAGCCTCATATCAATTAAAGTCATTTTGGTTCACCAAAATACCCCCAAAACCCTCTCTGACCAGAATCAAATTTGAACAACTTTGTACTACCAACTTTCTCTCCTTGACCCCAACTTTGGCGAGCATGTTCACATGACCAAATGAGGCCACTACACCAAGTGGTGCATCAAGGAGAAGTGATTTCCTCAACTAGATCTACACAAGTTCATTTCTGCTAATTTCTAGGGTTTACAAAAGTTGCATTGGCAACTTTCCCCAAATGGACTCAACCTTGGTGGAACATATTATTATCTCATGCCATTTGACCCTGTCAATCCTCATGGCAATAGGAGTTCATCTTCTTGCCCAAACCAGCAACAAACACCTTCTGCCATTTTACTAAAACCCCCGTTTTGACCACTTCAACTCTTCTCCATGGCCTCAACTTTTTACCACAGCCCCTCGTAGACCTCTTCTACCTCCAGTAGCAATGGCTGCATCTCAGATCAATAATTGAGGGGTGAAACCTCCACATTTACCCCTCTGGACAACCACATCACCCTTCTCTCTCACCCCTCCTCTCTCACCAGAGCCCCTCCAGAGCATCCAAGGCTCCCACTCCTTTCTTTAGTCTCTCCCACACCTGCTAGACACCAATGGACGTGCCCACTGTGCATATAAAATGGCATGTCGGCCATTTGCATGCTCTGGAGCGTGCTACAATGCGCTCCCGCACTGTAGCCGCCCCCTTCCAACCGCCTCCGGCCACCTCGGGCCTTCCCAGCACGCCAAACGATGCAACTCGACATCCACGGCACGCTGCACTATCGGCCCCCTCCTCTCTCCCTCTCCGGCTCTCCTCGCATGCAGACAGAGCGCCGTCCGAGCGCGCCGGTCATTGCCCACGATGGGGACCCGCTCTGCCACGTTCCCCGCTCCCTCTCTTCTCCCCCCTGGGCGTAGTCGACCCCCACAAATGCCCTAGACTCGACGCAGCACCCTCCCGAGGCCCGTAGCGATGAGCACGAGCTCGCCGGTGCACGAGCCCACGGTGGACCACCGCTCGCCTCTATAAGTCATCCCCGAGCCCTCGTCTCACCACCACTCATCCCCTGCCACTCCAAATAGCCCCACTGGGCCTCCTGTTCATCCCGAGAGCCGCCCAAGATCGAGATCGAGCGCAAGCTCCGCCGCTTCGGGTCGCCGTCAATCTCGTGGTACAGGCCTCCTTTGCCCTCTCTCTCTCTCTCTCTCTCGATCTGGAACCGCCTCACCTCACTGACCCATTCCCCTCTATCTTCCGCTCCTATTGCAGCTCGGAACGAGCTAACCAGGATCCTCCCGAGGCCCTTCCGCCGGCTTCCTCGTCACTGGCGAACCCCTACACTCCGGAGACCGCCTCCACCTCCACCCGAACGGCGACTCCGCCCTGAGCACACCGGTACCATCGGATCGCCTCACTGTCGACCACAACGACGCCGATGAGCTCACCTCCCTCTCTGGCCCGAGGTTGAAGACGACGGCCGTGGGGCCCATCAGTCAGCCTCACATACTGACGGGTGGGCACCACCCGTCAGGTTTAAAACGCACGCGCGCGCGAACCGTTTCGCTGCGACGGCTGATGGTGTATTTTGCCTTTACGCCTTCGACGTGGCAGCCTTGCGCGGGCTGAATCCCCTGTTAGCCTGCTGCACTGTGGCCTTTCTGGCCCAACGGCACGGTGCCATTTTCCTTTCTTTTTCTATGATTTTTCTAGAAATTCCCCATATTTAAATATTTATCCAAATTAAATGTTTCTAACTCCTAAATTCTTTTAAAAATCCCACCTATTCAATGGTGTAACTTTCATAAATATCCATCAAACTTTTCTGCACTGTTCAAATTTAAATTCAAATTTGAGCATTTATATTCCTCTCTGAAAATCCATTTCCCCTATTCTACAACTCCAAATCCATAACTAGTAATTTTCCCATTCTTAGATCTCCCCTAGTATTTATCAAAAATAAGTTGACATTTTTTTGAGCACTTTGGTTTTTTCTGTTTTACTATTGCCTTATTTTCTCGTTAGTTTCTTGCGACGAATAGATACCGTATTTGACGAAGTAGTTGGATAAGAAGAAGGAGAAGGACTTGAAGACTTTGAAGGCCAAGGCAAGCAGCCCTTTGACCATGTCTATGAAACCCTTTTTATGCATGTCATATAGCACCATATTGTTGTTGCAATGGAATCATGATGAGGTGGTAACCACTTTGATGGATTGCCACTGTATTTCCTCATTGATACTTGCATTGTGCATGACCCTACCATCTTATGAGGGTTATGCCGGTGGGAGTAGATAGGATGCTAAAGTAGATGCTACGCAAAAAGGGACGGGTATATGCATGATGAAGGAGACAAAGTATTTTCAAAAGACTTTTCGAAAACTCCGTCGGGTGCCACTTATGCCCGAGGGAGATAATGAGATGGGTAACCACTTGATGAAGAAGTGGTGTACCGAGGCAAGTGTGTGTGTTGTTTTCGAAAACGGATTAGATTTAAGATTTTTCGACTGTCCCAACCTTACATGCGCAACACTCTACCCTTGTATGGGAAAGGGCATTATTGATTACCTAGGACGATACTAGCTTGGATCCCGCTACTAGTGACGGGGGAGAGTTGGTGCTCTCTCTCGGGACGGGGACGTGCCAGGTAGGGCTGCCATGACTGTTTTCACAGGGCATCGGATACACTGTTGTGTCCCCTCTCGGATGTTACGATCTCGAGTGAGTCTCGTATGATGTACATCATGAGGATATGGAACAACGAGTGGACTCCTTGTTAGTGTCGTCTAGGGAAAGATAGTGATCGGGTGCTTACCCCGGGTACTTGAGGTACCGCGGGTCGTGGATGACACGGAAGTTCCCCCGATCTTGTGGGTAAAGTGTGCAACCTCTGGAGAGTGTAAAACTATTCGAATAGCCATGTCCACGGTCAAGGACAGTTGGCCGGTGCTGCTTAAACTACGTCTAGAGTTTCACAAACCAGTGTGTGTGTTTGGATAATTGGGAAGATCTACTTGGGTCAAGTCAAAGGACTTGACATGATTGAGTTGGGTTGAGGCCCTCTCTATTTATGTTGACATCTGTAACCCGTCCTCATGGTTACTTGAATTCTCCTGATGCATGTCTTACAAGTTGTTGAACATGTCATTGCACTCAAAACTAGCTTTCTGCAAAAATTTACCTATATCATGCTTTGTGATATCTTGAACAAAAACATGGGTTGCTTGCGACTACATTCAAAGTACTCATTGGCTTGCCGCTGGTTATTTAATTGGCCAGGCATGGAAGAACAGGAGTTCGAAGAAGAGTTCTTTGGAGACGAACATGCGAACTAGGACGTTTCCCAGTCAGAATGCCTGTAGGGTTAAGGCAGGTCGCATGGGTTCTACTTATCGACAAAGATTCCGCTGCTTAAGTTTATTTGATATTCAGCCCTTGTGGCTTTATCTATGTAAGACTTGACCATAATGGTCATAATTTATGTAAGACGGTATGTATGGATGTAAGACTCTTGTTATTCAGCTTCTGTGTGTTCAGTGAGCATTGATCTCTGGGATCACTGTACACATGCATTCGGTGATCACAACTTATGAGTCGGGGTCCCCACAACATTATAGTGTGGCATGAAACCATTGTAAAGCAGGTGGGTGTGAAGGATTTTCCGGTCAGAGTAAGACTTCGTATTCCCACATTTAGGGCATGGACAACACATAAAACCATTTTTCTTGTTTGCCTCAGCCACTTCGAGAAAATCATGCACGCCCTTAATGTACTCGGAGGTGTGTCTGTCACCGTACATCCATTGCCGGTTCATCTGCATGCATTATATATAATTAAGTGTGTCAAAAACCATTACAGAACATCATGAATAGATAATTAAGTGACCTAATTAATAGAAGTTCATGATCACATTAAAACCAAAGTACATACATAGTTCTCATCTAACAACATAAAGCTCTCCAGAGCATCTAAATTAATTAAACCATACATTGAAACTATGTAAAACATTTCAATGCGAAAACAAATGCGATCATAATCGCAATCAAGGTAACAACTAATCCAACTGCATAATGATACCAAGCCTCGGTATGAATGGCATATTTTCTAATCTTTCTCATCTTCAAGCGCATTGCATCCATCTTGATCTTGTGATCATCGACGACATCCGCAACATGCAACTCCAATATCATCTTCTCCTCCTCAATTTTTCTCATTTTTTCCTTCAAGAAATTGTTTTCTTCTTCAACTAAATTTAACCTCTCGACCATAGGGTCGGTTGGAATTTCCGGTTCAACAACCTCCTAGATAAATAAAATCTATGTCATGTTGGTCGGCATAATTGTCATAAACAATAAATGAACCAATAGTTATGAAAAGATAATATATACCACATCCGAATCATAGACAGGACGAGGGTCGACGGGGGCGGATACCAAAACCATCGCAGTATATAATAACAAGCAATAAAATAGTAAGAAAATTAGACAAGTATCTATCTAAAGCAAGAATTTTTCTTTCTTTCAGAAAGAAGATAAGAACAAGAGGCTCACCATGGTGGCGCCGGCGATGAGATCGGCGCGGGCGATCGACGATAGTGAAGACGAGGACGGGGCATGACTGGCCCCTAATATAAACCTAGACAAATCTCAGGAAAAATAGAGTTCGGAGGTCGTGCTTCGAGAGGAGAAAGCTTAACTAGTGTGGCTCGGGCATTTCATCAAACACCTCATGTGCATAGGAGGTGAGCTAGAGCACCACAAAGCCCTCCCCTCCTTGGCCAGAGAAAAACAGAGCAGTGGAGTGCTATGCTCACGGGCGAGGGGTATATATAGGCACCTCAATGGTCCCGGCTCGTGGCACGAACCGGGACTAAAGGGCAGCCTGTCGTCCTAGTTCAAGCCACCAACCGGGACCAATGGTGGTGGGCCAGGAGCCAGGCCCATTGGTCCCGGTTCGTCCCACCAACCGGGACCAAAAGGTCCAAACGAACCGGGACCAATAGCCCACATGGCCTGGCCGCCCCCCTGGGCTCACGAACCGGGACCAATGCCCCCATGGGTCCCGGTTCTGGACTGAACCGAGACTAATGGGCTGACCCGGCCTGATCCAAAGCCCTCTTTTCTACTAGTGCAAGTTGGGACGACAATTTGCCATATGCAGAGTTCTCTTACAACAACAGTTAACAATCCAGTCTGAAGATGGCCCCTTTCGAAGCCTTGTACGGAAGGAGGTGCAGGACACCGTTTTTGTGGGATGAAGTTGGAGACCGTTAGTTGTTTGGACCTGATTTGATTAAAGAGTCTGAAAGGAAGGCTAAGCTGATTCGTGATAGGCTCAAGGTAGCCCAGTCCAGGCAGAAGAGCTATGCGGATTCTAAATGCAAGGAGACAGTTTACAAAGTCGGAGACTGAGTTTATCTTCGTGTATCCCCACTTCGAGGAGTTAAGCGTTTTGGAGTTAAGGGAAAGTTAGCGCCACATTTCTTGGGACCCTACAAAGTTTTAGAGCGTATGGGAGAAGTTGCTTACAAGTTGGAATTCCCCGAAGGTTTGTCAGTAGTTCATGATGTGTTCCACATTTCCCAGTTGAAGAAGTGCCACACAGAGATGGTTGATATACCTCTGAGAGATACACTGCCACTGGAAGCGATTCAGTTGGATAGTGATTTGACCTATGAGGAGAAACCAGTCAAGATTCTCGGGTTTGCCAGCCGAGTCACGTGAAGCAAGGTTATGAAGTTTTGCAAAGTTCAGTGGAGCCACCATACCGAAGATGAAGCCACCTGGGAGCGAGAGGAAGGCCTACTAAAGGACCACCCTCACCTATTTTCTAGCCAACCCGAACCTCGAGGGCGAGATTCATCTTAAGGGGGGTAGGTTTGTAACATCCCAAATTTTAAATTTTGGAATGTTATAAATTAGATCATCATTGCATATCATATTTTATTGCATTTTGGTTTGATCCTAGAAATTTCACGCAACTCACGGACCCGCGGAGAGAGTTGGGGATTTCGTTATTTTCATATTTGACTTTTCTCAAATTTTGAAAAGAGGATCATTTGATTTTAATTATTTTATCTTCGAATATTTCAATTATAAAAATAAGAGAGAGGGAATAAAATGACTTTCCCAAAATAAAGAAATATTGAGGATTTAATAATAAAGTGAAATAGGATTTTATTTCAGAGTTTTATCGCTATTTTATTTTGAATTAGGAAAAATACGTGTTTTTCAAAATTGCATTTTAGTCCCAAATAAATGTTCATATTGTCCGGCTTATTTTTAGAGGACGGGGAAAATTTATTTAGGGATTTTTAGCGTCCTTTAGTATTTCTTTTCTTTCTTTTTCTGCACGTTTGAATTATTTTTAAAAAAAGTCAACTGACCAACCGGGCCGTATCCGCCCTGGACTCCTGGCCCGGCCGGCCTTATAAGCCGGGAGGCCAACCCCGCCAGCCCAGCCGCCCGCCCCCACAAACCCTAGGGCCGTCGCCGCCCGAACCGCCCCTCCATTGCCGGTTCCACGCCGCCACCGCCGCCGCCGCGTCGATGCTGCCGCGCCGCGTCGCTGTCGCCTCGC
>NC_041383.1:342856966-342965752 GCF_002162155.2 Triticum dicoccoides | reverse complement strand
GCCCCGCCGCTAGATCCCCTTGCCGCCGCTGCCGCCAGCCCCGCCGGAGATCACCGCCGACTCGCCGGACCCCGACCCGAGGTAGCAGCCGCCATCGCCGGTTTTCTTCCGGTTAACCGCTTTGGTTTTTAAAAAAACTCGTCGTTGTTTTTTTATAGATCGGTTTAGTTTTTTTTTGGTTTATTTATTTTGCGGACGTTCATCTGTACGTTCGTTTTAACGAAGGGTTTTCGTTGTTTAGCCGCAGACAGCGAACGTTCGTTCATTAGCTTGTTCGTCCATTTTTCTTTTTCTCGGATTTTCCGCGATTATTGCCGATCGCGATTTCTGATCCGATTTTCATTCTAGTATAACTTTTCGCTCGTTTATTGGAATCAGGCGATTCAAGTGCCTAGAGTTTCGTCTCGAAACCCTCTTTCTGTTTAACCAACTCAAACAAGTTTTTACTACTGTAAAATTTGACTTAGGTCCAGATTAGTAAACGAAGCTTGTTTCTTTCGCCATTTGACTTTTGTTTCTTTGTTTGATTTGATTCTTTTTGCAAACCGGAGTTCTTAAGTTGAACTTTCTGGTTAGATCTCTTATTTGAGTTTTACTCGTGCATATTATATGCTTGTTTGTTTGCGATAGAGTACCCGGAGTGTGCCGCGTGCTGCTACGAGTCTCTAGGTTTCACGGATCATCAGCAAGGCAAGTAACACTTTGATCATACCCCCCTTAATACCCAGTTTTATTGCATTAGATCAATCCTCAAACGATTGCATGGTTAGGATCTAATTTAATATGTGGGTTTTGGGGAAGTAGATGAGGTAGTACCTATTACTTGTTTTATTGTCAACCCTTTGGGAGTTACTTCTACGTTTGCTTATATTGCTATGCTATGCTAGTAGACGTGGACTGGGTGAGTGTATCCATGACAGATGTGAGATTATTAATTACTAGTTTAATTAAGGTGGCAACTTTAATACACATCTGGGTGGATTGAGGCACCTGGGGAACCCAGTGTTGCCTGTTTTTTTGGAAATCCCGGGGTACCGTGTGATTCTCCTATGGACCACCACCCAAGCTCAAAGGGATCATGAGATTATTAATGCTAGAAACTTCCATGTGCAGCCGCAAGCTATTATGGGCTCTAGCATAGTTGAGTTTGTTGTGTGACCTCTTTCAATGGTAGACTAGCAGATGTAGGGGATGTAGGTTGGTGCTATCTACCCAGAGTAAAGAGTTAATGCTTCTGAAAGACTGTGTCTCGTTCATTCGTTTCTCAAACACCATGTAGTGCGAGAAATCCAAAAGAGGAGATCGAGTCTTGCAGGGAAAAGTGCGCAAACCTCTGCAGAGTGTATAAACTAATCATGGTTAGCCGTGTCCCCGGTTATGGATGTTTTGAGTATCTAGTACCTGGATTATCATGTGAATCTCATCATGTTATTTAATTAATTATGTTTGGATTAATGATGATGCTTATATGGGATTGAGTTGGGTGAACCTTCTCAATGTTTAACAACCACCATGATAGTTAAATAAAATTTATTCCTTTGTTGTAGGGAAAACTTGGCTTTATGCAAAACTATAACCATAGAGCTTTCCACCAGCCATATATGCATGTAGTGATAGCATTTTTCTGTTCATTACTCATATGTGTTACATTGGCAGCATATTCCATGTGCTGACCCGTTTTTGGGCTGCAACGTTCATGTTGCAGACTTTTCAGACGACAAGTAAGGTGCCTTAGGTCGTGATCTTATACTCAGTGATGCCGTTGGAGTTGATGGACTCGCTTTATATTCCAAGCTTTCCGATGTTATCGTTATTAGATGGCCTTAAGCCATATTTATTGTAATAAGTTCTCTTTTGAGACATTCGATGTAATAAGTGTGTGATTGCTACTCTGTTATAAATCGTTCAAGTACTATGTGTGTCAGCATTACCGAGCCAGGGATGACACTGATGCACAGAGATCAGATTATTTGAGGTCTGGTCGCTACATTCACCAGGTATGAATGTAAGGACAATGATAGGACAACAGGTACTCACAAGAGCAAAGCTGCGACCAACATAGTTGCGATATCCTAGGTTTTGCGGTGCTGGTTCTATCGCCAATATATGTCGGGTGCTATGTGATTTCTCCGGTAGCACCACCTTTTTCAAGGACTTTTCTTGTACTCCTTCATGTTCTGCAATCACCCTCTTCCTTCTGGATGTCTGAAATACAAGAACAATATTTGAATGGAAAAACATGGTATGACGACAAATGGAATAGGTGTTCATAATGGATGGGCATGGCATCTTCACATATATCATGAGTAAACTAAGTAGATGGCGGTGCAACGAAGCAAAAGAAATGCAAAACACCTTATGTGCAATCAATGAAACCTTGCCAAATTAGAACATGCACCTTATTGGGTGAACAGGATAGGCCATCTGCCTTTGACTCCTTGAGCTTAGAATAGTCATTAGGATCATATCCTGAATACGAATCTATAGGTCGGGAGCATATGGGTTTCATTGCATCCACAATGGACCTCAATCCCTTGATGCCAAGTTTGTTACCCATTGAACTGTTCTGCAATATTCTTCTAATGTGCGCATTCTTATATTCATTGTGATTACGTACAATATTTGAAAAGCATGAAAACATAAATAGTAGTGAGATTATCTTTGTATTGCTGAGGATATTGTAATATAATAGGGGCTCCCTGTAAACCCTTGTGTGCTATCACTGGATTCTGATGAGAGAGCCCAGGTGTGCTGTAATATCGTGAGTAGATTAATATAATCTGGCACAACTACAAAAAAAATAGGATACCTATTGGGAGCTCCAGATCTAAGGATAGTTGGCAGATGATAGGTTCATAATATACCGTATAGAAAGTTTATTGCCAAACCATGATAACGAGAGCATAGAGCCAGTAGGCAGATCATAGTGTAGATAATAAGGGTACACCATAAGCACCATAAATAAATTGGGAAAGCGGAACTAGCTGGAAAATACAGGGTTTTGCCCCTACTAATATGCAGCATATCGATCACCTACAGGCCAGCTCTATTCATCTTAAGGTGCACAGTTGTTACTATCAGTCCAGTCTATCAAAGACCGTGCAGCTCCCATCATTTCCGGAATATTATGGCAGACCAACTCGAAGTGCAAAATAATGTAGCAGAACCGGCCCAATAGAGTTGTTGACTGCATATGCCCCTTCTCCACTTCCTGACAAGGAACATACTATACTTACTAAGGAAGAACAGAAGAGGAACATGTTAAAGAATAGGATGGGAAGCATATTATTGAGATTCCCTTCTTTCTATACAATGTTGGTTCCCCACCCATGATGAATCAGAGCGCCCATAGAAATGCAATTCCATGATGTCTCTCTATATGTGGCCACATACATTTGGAAACTCAAGTGGGAGCATTAGCTAACCAATCAAATGTGTGTCTGTTAGCTAATGTGAGTATCATATCACATTCGTATTTGAAGAACCTTAGAACGTATGATTGGTGTGTTCTTTAGCTGTAAAGGGTGGACGGTTTCTAGTAGGACACAAAGAACGTACATCTCGAAGCACCTACGATAATAGTACTGATTATATGGGAATGTCTACATCCAAGTCGGTTGACTTTCGTCATTTGGGTTAGTCAAGAATTTCAGGTGGTTGGATGAAGATCCTACGTCTACTAACCCTTCTTCTTCCTCGCCTCTTATTCTTCCCCTAAATACCAACGCACGGGTCGCCAACCGAACCACCGACCCCCGCCCACCCCTGAACCAACCACCACCTCCGATCTTCCGCTGCCGCGGCCATCCCTGTAGCTAACCCCACCCCCCACTCGCGTTGAGTTCTGCCTCCGGCGAGGACCCACCATAGCCCGACAACAGCCCCCCACAACCACTGTCCCCACCCGAAACCCTAAGATAGATAATGGGGTAGCCCTCCGGTGAGCCCCTTCCTTCCATCCGGTGAACTCCCAAAAATGGACTAACCCCAATTTGAAATTCAGTCAACTATCATTTAACCTAATGTGGAATATAAAAGGGGAAAACCATAAGCATTGCGAGTATAGTGGTGCGTGTGCCACGGCAGATCTGAAGGTGCAAGCCGAACAGAGGCAATGTCGCAACCAATGTTTGGTTTCAACTAACAAGTAAGATTCTATGTGATGGACAAGAAATCACAGTAAAGAGTGGCGATTTATTTTCTTGCTGTGATAAATAACTTGAGTAGATACAAAAGAGTACCACCTCTAGTGTGGCACCGTGTAAGCATCTGCTGAGGCGTTGAGGGTGTTACGGTAGCGATGGCTATCAGCAGTGTGGAAGCAGATCTAGGAGGGAAGACGGTGGCCGTGAGGGAAATATCCCGGCGCGATGGACGAGACGGTCATACGAGCGGCCTCGACAAGGAGAACAACAGTGCAGATGAAGCGAGAGGACGCAAATCAAGGATCCTGGTCTGAAGACGTGGATGAGAGCGGTCGATCTCTTGTAATGGATGACGGCGTCGGTGTATCAGCTCTAGCATGGTGGAGGAGGACGGCGGTAGATGGGGTGCCGGACGGAGGAGACTTCGGTGGAATGGGTGTTTTGTCCCCCACGGGGTATGAATGGGGAAATGGAGGGAGAGAGGAAGGGGGGAACCATGTCTTTAGGGCGTGCTTGTCTAAAATGGGAGGAAATTTACAAACTTAGCCCACGTTCAAAATTTCCTACATCACAGCAACAAATAGTCGGTTGGGGATAGGACGGTAATCTCGCATACACCGAATATTTGCCGACGGAGATTTCGGCCCACGAGAGTTTGTTTTGGCGTCCACCGTGTATGAATCGGGGAGGGAGGTCAGAGCCGATTTAGCCAAGGAGAAACTGTCTTTTGCCGCCCACAATGTATGAATCCGGGGAGGTGAGAGGCGGAGGCGGGTATGTCACGTTTGGGTGAAATGACAAGCCTACCCCTATCGAAACCTATAGAAATCAAGCCCATAGGCTTTTTTGCGTGTCAGGGATAGGCAGTAATTTCCATCTCGTAGATTTTGGTTTTGGGGGGTTACTGTGAATTTCCCCGCTTCGTTCAAACTTTTGCAGAGAAAGAGTGCACGTTTACTAGGCTAACTCAATTCGAATCCAGTTTGTATTTTTTTGGGAAGGATCGATTTTGTATTCGAATACAAATCTATATACATCATTTTTTATATATACTTTCAAAATCACAACACCCTTTATATATAAATATGCTTTACAAATGGCATGATCTCAGATTCAAAAGGCTGGATCCATCTTAATTTGGATTTTCAAATATTTCAAACCACTTTATGTTGAAATCCAATGTATGCATTCCTCGCTAACTGTCTCCAATTAATATGTGTTTCATGCGATTCTATTTTTTTACTTCTCAAACATGTATAATGTGTTTCACAAACGTAACATATAGTGTAATCCAGTTTAGACATTAATTTCATATAAACCATGTATTGTCTCTAATTAAAGAATCTATGGATCACTAATACTGATAAACTATATAACATTACACGTGTCCCCAAATTCAAATGAATATGCATGTTTGATAAACCAATTTTTTTATGATATTATCTATGTAGTGGTCTCTAGTTTAAATATTTGAATCCCCTTTAATCAGATATGCGTCTCATATATCTATCACTCATGCTTATATATCTCTCTATACATATACGCCTTCATCATCTCTTGGGTATCTCTCATGCTAGTTGTATGTCGACAATGATCTTTTATCTTCGTAACACACTGACGGTACTCTCTCCCTCGACCTTCACTCTATCTCTCTCTAAGTATACCTTGCTCCTTGATATGTGTCTCCAACTATGATTCTCCTTGTGAAATCTATTTCTCTCACACAAACACAAACTTCGCCTCCCAGGGTCTCATTTATCTCTAATATTCCCCTATGAGCAACTCGCACACCCCCTCTCACACTGAGATGTCTTGCACTCTTTAGATATGAGGTAAGACTCTGCTTCCTCTTAATTATCTCTTTCTCACAAACAAATACAAACTTTGTCTCCCAGGGTCTCATATCTCTCCACATTCTCTTGTATGTCGCTCACACACACTCTCTCTCCCTAGAGATATCTCGCGTCCCCAAACATGTCTCTCTAGCTATCACTCTGGTTGTGAAATATCTTTCTCTCTCGCAAACACAAAATTTCGTCTGACGGGATCTCATTTCTCTCTCATATTTGTTTATATGTGACTCACATGCACCCTCTCTCTATCTCTCTCACACCCACACACATAACTCAGCCTTCTGGTCCACTCGACTCTTATCCCTAACACACACTAGCTAGCATCTGTATCTTTCTATTTATCTTGTTCTCCATCAATGTTCTTTTCTCGCCCTCACTCTTTCTTCTTATCATGCACACTATATATGTTTCTCTCTACATGCACATGCGCCCTCTTTTTATCTTTCTCTCACACACACATAACTTCACCCACTGAACCACTCGGCAGTCATCTCTAACACACTCGGCGGTCCCTATAGCTAGGATCTCTATCTATCTATCTATCTATAGTTTCTCCGTCAACATTTCTTTCTCGCACGCACTCTTACTTCCTATCATGCATGCTATATCTGTCTCTCCATACATGCATCTATTGGTTGATCTCTTTTGCACAATCGTTTTGTCTCGCTCCCTCTGCTCGCGATTGATGCATGCTCCAGCCCACACCACTATCTCTTAAAGACAAAAACACATGCTCAATTATCGGGCCTTCTTCCCTCCACTCTCACATGCATGCATATTGTTATACCAATCTGTCTCTCCCATGTCTTTGATCTTATGACTTATGTCTTCTTTCTTTTATCTCGATCATGCGCGCACGCACACACACACACACATCCCATGTATACATGTATACCTCTCGCACATGTACATTTAAGGTCTCCTATGTCTCCATACGTAGTTAATTGCCCTCAGCCCTAACCCTACATTGACTCGTTCTCTTCTTGTGCACATAACTTCCTCCTGGATGGGTAAAGCACACACTCACACTTAACAATCTCCTTCTGGCTACCCCCCTCTCTCACTATTCCCCTATATCCCCAAAACCAATAAGACCATCCCTTCGTTTAATTCCCGCCTACATGCACCATCGATATATAGTAGTCTTCCTCGGTGTCTCTCGAACAAACATGTTCTCTCAATGTTAACTCCTCTCACGCGCACACGCCTTCTCTTCCCTATCTACGGGCATCTTCTCTCTCGCACCCCCTCGTTGCTGGCCTCTGCCATACACATCACCTCTCTATGATGAAGCCACAGACACTTAAATTACTTTCGCCACTGAAGACTCTGCTTCACACACACGCACGCACGCACGCACCCACCCCCACCCCCCACACGCACAAACACTCCATCGCACACACACACATGCTCTAGGTGGAGCATTTGTTCCTACCACCCTTCCGACAATCTTACCTGTATGATAAACCAACATCTTAATTTACTTGTATAACATGGACAAATTCGAATTTACTCTAGTAGTTAGAAAACTTCTCATAATTATATAGCATAAATAACGAGGAGGAAGTGACATTTTTTTACACAACCACGTTAACATCGCCACGTAAATCACTAGCTAAAGTGTAATACCATTATACTTATATCCCGATGCAACTACATGTACGAAGAGTAGAGTTGCACACGCACACTCTGTCTCTCAGAATCTCACACACATACGAGTTATGTGACGCCCCTAAGCAGAACCGTCTGTTACAATTTGTACACCCGCGGGTACACGTGATGGTGCACATTTATTTAAGCCAGACTGCGAACCCAAATAGTAGCCACATTCATTCCCCTCCCTCCGCCTCTTCTCTCATCGCTGTTGCCCGATAGCCATGGCCCGGCCGAAGGTAACGACATACGCCATTCTCCCGCCGGAGTGGCGCTTTTATCTGGAGGCACCGCGAAGCCCGGATTGCAGCCGGCCTGTCTTCGGAGTCTGGACTAGCCAGAGCAGCACACGGAGAGGACGATGATTTCCATTATACTTAGAGTTAAAGGGCTTTGAGTTTCACGCCACATTTATTCCACAGAGACAAGAGAAAGGAAATTTTAGTGGTCATGCATGCATCTTTTTGTGCTAGCACTCCTATATAAGGTTTGATTGGTCACTTACCGCTGACGTGCGCGGGCAGTGGAAAAGGAACAGGAAGGGAAGTGGGTTGTGGAGTACGCCAGTTGCAGCACAAGCTCCAAGGAACGTTTGTGCCAAACAATGCATTGTTGTACAGTATAGTCCAGTAGAGTATGAATTGGCCTTTAGGTTGCATGTGGATGACATGCCTGCAACATGCGGGCTGCTGTTCGACAGCCTACCGCTCCGCTTCGCATGGGTTGGTCACGCTAGATTTGCATGCATGCATGTCAGGCACGTACTTGTCGAAGGCGTGCTCGTAAAAGGGCGACCAGGTCCACTAGTCCGCGTTGGTCCATGCACCCGAAAAACAACTAATCCTAGTCGCTGTAAATGTTGTGCGTGCTTTAATTCCAGGCTAGTGGATGGACGCAAACGTGCCATACAACGAACCACCCGCCACCTCCCTAATCTCTATCTCCACTCTTCTTCTACTACTTCTACTACTCTTTTTTTATCTCTACTCGTATAAAAAACAGAGTTGGTGATGATGGTGTGCCTGCCACCCTGCAATATGGGCCGCTCGATTTATATCTGACAGATAGGAAGGGAACTATGGCAATTTTGCAAAAAGATACCCACACCCCTCTCCACATTTGCAAATAAGGCATTCCCTCGTTCATCCTTTTCTCTCACAAGATAAACTAGTCATACAAATGCATCTTGATGTTACGTGCAACGCACGAGGATGTTTCCTTGGGGGTCTCTCCAGTGCGGCTAGGCCGTAGTTGCAAGTTGACGCCCCTTGAGATGCCAACGTTGAGGGGCACTCGGATTTTGTCCGGTGAATAGGTAAGTGATGAGTTTGATCATGTAGTAAATGCATTCTAAAGACCACTTTCGTGTCCATTTCCTAATTCCCCCGCTGCCCACTATTTTAGGTTAGGCTTGGTGCCAGTGGAGATTGGCTTGCATATATACGACAGGGTACCAACATCAATTTCCACAACATTTACAATGGTGACACCATTCCCATAGAACCTTTGTCCAACATTGGATCAGCCATGCAACAGGCCATCACCTGAATTGGTATGATGGAACCACGATGAGATTGAAGCAGATAGCAAACTCAGAAGCCCTGATAAGGTCATCCGCCCACCAAAATTACACTCTCATCACTGTGTTCGACATCGCGATTACTTTCACAAACCCTGCACATGGCGGTCAAAGGTGGACCATGCTGTCTGCGGCCGATTTGTTGTTGTACGAGTACAGACGCCGTGCTCCTTTCTAACCGCATCTTCGCGGTGACAAACCAGGGGACTTGCTTCGTAAGCGATGTCCTACGGTATACTCCCTCTCTTCTAGTTCATTTGTTTTGAATTTTTTGTTTTATAAGTTTCAAATTCAAATTTAGAGCTCCACATCCCATGTTGAGATTACAATGTGCATTAAATCGTTGCGTGCATGTACTAGTTTTTTATTGGTCATTTATATTGGTCACGCATGCATGCATTGCAAGTAACATTTTTTACCACAATTTCTTAGGAAACTAAGTGCAATGATTGAGTAGTTTTGCTCGAGACCTTCCAACTAGACTTGTCTTTCTCTCCGGGTCACACTTTGTATCGTTCATACCACTAGTACTAGTGTGGTCTCCGACCTAGAAGTGGAAGAAGTGGAGACACTCTACCATGTTGTTCATGTTCCACTCCTTTCACTGACGTGTAGGACATCCAGCATGTGTCGTGTTTGGCACTCCTTCGCTGTAAGAGTTGAAACGCTAGCTTTCATCAAAAATAATAAATAAATATAACCCAACAGTGATACTATACCACGCGGTTTCCTTGCTCCTCGATATCAGAAACAATACTTCCGTTCGCCGACATGTGGGACGTTGACCAACCTGATCCACTTGCCATGCATGCAGAACTCCAAGGGAGAGTCACCATAGTCATCACGCCGCAGTTATAGTAACTAATGAGCCATCAAATCAGAGGTACAACCTTTGCCACCGTGAAGTTGCTCGGACTTTGTTGAATTCCGCTTCTTGAAGAAAACTACTGTACGAGTAGTACTGCTAGCTACAGTAGTATTGTACTCCAGTAGAGGCCTCCTTTGGTTCATAGGATAGGAATTTTACAGGAATAAGAAAATCAAAGGAAGTGAGATGACATGCATCTAAATTCCTATAGAGAAAGAGACCCCGTTTGATGCATAGAATAGGAATTTTTCCATTGAGTCTAGGCTAATGTACTGGTAATTTCCTCTAAAAACTACAGTAGTAACTATTACTGGTACATGCTCGTAATTAATTGAACAAACATACAGGCGACACAGACACACACACTACTACTAGTAGTAGTACTTCTCACATGCTGGCCAGATGCCATCATTCTCCTTCCTGGCTTCGTCGGCGACACCCCATCATGCTTGGATCTCCGCTGAGCTCTCCGCACCAACAAGTGCGTCCTCATATTTCTTGCGGCCATGTGCCTCTCTTTTCTTGAGTGCTTTCTGCCATTTCCGCTCCCTCTGTGCGACTTTGGCCGCCTCTTGCACTATCGCCCATTCGGCCTTGGCAGCTTCAAAGTCCGCCCATGTAGTTGTGAGGTCGCGAGCGGCGATGACCTCGGCATGGCGGGATGCCATCGCTTCCCTACCATTTTGTGTGCAGTTGTGGGCGGCGAGGAACTCGGCGCGGCAGGATGCCATCGCTTGCTTACCGGTTAGCGTGCGGCGTGGTGGCATGAACGGAGCTTGCTGAGAGCTCTGGGGCGGAGTAGCCGGACAACCGTATATAGTGCATTGGTTTGTCAAGAGCTCAAGGACAGAAGCGAAGGAAATTTGGACTCCCCTTCAATCCTGGTCATTTATTACGGAGTAAAATGCATTGGCAGTCATTGAACTTGTGTCGATTGCTCACTTTGATCATTGTATACGAGATATGGTGATTATATGGTCACCGGCTCAGCTAGCTCTATATTTGTCTGGTTGACCAGTCAAACAGTCTGCATGCGCCTCATTAGCTCATGTTCTATATCTATCTGTCTATGCGGGCTTACCTGTCAGTTGAGAAAGAAATAAAAACCAAAATTATGTGTATGTGAGGAATCAAACCACAGACACGTCACTGCAACGCACACTCGTCAGCCAAATGAAAATGAAATACTTGGCGTTAAATGCAAAAACCAATTTTTTATATTATACGTGATGCACACATTAGCGCACACCGTCCATAGACGCAAGTAGCATGTATGCATGCAGACACTCACGCTCACACCGTCAAACCATGCTAATAATGCATGCACGTCGCCCCCCTCAATCAAAGTCCTGCCCATGGCACAACGCAAACGGCAAGCCCGTCACCTGCGCACCCTGGTGGTCTCACAAAAAAAGATGTTTGCAGGCGGCCTCCGCCAATGCCGAGCATGTATTCACCTAGCTCAACACCAATGTCATACTCGTGCTTGGGCACCGAGCTGCTCGACATTAGCCATGGCTCTACATACGATGCGACGACATGACTCGGCGACTTACTCACGTATATCATCCATCACAATGACAATCTATAAAACAACCTAGCTAGAGAGGGTACTATGGTACCTATATATGTATCCTGAGCGACCGATCATAGTGCCACTGCACGCGAGTGTGTGTTTGATCGATTCGTCCATTATTCGTAAGTTATGCATGGTTGTGTGGTGTCTAATTGTGGTCGTCGAAGGCTAGCTGGCGACAAGAGGGGTTGCATGGACGCCTGGTTGTCTGTACGTGTTGCATACACTTCAAAGGCTCGTCATCCATGAGTTCACATTTTACCACCACGCCAGCATCTGACCGCCCTGGCCTACCGAAACCCCTTCCATTGCTAGCATGCGCTTCCCACCTGAAACGTTCACCGTGGATGCAGAACGTCAATGCTGCATTCATGCCCGACGCAACATCTGACTAGAGCCGGCATTCCAGCAGTGTGACGACCGAGAGAGCGCCTCCCATGCGGAATTTTGGTGCAAGCGACTGCTTTGCGTTAACAACACCATGGCTATCCGTCCGTCTGCTGTTCACATTAATGACACACGACCGCTGATGAACCTACTCCGGCGCCAGCCGTCTATCCGTCTGCTGCGGCTCATTGCCATCCGCCTGTTATATTAACTTCAGCCCCATCTCCCACGCATAGCCAAAGACCCACAGTCATTCTCCTTCGGTTCCCTTTCTTCTGTCGGCACCACTCCAAACATGGCCTCCTGGCGCTCCAAAGCTCTCTTGGACGTACAGTCTCAGGAGCAGACAAAGGACATCGGCGGCTGCGCTCCGGGGGCGCTCCAAAGATCTCTTGGACATACTACTGCAGGAGTAGATGAAGGACATCACCGGCTCCCTCCCCCAGTCGCCCTCTGCAGCCACGACCACGAAGCTGGCGCGCGTGCGCGGGCGCAGCCGGCAGCGAGGAAGAGTAGTACATGGTAGGTCGCCGCCGCTCTCGTCCCAGGAAGGCCACCGCTCCTCCACACAGTCGACGACAAGCTTGGTGGGGCAAACATCAATGGCCGATTAGCCGCTTGACGGTGACGTGGAGGCAGAAATCTTCCGAACCATGTGCTCCGGAGGAGGAGGTTATCGAGGCGGAGCTGGACAAAGCTGAGGCCGATGAGGAGGAGGCAAAGGCGGTACCCGGAGGGTTCTCGAGGCTCATGGCCGGACATGGTAGTCAGGTGCTGGCGATCGTTTAGATTAGGTTTACAATAGGTTTTAGTACGATTTATGCGAAATATGTAATGAATTTCATCCAGTTTATAGGAGAAGTTTTCAAAATGTAATGAATTTCATCCAGTTAATTTGAATTTGCTTTGTTTGCACTATAACACGTCATACCACTCAAACTAGCCCGCCTAACGCGTGTGAAATCCCCGCCCTCATCATTTTGTTCCGGATTCTATCGATCGATCGCATGAAAATGTTACTCTTTGCAAGTTCAAACGGAAAACGCGGCACACTTAAAGCACGCCTGTCGTATTCGCATCACACCCCCGACAGTCAGGCTCACACACCGCTCACCAGAGGGGACACTCGTTGTTTTGCATTTTCACTGACATGTGGGACTGCAATTAAATAAACTGTCGATAGCTGAAATCTAATCGCTCAGTGGGCGTCGACTGAGAAGAGAGAGAAGGGGGAGGGAGAAGAGATCGCCCGCCCGCCACGCATGGACCCCAAGAAATATGGTGATAATGTTAGGTGGGCCATGCGGGAGTCTGGACCGCTTCCAAGCCCGCTTCTGACCACCCTGGCTCACCCAGAAAACCCCTCCCCCGTCCCGCGCGCACTCCCCCCTCAGACTAGCCACAATGGA
The DNA here is from genome assembly GCF_002162155.2 of Triticum dicoccoides. Taxonomy (NCBI): domain Eukaryota; kingdom Viridiplantae; phylum Streptophyta; class Magnoliopsida; order Poales; family Poaceae; genus Triticum; species Triticum dicoccoides. The sequence goes on along the minus strand of NC_041383.1, from coordinate 342,952,282 downwards.
GAGTAACATACACTAGTAACATACACATGTCCCTAGACTATGTTACTACCTTCATAGTGGGTAGTAACATAAGTGTGGTAACATGCAAAGCTTCATTTATTAGGTTACAGACTTATATTGCATTGGGACATGTGATGTTACAGTAACTAGCCAAGTTACTCAAACTACCTCTCTCCTCATTAACTCATTGCCACATAAGCAAATTTGCTGAGTTGGACTTGATGTTACTGTTGAAGTTACTCCCACTGTGGCTAGTCTTAGACGCCAGCTGCCCACATTCATAGTAAGTAGGTAGTACCATACTGGGCTATAAGCCCGCTTATGTGGAGGAGAGAGAGGCATTGACAAAGTCAATGAGTGGGCTCTGCAAGAGCCCGTCTCTACACGTGCTCCTAGTTATAAAAAGACTAATTTTAAAAAAAGAGGTATAAAAAAACAATTGTGTCTAAAAAAGAAGGTAAAAACATCTGAGAGGAAATAAATAGAGAGAAACTGAGAAAAAGTTGTGACCTTATAGCCAACCTTATAGTCAACTCTACGGTAGATGAGGAAGGAGGGAGTTGTGCCCATGCCAAGTTCACTGGGCTGCCGTGTTTCACACTCCTCCATCGTAACAGTGGAGACAATGGCTTTCATAAAAAATAAACAATGAATACTCGTTGCTCATCCTTGATATCAGAAAGAATACTTTCATTCAACGACATGCGGGGCGTCGACCATCCTGGTCCACATGCCATGCAGAAAATTATCCTGGTCCACCCCGGTCGTAGCGTAGGCCCAACCTTTCCCACTGTAAGTTGGTCGGACGAAGGAACCATGATGACTTCATTGAATTCCGCTTCTTCAAGAAAACTTACTGTACCCAAAATACTGCTACCACACGCGAAGACTAGACGATAGTGTAGCACGTCATATCACTGAAACCCACTAGGCCAAACTAGCCCACCTAGGATTTGTACGTCTCTGTACTGCTATGATTTCATGTTCTAAAAAAATTCCTTTGTCAATCTAATGATTAGGAGTAAAAACAGGGTCTTTCTCTCTCTCTAGATCTCTCTCCATCCCACAACCCCTCTAGCCCACGTATAGACTCCCTGTAGCCACTCCGAAAGTACGACGTCACTACACATTCATGCTGTCGGATTAAGGGATCCGCAAACCCTTGCGAGGTTCAAACTCTGGGGTGTGTGCGGAGATCTCAACCTATCCAGCGTGCCTACTCGTGATCCTCCTAAGCCTGGCGCGTCAAGCTCAAGAGACACAAAGACATAACGGTTTATCTTGGTTCGGACCACCTTGCGGTGTAATACTCTACTCCCACGTTTTTCGTGGATTGCCTCGACGGGCTGAGGATGAACTAGTAAAGTGGATGAACTGGCCTCCGGAGGTCAAGTGTTCTTAAGTTGGTGTGGTGTGTTCTAGTTTTTCTCCACTTGCCTCTCTATGGTGGTGGCTAGTCCTATTTATAGTGGCCTTGGTCCTCTTCCCAAATTTTGGCGGGAAGGGATCCCACAACGGCCAGATTTGAAAGGGGACAAGTAGTACAACTTATCCTGACAAAAGTAGTCTTCGCCTACGAAAAGCCTCTGGTCATGACGCTGCGGTGGGCTCGTCGATGACCTCCGTCCTGTCGTCCTGGCGGTCTTGGTCTTGTTGCACCAAAATGGCAACCTTTGGCTGATTCCTCGGGACTCCGCACCTGTGGCTTGCCTTCTTTGCACCAAAGAGGAAACCTACGCTCTGCGCCCGCCTGGCGCCCCCCTGGCCTTGGTCGTCACGGCTCACTCAGCTGAGCCTCGTGAGGTTGCCTTACATAGAACTCTCCGCCCCTCAGGAGCCAGCCTGAGGAGGCCGATCCCCTCGGGGGTCTTGGTGTCGCCCGCCTCGCGAAGCTTGGCCCCTCGTGAGGGTCTTGTGTTGTCGATGGTGAAGCCGGGCCGTACTAGGCCGTCGATGGAGCCACATGGTGGGCCGCAGGCAAGCAGGGCTGGATACCCCCAAATCTAGGATACCAACAGTAGCCCCGGGGATCAAGGCGCGCTCGGACATGACTTGCAGGCAAACCCAAATGGTAAGTGCGGAGTGCCGCGGGCCCTAAACGCCTGCGGCCTTGATGATGTGTGGTGATTGATGGGATGTGGGCAACTCCACTTCCTCATGCTGCCTCGGCAACTATTTCCATCTGACAAAAGGGTTGCTGCCTGCTGCCAAGCTTTCATTGCCCCTTCTTCGTCTTGCTCCAGATCCCCTTTTCCCAGAAGCAGAAGAAATCTCTGGATCTGCCGATTTTTCCCCAAATCTCCTGCTCGATGGCCGCTGATAAGACCACGGCTTTTGCCTCGGCTGTCGCCCCCGCCTGGTATGAGCCGGTGCTGCTGCCGTCCTATGTGGCCAGGAAGAAGCTCCAGACCGTGCTCCTCCTGACGGCGAGCAAGGACAACGAGTGGAAGGATACGGCACTCCGGATCGCCACCGCTGTGCCGGAGCCCGCGAACAACACTTTCTTCCCCTTCTTCAAGCACAATGTCTACTCGGGGCTGGTGCCCCATTCTCCCGCTTCTTCTCCGCCGTTCTTCACCACTATGGCCTTCACACGCTCCACATCCATGCCAACTCCATCCTCCTCCTATCCATTTTCACCTTCTTCTGTGAGGCGTTCGTCGGGGTGATGCCCTCCATCGCCCTAGTTCGCCAATTCTTCTAACTCCGCACGACTGGTGAAAATCCGGTTGGGTGCATCGGCTTTGTTGCGGGACGGGGTGGTAACGCAATCTCCCGCGCCGGGAAGAAGGTGGAGGATGCTGTGAAGAGGTGGGTTTTGATGGATGCCAATTGCTCCTAGAGCTCGCTAGAGCTGTCGACCACATTTCCCGTCTGCGAGAAGGGGTGGCGTTCTGAGAAGATCACCCACCCTTCCCTGACGCCATTGGTGAAGAAGATGGAGAAGGACCTGAAGAGTGAGAAGCTGACGGGGCCCATGTTCATCAAGTTGTTCCTGAGGCAGTGCATCGCGCCGCTCCAAGACCACTCCCGCCCCTGTGGAAGCTTGGTGGTGTTGACGACAAGATCCGCCTATGCCAAGATGCCCTTCCCGAGGAGGAGTTGAGCAAGGTATTTCTCTACTTGACGGGGAAGGACCCGAGCAATCCTCCGGAAGATTGGCTCCCGCTGTACTGCCGGGATGACATCGAGGAGGTTGTTGCTGCTATGCTGGTCTTCGACGAGTTTGGGCTTGTGCGGCCGAGGCCTCCCCCGCCGCCTACTGCTTTGGTGCACCTGTCCTCTGATGATCAATCCTCTGAGGCCACCGAGGATGGGGTTGTGGAAGAATCCTCCGCCCCGCAATAGAGGGAGCTCCTACACGACTTTCCTGATGATGATGATGATGATGAGCCCCCGGTGGTGGAGGTGTCGCGCCCTTCTGGACTCACCACGAGATCAGGGGCGTCTTCTTCGAAGCAACCCGAGCGGGCGGCCACGAAGAAAGGCACGACCACGTTGATTCCTCCGGGCGGCGTTCCGCCTTTGCCGCCGACGTCCCGGGTGGCATTGCTAGGTCTTGAGCTTGCGTTGGTTTTCCTTGAAGAGGAAAGTGTGATGCAGCAATAGTAGCGTAAGTATTTCCCTCAGTTTTTGAGAACCAAGGAATCAATCCAGTAGGAGGCTCCTCAGAAGTCCCGCGCACCTATACAAACAAACAAAGAACTCGCAACCAACGCAATAAAGGGGTTGTCAATACCTTCACGGCCACTTGCGAAAGTGATATCTGATAGAGATAGTATGATAAGATAAATATATTTTTGGTATTTTCTGATATAGATTCGAAAAGTAAAGATGCAAATAAAAGTAGATTGAAAGCTTATATGATAAAAGATAGACCCGGGGGCCATAGGTTTCACTAGTGGCTTCTCTCAAGATAGCATAAGTATTACGGTGGGTGAACAAATTACTGTCGAGCAATTGATACAAAAACGAATAATTATGAGATTATCTAGGCATGATCATGTATATAGGCATCACGTCCGTGACAAGTAGACCGACTCCTGCCTGCATCTACTACTATTACTCCACACATCGACCGCTATTCAGCATGCATCTAGAGTGTTAAGTTCATAAAGAACAGAGTAACGAATTAAGAAAGATGACATGATGTAGAGGGATAAACTCATGCAATATGATATAAACCCCATCTTTTTATCCTCGATGGCAACAATACAATACATGCCTTGCTGCCCCTGATGTCACTGGGAAAGGACACCGCAAGATTGAACCCAAAGCTAAGCATTTCTTCTATTGCGAGAAAGATCAATCTAGTAGTCCAAACCAAACTGATAATTCGAAGAGACTTGCAAAGATAACTTAATCACACATAAAAGAATTCAGAGGAGATTCGAATATTTCTCATAGATAAACTTGATCATAAACACACAATTCATCGGATTTCAACAAACACACCGCAAAAAGAGTTACATCGAATAGATCTCCAAGAAGATCGAGGAGAACATGGTATTGAGATCCAAAAAGAGAGAAGAAGCCATCTAGCTAATAACTACGGACCCGAAGGTCTGTGGTGAACTACTCACAACTCATCGGAGGGTCTATGGTGTTGATGTAGAAGCCCTCCATGGTCGATTCCCCCTCCGGCGGAGTGCCGACGAAGGCTCCAAGATGGGATCTCGTGGATATAGCAGGTTACGGTGGTGGAAATAGTTTTTCGTCGTCGCTTTTCATGTTCTCGGGGTACGTGGGTATATATAGGAGGAAGAAGTAGGTCGGTGGCCGCCCGAAGGGCCCACGAGATAGGGGGCGCGCCTAGTAGGGGTGGGTGCGCCCTCCACCCTCGTGGCTGCCTTGACTGCTTCCTGACTTGCACTCCAAGTCCTCTGGATCACGTTTGTTCCAAAAATCACGCTCTAGAAGGTTTCATTCCGTTTTGACTCCGTTTGATATTCCTTTTCTTTGAAACAGTGAAATAGGCAAAAAAATAGCAATCGGGCTGGGCCTCCGGTTAGTAGGTTAGTCCCAAAAATGATATAAATGTGTAAAGTAAAGCCCACAAACATCGAAAACGGGTAATACAATAGCATGTAACAATCAAAAATTATAGATACGTTGGAGACGTATCAAGCATCCCCAAGCTTAATTCCTGCTCGTCCTCGAGTAGGTAAATGATAAAAACAGAATTTTTGATGCGGAATGCTACCTAGCATAATTCTCAATGTAATTTTCTTTATTGTGGCCCTAATGTTCAGATCCAAATGATTCAAAATAAAAGTTCATATTGACATAAGAAATAGTGATACTTCAAGCATACTAATCAAAGCAATCATGTCTTCTCAAAATAACAAGGCTAAAGAAAGTTATCCCTACAAAATCATATAGTCTGGCTGTTGCTCTATCTTCATCACACAAAGTATTTAATCATGCACAACCCCGATGACAAGTCAAGCAATTGTTTCATACTTTAGCAATCTCAAACTTTTTCAACTTTCACACAATACATGAGCGTGAGCCATGGACATAGCACTATATTTGGACTAGGATGGTGGTTGTGGAGACGACAAAAAAAGGAGAAGATAGTCTCACATCAACTAGGCGTATCAATGGGCTATGGAGATGCCCATTAATAGATATCAATGTGAGTGAGTAGGGATTTCCATGCAACGGATGCACTAGAGCTATAAATGTATGAAATCTCATCAAAAGAAACTAAGTGGGTGTGCATCCAACTTGCTTGCTCACGAAGACCTAGGGCATTTTGAGGAAGCCCATCTTTGGAATATACAAGCCAACTTCTATAATGAAAAATTTCCCACTAGTATATGAAAGTGACAATATAGGAGACCCTATCATGAAGATCATGGTGGTACTTTGAAGCACAAGTGTGGTAAAAAGGATAGTAGCATTGTCCCTTCTCTCATTTTCTCTCATTTTATTTTTTTTCTTTCTTTTTTTCTTTTCCTTTTTCTCTTTTTTTCTTTTTATCTTTTTCTTTTCTTTTTGGGCCTCCTTTTTTTTCTTTTGGCCTTTCTTTTTTTCTTTTTTTTTATAAAGTCCGAAGTCTCATCCCGACTTGTGGGGGAATCAGAGTCTCCATCATTCTTTCCTCACTAGGACAATGCTCTAATAATAAAGATCATCACACTTTTATTTACTTATAACTCAAGATTACAACTCAATACTAGAACAAGATATGACTCTATATGCATGCCTCCAGCGGTGTACCGGGATATGCAATGAATCAAGAGTGACATGTATGAAAATTATGAAGGTGGCCATGCCACAAATACGATGTCAAATACATGATCATGCAAAGAGCAATATGACAATGATGATGCATGTCATATAAACGGAACGGTGGAAAGTTGCATGGCAATATATCTCGAAATGGCTATGGAAATGCCACAATAGGTAGGTATAGTGGTTGTTTTGAGGAAGGTATATGGTGGGTGTATGGTACCGGCGAAAGTTGCGCGGCACAAGAGAGGCTAACAATGGTGGAAGGGTGAGAGTGCGTATAATCCATGGACTCAACATTAGTCGTAAAGAACTCATGTACTTATTGCGAAAATCTGCAAGTCATCAAAAACAAAGTACTATGCGCATGCTCCTAGGGGGATAGATTGGTAGGAAAAGACCATCGCTCATCCTTGAACGCCACTCATAAGGAAGACAATCAATAAATAAAATTGTGCTCCAACTTCATCACAAAACGGTTCACCATGCATGCATGCTAAGGGAATCACAAACTTCAACACAAGTATTCTTTAAATTCATAATCACCCAACTAGAATGACTCTAATATCACCACCTCTAATATCTCTAAACAATTATGAAGTATAAAATTGATCATAGCATCCAATTCACTTTCTACGATAGTTTTTATTATACCCAACTTGGATGCCTACCATTCTAGGACCAATTTTATAACCATAGAAAATACCATGCTGTTCTAAGAGACTCTCAAGATAATATAAGTGAAGCATGAGAGACTAGCAATTTCTACAAAATTAAGCCACCGCCGTGCTCTAAAATATATAAATGAAGCACTAGAGCAAAAAACTATCAAGCTCAAAAAATATAAGTGAAGCACATAGCATATTCTAATAAATTCTAATCAAGTGGACTTCTCCCAAAAAGTGTGTACATCAAGGATGACTGTGGAAAACTAAAAGAAAAAACTAATATCATACAAGACGCTCCAAGCAAAACACATATCATGTGGCGAATAAAAATATAGCTCCAAGTAAAGTTACCGATAAACGAAGACGAAAGAGGGGATGCCTTCCGGGGGCATCCCGAAGCTTAGGATTTTGGCTATTCTTGAATATCTTGGGCTGCCATGGGCATCCCCAATCTTAGGCTCTTGCCACTCCTTATTCCATAGTCCATCAAACCTTTACCCAAAACTTGAAAACTTCACAACACAAAACTCAACAGGAAATCTCATAAGCTCCGTTAGTGAAAGAAAGCAAAACCACCACATAAGGTACTGTAATGAACTCATTCTTTATTTATATTGGTGTTAAACCTACTTTATTTCAAGTTCTCTATGGTTCATACCACTTAATACTAGCCATAGATGCATCAAAATAAGCAAACAACACACGAAAAATAGAATCTGTCAAAAACAAAACAGTCTGTAGCAATATGTAACCCTCGAATACTTTTGGAACTCTAGACATCCTACCAAAATAGGAAGTCCTGGGCAATTTGTATGTTGATCTAAATAAAAAAGAATCAACGCAAAATCACGTTTCCGTGAATTAACAAAACTAATTTCATGCACGCAAAGTTTCTGTTTTTCAGTAGGATCAAATTAACTATCACCATAGGTTATCCTATAGGTTCTACTTGGCACAAACACTAATTAAAACATAAAAATACATCTAAACAGAAGGTAGATGCAAAATTTATTACTAACAGAAACAAAAACAAAAAACACAAATAAAATTGGGTTGCGTCCCAACTAGCGCTATCGTTTAAGGCCCCTAGCTAGGCATAAAAGCAAGGATAGATCTAAGTAGTGCCATAATAATAAGATAGATCTTGAAAACTCATCTCATATTCTCTATGTTCAGCAGCAAGTTTTCATTGAGGCAAGCAAAAGTAATCAAAAGGGCTAAATTTAATGGGACAAAAGTCCCCAAGATCAATCACAAGAGGAATTGGTTCCTCCTTTGGCCATTCATATTGCACAACTAATTCATCATTATAAGCATTCTTTTGGCAGAATTTTGTGAGCCTATACTCAGGAGAGTATCCTAGATCATTATTTCGAAGAGCAAAATCATTATTAAGTTCGGAAATTCTATAAACTAGGACATTGGTAGGAACCTTTTTTCTAAGGTTTTCATTGAAAGCAACATAGTCAAAAGATTGAAAACGCCTAATTTCCTCTTGATCGAAGAGGATCGCCTCTATGGGAGGACGACCGGCATCCACCCTATAGTGCGCAAAGATTTATTTGGCCTCTCTTATTATAAATATAAACTCATGAGCCAAAAAGATAGTAACAGCACGCTTAACAGAAGAATGCTCAATATTAGAAAATTCCAGGAAAATTCTTTGTATGCAAGGATGCATATGCATAAATTGTCTTTCAAGCTCAACTACAAGCATAGCAATAGCATCCGCAAGACTACTAGTTCTATGAAGAATAGAACCATCCATAGAAGGTAAAGCATCAACAAAAGTAAAGAGATCTTGAATAATGCCTTTTCCAATAATGTTACCAGTACCGATTCAAAACTTTTTAGTATGCAAGATAGGGGGTTCTTCAGCAGGAGCATCAGAATTTTCCATGTTTTCATTATTGTCCATATCGATGATAATCTCCCAAATTTCAGATATAACGGCAAACAAAAGCGAGGAAGAAGAAGAGAGCAAGTGAAAGAGAGAGAAGAGATTGGGAAAGAGAGGGCAACTAAAACGGCACGGGTGAAGTGGGGGAGACGAAAACGAGAGGCAAATTGCAAATAATGTAAATGCGAGGTAGATGAGTTTGTGATGGGTAATTGGTATGTCTTGACTTGAGCGAAGACATCCCCGGCAACGGCGCCATAAATCCTTCTTACTACGTCTTGAGCTTGCGTTTGTTTTCCTTGAAGAGGAAAGGGTGATGTAGCAATAGTATCGTAAGTATTTCCCTCAGTTTTTGAGAACCAAGGTATCAATCCAGTAGGAGGCTCCTCAAAAGTCCCACGCACCTACACAAACAAACAAAGAACTCGCAACCAACGCAATAAAGGGGTTGTCAATCCCTTCATGGCCAGTTGCGAAAGTGAGATCTCATAGAGATAGTATAATAACATAAATATTTTTTGGTATTTTATGATATAGATTGGAAAAGTAAAGATGCAAATAAAAGTAGATTGAAAGCTTATATGATAAAAGATAGACCCGGGGGCCATAGGTTTCGCTAGTGGCTTCTCTCAAGATAGCATAAGTATTACGTTGGGTGAACAAATTACTATCGAGCAATTGATAGAAAAGCGAATAATTATGAGATTATCTAGGCATGATCATGTATATAGGCATCATGTCTGTGACAAGTAGACCGACTCCTGCCTTCATCTACTACTATTACTCCACACATCGACCGCTATCCAGCATGCATCTAGAGTATTAAGTTCATAAAGAATAGAGTAACGCATTAAGAAAGATGACATGATGTAGAGGGATAAACTCATGCAATATGATATAAACCCCATCTTTTTATCCTCGATGGCACAAATACAATACGTGCCTTGCTGCCCCTGCTTTCATTGGGAAAGGACACCGCAAGATTGAACCCAAAGCTAAGCACTTCTCCTATTGCAAGAAAGATCAATCTAGTAGGCCAAACCAAAATGATAATTCGAAGAGACTTGCAAAGATAACTTAATCACACATAAAAGAATTCATAGGAGATTCAAATATTTCTCATAGATAAACTTGATCATAAACCCACAATTCATCGGATCTCGACAAACACACCGCAAAAAGAGTTACATCGAATAGATCTCCAAGAAGATCAAGGAGAACATGGTATTGAGATCCAAAAAGAGAGAAGAAGCCATCTAGCTAATAACTATGGACCCGAAGGTCTGTGGTAAACTACTCACAACTCATCGGAGGGGCTATGGTGTCGATGTAGAAGCCCTCCATGGTCGACGAAGGCTCCAAGATGGGATCTCGCGGATACAGAAGGTTATGGTGGTGGAAATAGTTTTTCATTATTGCTTTTGATGTTCTTGGGGTACATGGGTATATATAGGAGCAAGAAGTAGGTCGGTGGCCGCCCGAGGGGCCCACGAGATAGGGGGGCGCGCCTAGTAGGGGTGGGCACGCCCTCCACCCTCGTGGCCACCTCGACTGTTTCTTGACTTGCACTCCAAGTCCTCTAGATCACGTTTGTTCCAAAAATCACACTCCTGAAGGTTTCATTACGTTTGGACTCTGTTTGATATTCCTTTTCTTCAAAACACTGAAATATGCAAAAAAAACAACAATATGGGCTGGGCCTCTGGTTAGTTGGTTAGTCCCAAAAATGATATAAATGTGTAAAGTAAAGCCGATAAATATCCAAAATGGGTAACATAATAGCATGGAACAATCAAAAATTATATATACGTTGGAAACGTATCAGGCACCAACCACGAGTTCTCCCGCTCCAAAGAGCTCGACACCAGCCGCTCCGCCCCAGCGGCCGCTGCTGAGCATGAAGAGGAGCTATGCCTTCGCCGTCCAGTAAGTCTTTTCCTTAACCTTTTTTGTTGATTCTTGAAGCGATGCTTAGTGCCTTCTCCTGTCATTAGGCAGCAGCCGTCGAAGAAACAGAAGGAGGTAACGGAGGTTGCCGTGGCCGTAGGCGCTGAAGTGGCTGCCGCGACCCTGGCGAAGGAGAATGTCGCGGCCCCTGCAGCTCCAATGGTGACGTCGTCTCCCGCGGCTGTGGAAGCCCGTCCTCTGGAGGTGTCGGTGCCTTCGGTAGGCCTCACCCTCCGGCACCCATCCTTGTCGCGCCTGCTGAGGTCGACCAGCCTCCGGAGCCCCTAGTCCTTCCTGAGGCTGAGGTCTCTTCTGTCTTCGCGCCGAGGGCGTCTCCTCCCCTGCCTAGCGTGTGGCTGAGCCGTGGCGCTCCTGCCACCTCTGGGGCCCTGGAGGAGGTGAGGGTAGTGTTGGACCTTCTCTAGGGTGTGCTTCAAGGCCCTGATCAATGATCAGCGCAGGGACGCCTAGGCTCATTTTTGGTTGGCTCCAGGCCGACGCGTCTGTCCCCGTGGCCTGGGGCTCTGCGGAGGAAGCTGAGAAGGTTCTCGGGGTGACCACCAAGGCACGCGACCTAGCACGGAAGGAGGCCACAAAACTCTTCAGGATCAGCAGGCCGCCCAGGCTAGCCAGCTCCAGGAGCGTGAGGAGAAGTTGAAGGCCCAGGAGGCTGCCGTCGCTGATCGAGACACTAAGCTGAAGAAGGCGGCCTTGGAGCAGGCTGCAGAGTGCGACCGCCTGAGGAAGCTGAAGGAGGAGGCAGAGGCGGCCCATGTGTCCCTTGTCGAGGCCAAGAAGGTGGCCGCCGTGTCGCGCAGCACCCTTGCCTCCCTTGAGGCACGTTTCCACAAGGCCCAGAAATCACTCTTTGGGGACGATTCCTCGAAGAAGGCGGTGGTGATGACCCTGAGGGAGAGCCCTGCTGCTCTGCTTCCTGAAGTCTTGGCAGTGCTTGAAGATGCTGTCGACGGGTTTTCCTCCTTGGTGGAAAGTGATGCGCGCTCACTTTCTTCCTTGGCTCTGACGTGCGTCTTTAGCCATCTCTATCTCCAGGACGCCGGCTTCGACCTCTCCTTCTTCCTTACTCCGGTGGATTCCGAATCCCAGGACGCTGCTACTGCCGCCGTGAAGAGCTCCATTGACGCCATGATGAGTAAGTTCCTGGTCATTGGTCCTCCGACAGAAGTTGATGGGACGGGCGACACGTCTGGCGGTGAGGCTCTGCTGGCGGGCAATGGTGACACCCAGGTCTGTAGAGGTGGCTGGGTGATTCTGCTTTTCCCTGCTTGTCCTGTATCATGCAACATGCCTCGGGGAGGCATTTAAAACTATTTGCTTGGAACAATATGCCTTGTAATAATTACGTTATGTTCCTTCAACTTTTTCGTTTGCTTTGTTGTTCTGCATCGGCAGAGCCCGGCCCCGCGCATACCTCAGCCGCCGTTGGGTCGTCCGGATCGCCAGGACGAGCCCAAGGGGTGAGGGGCTACGTGACCAGTTAGTCTCCTGAGACGCGATGCTCAGGATTCTCCCTTGACGTGCGAACAGCTTAGGAAAAGGTGCAGGAGCAAGCCTTGGTGTTCTGCGTCAGCAGGGCCTGCCCCGTGCATGCCTTAGCCGCCGTTGGGTCCTCTGGATCACCAGGACGAGCCCAAGAGGTGAGGGGATACGTGACCACTTAGGCTCCTGAGACGCGATGCTCAGGAGTCCCCCTTGACGTGCAAATGGCTTGAAATACAAGGTTGAAAGCCAGGCCTTGGCGTTCTGCGTCAGCAGGGCCCGGCCCCGTGCATGCCTAAGCCACCGTTGGGTCGTCCAGATCACCAGGACGAGCCCAAGAGGTGAGGGGCTACATGACCAGTTAGGCTCCTGAGACGCAATGCTCAAGAGTCCCCCTTGACGTATGAACAGACCATCATACCTTTCCCTCGCCGAGCTTTTGCTTGGGAGGGGTGCGTGAAGACCAGGCCCGTGAGGCCTCGCGAGGTGGGGTACGCCAGGCATGACCTAAGCATAGCCCCCGTGCCTAGCCCCGTCGCACTACCCTCGCGAGGGAGAGCAGCGCCGTGAGGCTAACCACTGAGCCCGGAGGCTCCCTGAGGTTAACACAGCCGCGAGGCCACCCCCAGTTGTTTATCACTAGTGCGGAACATCGCTCTTCTGCTCTTGCACGGGCATAGCTGCTCCTCGGCAGTGTCGACGGCCAGAGCAGAGTATGGTGCTTCCACAGGTGCGTGGGAGGGGGCTACCTCTGAGGAGAGCCCCCGAGGTGTGTACAGCCCCGCCCTGACACGTGGCTTGCACGGCAGGGCTGGAGGAGGTGTGTATGGGCACCCGTGAGCCAGCGCGGGACTCACGAGGCCCTACCTCATGGTGGGTTATGCCTGGTCTTGGTGGGGGATGCTTGAGTTAGTCCTGCGAGATGGTTAGGCAGCCTGCGCCGAATGAGTCTCCTGAGGCTATTGCACGAGAAGGCCAAACACCAACGACCCTAGGAGGTGACGTGAACGGGACCGGCCCGCCAGACAGAGCTCAGCCATTGGGTTTATCGACGCTTCAGGGACGGACCCGAGCACGGATGTCGTGCCTAGTGTTCTCATGCAAAGATCCTGAAGAAAAACAACTGGCGGGCGGTTCCCGTGGCCACAGGGGCACCAAGTCGCGCACCCTTACTCATCCACCCGCGATTAGCTCATGCGAGAACAAGGCACCAAGGACCATGGGAGGTGACGTACACGAGGACTGGCCCATGAGCCAGAGCTCAGCCACTTGGATTTAGCGACGCTGCAGGGACGGACCCGAGCACAGACGCCGTGCTAGTCCTTAATCATGAGGCGGTCGTGGGAGGGCTCGCAAGGGCACGAGACGTTCTTAGCGACAAAGCGCCAGTCAGGCAATTAATAATTCAAAATAACTTGCGAAGGATTGTAACTGGCTCTGATAGATGCAGAAAGGATACATGCCATAGGGACGGACCCAGACGGCCTGGGGATAATGCAGCCCGAGGGGTGCCCCCAGACTGAACGAACTAGAGAGGTGTCACCTGGTACCGTTGCTGAAGAGGTGTTGAAGTAGCCAAAAAATGCGCGCTGCTAGAGTCTTTCATCATGAGTCGCTCTGGTGCCGAGCCTCAGGAGGCTCGGTGGGACCGAGAGACTCCTGAAGGTGCTCCTCCATCTCCGCCAAGATCGCTCGATGCCTGGCCTCGTAAGCCGTCTAGGCGTCCCTCATACAGCGCTGGAACGCCTCAGCCACGCCCGGCAGGCCGAAGGGCATGCTGACATAGCTATGAGGCGGGCCCTTGCACCGGTGGACCCAAGACGGCCAAATGAGCTGTCGAGACGCGGCCCTGTTGAGCCTGGGGATGTCGATGCAGACGTGGAACTCCTTACCCTCACCAGGGCAGTGAGCTGCGCCACACGGCAGGTGACGATCGCCTTGCAGAACCCTTCCTTCTTGAATCTCCTCGATTGCCTTGTTGATGAACTCATGAACGCCTGGTGCCTCACGCCTGCTGCCTTCTCCTGGGAAGCATGCCCTGAAGAGCGCCTCCACATGGTGCCCAAGCGCCTCCCTCGTGACCCTGGCTAGGTTTGAGGCCCTCCAAAGGAGAGCCCCTGAGCCCAGCCTGAGAGGGGCGCCGGGTGCGCCTTCCTATGCGATGGGTGAAGGTGCCACGTCCGGAGACGCGAGGCTCAGTGCGGTGGCCTAAAGCGATGCTTTCTCACGAGACCCCTGTCCCAGCTGCAGCTTCTTCTACTTGGGGGCGACCTCAGGAGGGAGGGCGCCGTCTTCATCTTTAGGCTTCTCGACTACTGCAGCCTGGAAGGCGCGCTCGACGGAGCACACCGCATCCTTCTCTTGACAGGCGACCGTGATGACACCACCGCTTCCTTGCATCTTGAGGACGTTGTAGCCGTGGTGCGTAGCCGCCATGAACTTGGCCAGTGCTGGGTACCCTAGGATGGCGTTGTAGGTCAGGTGGATGTCAGCGGTGTCGAAGTCGATGAGCTTGGTGTGGTAGTTGTTGCGCTCACCAAAGGTAACAGGGAGGCGAACCTGCCCTATCGGGTGTGTAGAACCGTCAGTCACTCCTGAAAATGGCTTGGTTGGGTGAAGCTGGTAGTATGGCACTTGGAGCATGTCGAACGTATGGACAGACAGAACATTGAGCCCTGCTCTACCATTGATGAGAGTCTTGGTGACGACCACGTTGCTAATGACAGGGGATCAGAGCATAGGGAGCGCGCCAGTAGTGGCCGCACACTTGAGCTGGTCTGAGGAGTCGAAGGTTATGGTGCACTTGTTCCACCTGAGAGGGCGAGTTGCTTTTGGCATGGGGAGCGCTGCGTTCACCTCGCGCGTGAATTTCTTGAAGATGCAGTGGGAAGCCGGGGCTTGTGAGCCGCCCAAGATGCAGGCGATGGCGCGAGGCTCCTGGGAGCCCCCAGCCCCCTCGTCCTGGTGGTGATCTTCATTCCTTCTTGGCGGTGGAGGCAGAGGAGGCAGAGCAGAACTGCCCTAAGGGCGCTCCTCACGACGCTTCTCCCTACAGGCGCCCTCGCGAGGGTGGCCCTGCGAGGAGTCCTCACGAGGCTGGTTGCGCCACTCCTGATGATGGTCATGTCCGTCCCAGCGTCCTCCACCTTGGCCGCCTCCACGACCGTAGCCTCGATCGTTGCACTCGGGGCGTCGACCGAGGCGCCCGTCACGGAGGGCCCTGAGCTCCTAGCAGTCATTGGTGTTGTGGCTGTGAACGTTGTGGAAGACGCAGAATGGCCGGTTGCTCTTGGATGACTCGAGGTGGTCGCAGCCGCGTTTCGTCTCTGCCTCGGCCGCAAGCACGGCTAGCCCCTTGCGCTTCACATCCTTGGTCTTGGCCTCCTTGTCTTCTGGATCAGCATCGGGGAGCTCGAGGAGGGAGAGGCGTCCCTCCTCAATCCTTGCGCATTTGTTCACCATGTTGAACATCTCCAGAGCGGTGGAGAGATCCTCGTGGATGGCGAGCTCTGATGTCTACTACGCAACCTTCTCCTTGTAGACGTTGTTGGGCCTCCAAGTGCAGAGGTTTGTAGGACAGTATCAAATTTCCCTCAAGTGGATGACCTAAGCTTTATCAATCAGTGGGAGGTGTAGGATGAAGATGGTCTCTCTCAAACAACCCTACAACCATATAACAAAGAGTCTCATGTGTCCCCAACACACGCAATACAATGGTAAATTGTATAGGTGCACTTGTTCGGCGAAGAAATGGTGATACAAGTGCAATATGGGTGGTAGATATGAGTATTTGCAATCTGAAAATATAAAAATAGCAAGGTAACAAGTGGTAAAAGTGAGCACAAACGATATTGCAATGCTTCGAAACAAGGCCTAGGGTTCATACTTTCACTAGTGCAAGTTCTCTCAACCACAATAACATAATTGGATCATATAACAATCCCTCAACAAGCAACAAAGAGTCACTCCAAAGTCACTAATAGCGGAGAACAAACGAAGAGATTATTGTAGGGTACAAAACCACCTCAAAGTTATCCTTTCTGATCGATCTATTCAAGAGTCCGTAGTAAAATAACATGAAGCTATTCTTTCCGTTCGATCTATCATGGAGTTCGTACTAGAATAACACCTTAAGACACAAATCAACGAAAACCCTAATGTCACCTAGATACTCCAATGTCACCTCAAGTATCCGTGGGCATGATTATACGATATGTGTCACACAATCTCAGATTTATCTATTCAACCAACACAAAGTACTTCAAAGAGTGCCCCAAAGTTTTTACCAGAGAGTCAAGATGAAAACTTGTGCCAACCCATATGCATAGATTCCCAAGTTCACGGAACCCGCAAGTTGATCACCAAAACATACACCCCCAGTGAATCAATAGAATACCACATTGTCACTACGGGTATCCCACGCAAGACATACATCAATTGTTCTCAAATCCTTAAAGACTCAATCCGATAAGATAACTTCAAACGGAAAACTCAATCCATTACAAGAGAGTGGAGGGGGAGAAACATCATAAGATCCAAGTATAATAGCAAAGCTCACGGTACATCAAGATCATGCCAAATCAAGAACACGAGAGAGAGATCAATCACATAGCTACTGGTACATACCCTCGGCCCCGAGGGTGAACTACTCCCTCCTCATCATGGAGAGCGTCAGGATGATGAAGATGGCCACCGGTGAGGGATCCCCCCTCCGGCAGGGTGCCGGAACAGGGTCCCGATTGGTTTTTGGTGGGTACAGAGGCTTGCGGCGGTGGAACTCCCGATCTATGGTGCTCTCGGATGTTTTCAGGCTATATGAGTATATATAGGAGGAAGACGTAGGTCAGTGGAGCTGCGAGGGGCCCAGCAGGATGGGGGCCGCGCCCACAGGGGGCAGGCATGCCTCCCTGCCTGGTGGCCTCCTCGCTTCTTTCTTGACGTCCACTCCAAGTCCTTTGGATCATGTTTGTTCCAAAAATCGCTCTCCCGAAGGTTTCATTCCGTTTGGATTCCGTTTGATATTCCTTTTCTGGGAAACACTGAAATAGGCAAAAAAAACAGCAATTTGCAATGGGCCTCCGGTTTATAGGTTAGTCCCAAAACTAATTTAAAATTTTATAATAAAGCCCATTAAACATCCTAGATGGATGATATAATAGGAACAATCAAAAATTATAGATATGTTGGAGACGTATCAAGCTCCTCCTTCATCTTCACATCGCGGACGCCATCGATGAACGTTGAGATGATGGCCTCGTCCGACACCTTGGGGATCTTGAGGTGAACGTTGTTGAAGCGCTGGATATACTTCTGCAGGGTCTCTCTAGATTGCTGCTTGATGCGACGAAGGTCACCAGCGGCCGTCGGATGGTCGCGAGTGCCCTGGAAGTTGGCGATGAAGCGGCTGCGCATCTCCTTGCAGGAAGGAACCGACCCATCGGTCAGGTTCAGGAGCGAAGAATGCACGCCATTCTTGAGGGCCATCGGGAACCAGTTTACCATGATCTTCTCGTCGCTGCTGGCCACCTCGATGCTCAGCTCGTAGAGCTGCAGGAACTCGGCGGGGTCGGCGGTGCCGTCGTATCGTGGAGGCACATCTAGCTTGAACTTGCTTGGCCAGACGACGTTGTGGAGCTCCGGAGTGAATGCGTGGCATCCTGCCATGGCCACTGGAGGTCTTCGAGGTGTTGGAAACTAGTCTTGGTGCACGCGCGCCGCCACCTCCTGCAGCGGCACGCGGGCCTGGTGCTGAGGTGCTGGAAGCAGGCGCGCTACTCCCTGAGGATGCTGCACCACCTGGCAGCTCAAGTCATCCCGAGCCAGTGCAGGGCGAGGCGGGTTGCGCCGTGGAGCCACAGGCCTTTGCTCGATGATGACGCCCTAGGCCGGATGTGGTGGAGGAGCCCCGTGCACCACGTCGCCCGACGCAGGTGGTTGCTGAGGCAGCGAGCAAGCTGGCTCGGCAGAGCCCCCGTGCGCGATGCTGACAAGCTCAGCGATCTGCTCGAGCCACTCCTTGTACAGGTCACCAACTAGGTGGTTGCGAAGGAGCTCCCGCGCCATGAGTAGAGCGGCCTGCGCGTTTGCCTGATTGCGGCGCGCGTGGGATGACGAAGCTGCTGGGGTCGGTGACGGAGTAGCGGTGCGCCCGTAATGGCGCACCGACGGGTGCAACGATGAAGCTTGCTGCTCGTGGCCTGCACGGCCCGTGGCGGCATTGGCCACCTAAGACGGAGCGTCACGGGCACAGCCATCACCCGCCAGAGCCGTCTGAGCAACACGTGCGGCGACTTCAGCCCGACGCCCGGTGCGAGCCCGGGCACGTCGACCATGGAGGTGTCGAAGTGGTGGTGGATCGATCGACGGAAGAGAAGATCCGAAGCACCCCTACCTGGCGTGCCAAATGTCGGATTAAGGGATTCGCAAACCCTTGAGAGGTTCGAACTCTGGGGTGCATGCGGACATCTCAACCTACCCAGCCTGCCTACTCGCGATCCTCCTAAGCCTAGCGCGTCAAGCTCAAGAGACACGAAGACACATCGGTTTATCCTGGTTCAGGCCACCTTGCGGTGTAATACCCTACTCCAGCGTTTTTGGTGGATTGCCTCGAATGGCTGAGGATGGACTAGTAAAGTGGATGAATTAGCCTCCAGAGGTGAGGTGTTCTTGAGCTGGTGTGGTGTGTTCTAGTTTTGCTCCACTTGCCTCTCTATGGTGGTGGCTAGTCCTATTTATAGTGGCCTTGGTCCTCTTCCCAAATATTGGTGGGAAGGGATCCCAAAACGGTCAGATTTGAAAGGGGACAAGTAGTACAACTTATCCTGACAAAAGTAGTCTTCGCCTGCGAAAACCCTCTGGTCGTGACGCTGCGATGGGCTCGTCGATGACCTCCGTCCTGCCGTCCTAGCGGTCTCAGTCTCGTTGCCTCGAAATGGCAACCTTTGGTTGATTCCTCGTGAATCCATGCCTATGGCTTGCATCCTTTCCACCGAAGAGGAAACCTGCGCTCTGCGCCCGCCTGGCGCCCGCATGGCCTTGGTCGTCATGGCTCACGTCAGCTGAGCCTCGTGAGGTAGCCTTGCATAGAACTCTCCGCCTCTCAGGAGCCAACCTGAGGAGGCCGATCCCCTTGGGGGTCTTGGTGTCGCCCGCCTCGTGAGGCTTTGCCCCTCGCGAGGGTCTTGTGTTGTCGAGGCTGAAGACGGGCCGTACCAAGTTGTTGATGGAGCCACATGGTGGGCCGCAGGAAGGCAGGGCTGGATACCCCCAAATCTAGGACGCCGACACACGCTTCAAACAAAAAAATTACACATTCACGCATGGTACAAGTATGTGCTAATTTTGCTGGCTATTAATGTGAGGCCTCCTTTAGTTTATAGGATCTTGTAGGAATTTCATAAGATAGGATTTCTATAGGAAAATTTCTGTAGAGCCTTTTGGTTTATAGGAATGGAATCACATTCCTATGGAGGAATTCTTCCTATCCTCCACATTTCATAGGAAAATAAACATTAGCCTAGACCCAATGGAGAACATCCTATGATTTGAATCAAAGGGCATCTCCTTTCCTATTCCTACTCATAGGATTTAAGGTACATGTCATCTCATTTCTTATGACTTTCCTGTTGATACGATTTTCCTACCCTATGAACTAAATGAGGACTGAATGTATATGTGAACCAACTCTTTGAGTTTGATGTGAATTAATGCATAGTGATGGACTATTGTTTGATCGATCACTAAGCCCACAATTTTAGGAGCTTCGGCTATTGGCCGATTGATGACGGATCAGACCTATAAGCGTACCACGAGCTCATCAGCCCCAACGTTTCTCTTCGGTGAGTGTTTTGCAAGTACTATAGCTCGCACAATAGATAGCCTACTAACACCAAGAATCATCAAACAAGCCCTGCTGATATGATAAACAGTTGAAACTTACATCTAAGCATGCCATATATTACATCAAAAGCTGGTGCGGATACATCTGTTTCCATAACTCGGAGAGGGTTCAGATGATTCACTATTAAAGAAAAGTAGCAAGTACCACCCACACAAGATAGTGCACTAGCCCTAAGATGGTAATTAAACACAATGCAAACTACCTTGAAGGATTAGCGCGACCAACTATTTCTTGTCATCGATCTCTTGGGCAATGACCACAACACAGACAACGGCGTGGGAATCGATCTCTAGGGTGATGTCCACAGGACGGACCGCGACATTGGAATCGATCTCTAGGGTGATGTCCATAGGACGGAAAGCAGCATCGGAATCGATCTCCGGGGTGATGTCCAGAGGACGGACCGCAACATGGGAATCGATCTCTAGGGCGATGTACAAAGGACGGATAGCGGCGTCGGAATTGATTTCCAAGACGATGTCCAAGGACGGACCACGACATCAAAAACGATCTCCGGGGCATTTTCCACAAGACAGACCGCGACATCGGAATCATCAAAGGGTCCACCAGCACCTGCACAACCTTAAGATATTAGCAAGCACGTTGCAAATAATCAAAAACCACAACTATGGTAAGCCATTTTTTTACCTTGTGCACCTCACCAGGGGATCCCATCCCTCCCAGGGCCATTGCCTTGCCAGGGAAATACTGCTTCTCAACGGCGACTATCTCCTCAAACTCGGCCTTGAGCCTCTCATAGGTGGCCATTACTGTTTCTTGTGTAGGCACTGTGGGACCCTTGCTGTTCTTCCAGCTTTGTTTGAGGAGTTCATCCGCCAACGTCGTCAACTCTTTGGACAATGCTTGTTTCTTGGAGTTCTTGTCTGCATGGGTTGTCCCACCGACATGGCCAACTCGTTGGTAGGTGATCACTTCCTGGAGATCTCTGCCTTGAGTGGGTTGTCTGCCGGCAACTCTTTTCCTAGTGCTCCAGGATCCATCAATAAACTAACAAACAAAAAGCAATCAAAAGGAAACCACAATCACAATGAAAATGGGAAAAGAATAGGCTGTGAGAATCAGTCGGTGCTTGGCAAAAAGAAGATTCTTGGAAGGAAAATATATTAGCATCCTTGATTCGACTACCTTTCCTTCGTCTGTACAGAAGAAAAATGGCAGAAGTGAGTAGCCTAGAGTGAGGATCTCTTCAAGGGGAGAAAGGGCTACAAAGAGCGTTCTAGTGAAATGACGGTTGCTTCGTCCAGTCCAAGTTCGAGGCCACTTTACCACTGTTGGTAAAGGTGTGGGTTTTGTGATATGACGGGTCAAGACGGCCACACCGTGGTGACCGGTGAGTCTCGACTATAGCGCCTCGCTGTGATTTGGTGGATGGCACACGGGCCCGGATGCTTTGATGTCCTGCATGTAGATAGAGCGGCTAGTCATATACAGTACTCTGTCCTAGTTTATTGGTCCCCATGATAAATCTATGCCAAATTTTGACAATAAATTTAACAAACAAAATGTTCATGCATGTCACCAAAAATTACATCATTGAAAACGATGTTCAAATATGAACCAAAGGATATAATTTTTGGTAACATGCACTAACGTTTTGTTAGTCAAATCTTTGGTCAAAATTTAGCACAAATTACAAAGGGGCCCAATAAAGATTGTTGTTGGTGTCAAAACCGGCGGATCTCGGGTAGGGGGTCCCGAACTGTGCGTCTAGGCGGATGGTAACAGGAGACAAGGGGCACGATGTTTTACCCAGGTTCGGGCCCTCTTGATGGAGGTAAAACCCTACGTCCCGCTTGATTGATATTGATGATGTGGGTATTACAAGAGTAGATCTACCACGAGATCAAGGAGGCTAAACCCTAGAAGCTAGCCTATGGTATGATTGTTGTTCGTCCTATGGACTAAAACCACCCGGTTTATATAGACACCGGAGAGGGCTAGGGTTACACAGAGTCGGTTACAATGGTAGGAGATCTACATATCCGTATCGCCAAGCTTGCCTTCCACGCCAAGGAAAGTTCCATCCGGACACGGGACAAAGTCTTCAATCTTGTATCTTCATAGTCTTGGAGTCCGGCCGATGATGATAGTTCAGCTATCCGGACACCCCCTAGTCCAGGACTCCCTCAGTAGCCCCTGAACCAGGCTTCAATGACGACAAGTCCGGCGTGCATATTGTCTTCGGCATTGCAAGGCGGGTTCCTCCTCCGAATAATTTATAGAAGATTGTGAACACCAGGATAGTGTCCGGCTCTACAAAATGAATTCCACATACCACCGTAGAGAGAATAATATTTACACAAGTTCAATCTGCTGACGTATTTTGTGGCATGACGTCACGCCACAACCAAGCCTTTACTCGAATCGTTTTTATTATACCACCTCCGCGCATTTAGCAAAGCGGTTTCCTTGGCACGTCTTGTCGAAGCAGAGATTGTGTTCCCCTTATTCCGGGATTCTCATTAATACGGACGTGGGTAACCCAACCGCGCCCGTTGCCACGCCCCCTCCATCGAAGGCGGGTTCCAAACGGTCACGGGGACGGCTCTTGGTATTCTCCCTCTTTATAATGAGACCAAGGCCCGTTCTTTTTCTTCAATCCTCAATCGAATCCGCCCCTCGCCCCGAGTTCCAACACCCAGGGCTCCAGATTCGTGTACTTTCGACCTTCGACAATGTCCGGCTCCGACCTATGAGGCCGGTGGATGTCCTCCTCCGTCACGGAAGACGACGTGCTAAAGCTGAGAGACGCCAGGTACTTAACCTACGAGATTTCGCATAGGTTGCCTGCCCAAGGGCAAGTTATTCCTACTCCCGAGCCCGGCGAGAGTGTCGTGTTCGTGTCTCACCTCCGTCGGGGTTTAGGCTTCCCGATGGATCCCTTCGTGAGGGGGCTCATGTTTTACTACGGGCTGGAATTCCACGATTTGGCTCCGGAGTCCATCCTCCACATCTCATCATTCATTGTCGTCTGCGAAACCTTCCTCCGCACTACCCCTCACTTCGGCTTGTGGCTCAAAACCTTCAACGTGGAGCCGAAGATGATTGAGGGGCGTCAGGCAGAGTGCGGCGGGGCGGTTATAAGCAAGAGGGCCGATGCTCCATGGCCCGAGGGCTCTTTTCAGGAGGAGCTCAGCTTGTGGCAACAGGAGTGGTTCTATATCACCGCTCCCAGGGGCAGCAGGCAGAGGCCGCCGCCCGCCTTTCGCCCGGGCCCTCCACAATGGCTGACGTCATGGGTCAACAAAGGGCTTGACTGGGGGCCGTCCAAAGACGTACCCCTGTTGCAGGGCCGGATTCGAGACCTCCAAGAAAGGGAGATCAATCTGGTCGTAGTGGCACAGGTTATGCTGATTCGGCGCCTTCTGCCCTGCAAACATCGCCCCCTCCGCCTGTGGGAATTTAATCCGGAGGGACCATGAGCTCTCCAACATTTCATGGGTTTGACACCCGTGGAGATGTACAAACTGTTCTTCGGATCACAAGAGATGCGTCCGGACTTGACCGAGGACGCTGGCCTAAGCTGCAATCTCCCGGATACTCAAGTAAGTAGCCCTGTGTCTGGACACATTGTCCATTTATTTATCATGGGTTTGCCTTTTTAACCAGGTATCCCTTGGACAGGAGTGGATAGCGCAAGCAAAACTGATACGGTGTCTGGCCCCCCTCCCTGAGACCACGCCGGATCCCGTGTTAATCAAAATGTTGGAGGTTGCACCTTTGGAGGAGGTCGAAGGGGGGCACAGGGAAACTACCACCTCTGCTAAGGAGGCTTTCAGTAAGGGGGGAATCGAGAATCCCTCCCTCCAGGGGGAGAAGAGGACCGCTTCCGAAGACCCGAAGGCCAAGGCCTCAAAGCGGGGAAAGAAATCTGCACCGGAAGGTCCTGTGCCGGGAAGAGCCCCGGCCGCACAGTCTCCCCAAAGGAATCAGCCCTCCAACGAGCCGTAAGTAAAACGGGGGAATTTTGTCATAGGAGACACCCCTACTTTATTTCTAAGGGTAACCGAAGTTTTCACCTTGTAGTTCGGATCTCAGCCCTTCTCAGCAGAGCTCATCTTCGGGGGACCTTCGTCCGGAGATGATGGAGAGCGAAACGCCTCCATCTGCCGCCCCGTCGGGCGGGGCGGACGACCCTGAGGTGTCATCATGGAGGGTCTCCCCGAGTCCGGCGGGGCCGGAGAGTTCGGCACCCACTGGAGTACGGCCGGTGGAGCTGCAGGATTTGCTCGAGAGGGCGTCTAACTCAGAAGATCACCGCACATTAATGAGTATGGTGATTGAAAGGATCTCATCCGCCGAGAGCGGGTTGCATGAGGCCGTCGGAAGTTTGCTGACAGGGTTTGAGGTATGCAAAAAATGACATACCTTTTGACAGTTTTGCACATGGAGTGCGCCCTGTATAGATAGTAGCCCCTGAGACTTGGTATGCTGTCGAAAGCGACAGCGTGCCAAGGATCATAATCTCAATTATAGAATGTCGCCTTTCCTATGCAGGTGGCAGAACGTTCGGTGGCCAGCCGGACTGATGGAGTTGCCGAGCTGAAGCGGCAACTCGATGTTGCGGATGCGGACATCGCGCTGGTCAATAAACGACTTGACGAGTCACAAGGCAGGTGGTTTCTCCGCGGTCACCTAGTAAGGGAGTTGATGCCCGTTCCTTACAATTTGTATGCTTGATGCAGATGGTGCCGCTGCTGTGGAAGACCTTCGAGCGGAGCTTGCTCGAGCGAAGGAGCAAGTCAGGAAAAGTGATGCGGCTGCCTCGAAGGCAGCGGAAGAGCTAAAAGCCGAAAAGGCTGCTCACTGCCGAAGCAGGGAGGAGATGGCCGAAATGGCCATGAAATTAAATGATGCTACCGATCGCTATGAGGTTCTTGAAAGAGAACGCCGAGCGGAGCAAGAGGACCTGAAGAAGGCCGCCGCCAAAGCCAAGGATGCCTGTTGTGCGATGCGGGCTATGAAGGAGGAACTGCGTCAGGCCGGAGACATTGCGGCGGGAAAGCCCTTTCTACTGCGTAGGAAGTTCACGGATCCGAAGTATGCTCAGTTGGGCCAATTGTGGGGTGCGGAGGATCCTTATCTGGATTTGGCGGCGAGTGCGGCGGACGCAGTCGTGCACTTCCAAAGCCAGAAGGATCACGAGATGGAAGAGCTTTTCTGGTCTCAATTCCATAGTCCGGAGCGTCCACTTCCGTTGACTGGTCGGTTGGCTGAGTGGGCTGAGCTGAATAGATTGTCCGGACTTGCCATGACAGATGTGGTGGCTCATCTGTGGCCAGAAAGGCCCAAGCCGGAGAGTTATTTTGGCTTGTTGCAGGAATTCCTTGGGGCGGTGCCGCATATCGAGGCGATGAAGCGGTCGGCATGCATAGAGGGTGCACGGATGGCTCTCGCCCGTGTTAAGACATACTGGGCGGAGATGGATGCCACCCATGTTGCATCCCGGGGTTCGGACAAAAGCCGATTACCCGCCGAGCACTATTTTGAGGAAGTCTTGCAGGGCGCTCATTTAATAGAGTCGCAGTGCTTGAAAGATGTTATGTTCAAATGACATGTATGATTTGTGAGATCATGTTTATAATGTAACGACTTTTTATACTTGTGCGTTCAAGTATTGAACTATCTCCTGTGCGGCCGTATATGTATGTATAACCTGAAAGATGGCAGTCTTTGGCTTCAGCCCCCACGCACATGGTGCGGGGGTGTTTGCAAAAAAAAGAGCTTTTTCACACTTAATCCAACTTCTTGGTCCTTTGAAGGAGGTGATAGCATAGCAAACTAGGCAACCGGACTATAATGCTTTATCACTTTCACTTAGCCATAGGAGCTCGATGGTGGGGCTACTATATAGCCCCTAGAGGCACCGCGCTCTCCGAACTCGGGCACGTATGTGCCTGACCGGGAAGCGGTCCTTCATCAAAGCGGAGGAATTCTAAACATTCCAGTAGTCGATCGAGTGGTTGAACAGTCTCTCGCTATATCATGACAGTCAGTTTTCGGCTTTCTCTACTGAGGTGCTCGCTCGGCCGAACCGGAGCACAATCGCAGTAGTTCTCCTGGTGCCGCGTTAGCCGATGGAGCGGAACGTAAGGCAGCAAAACACAGGAGCCGGGAAAACCCAACATTTGACCAAAGACATGATTCGGAGCTGATGCATATAAGGCCTAACTCGAGACGCCGAACACTCCCTGAGGTATTCAGTCTTTATGATACCAGGCAGAACAATGCCCTAATCCCCTAGTGTCCAGGTACGGGTGAGAACTTCTGACGCGGCCGATGCCAAAACGCCAGCCTCCTCCTCGGTCATGGTAGGAAACCGGGGGATGGTATCAACAAGAGACAGTAAGAAAGGTTTACGCAGGGTCTTAATCTGAAAAGAATCCTTGCAACGGGTCCCTGTTGCACGTCTGTGCATGTGTCTCCGTTGTGCTGTATCCTAGACGGGTGTAGCACGTGCTTCATCTGTAAAAGAGAAGAACTTAGTTTGGAAAAAAATATCGTGCAAAACATGTATTTAAAATAAAGTATGATTTGGAAGATGAATTAAGTTGAGCTTTATTGGCTCTCATTGTTTATACGTGCAGCCCCTTGTAAAGAGGTATGCGGCTGGGAAGCCCCTTGTTTATTTATGCCGGACTCGCCTAACCGTGTCCGAGGTCTGAATGACCTGGTTTTAGGGGCTTTGACCAGCAAGGTCGGATTAGTGTGTGGCTGTCAAGGCAGTCTCACGTTTTGCGTGGTCGAGGAATACTCGGAGTTACCCTTTAATGAGATTATGCCGCGTCGACCAGGCATTTTAAGCGTAAGAGACGCGTAATGCGGTATTGCGTTAAAGCGGGCGAAAGCTTCGCATCCCAGTAGTGCTTGATGGCTACTTTTGAATGGGGCGATATGGAAAATGAGCTTTTCGTGACGGAGGTTGTCGGATGAACCCAACACGACCTCTAGTAGTACAGAGCCTGTACAATTGGCGTAAAGGCCTGGCGTCACTCCTTTGAAGGAAGTGCTGCTACGGCGAATTTTGGTAGGGTCTATCCCCATTCTTCGGATGGTGTCCTTGTATAGCAGGTTTATATCGCTGCCGCCATCCATTAGGACTTGTGTGAATTGTAGTCCGTCGATTATGGGATCCAATACCAAAGCAGTCCCTCCTGCATTTTGAACACTTCTGGAGTAATCCTGATGGTCGAAAGTAATTGGTTTAAACATCCAATTTCAGGACTCTGCTGGGGTGGACCGTGCGGCGCGTGTTTTAGTAGGTGCCGCACTATTTTTCCTTGTTATCACATGAAGTGAGTTCACTGTTTTGACTTCTAGTGGGAAAGTCTTCTCTTTTCCGGTGTGTTGCTTGTGGGGTTCGTCGTCGTCTTCGCTTGGTGTGTCGAGTCCCTTGTGTTCGGTGTTAAGTCGGCCGGACTGCTTGAAGACCCAAAATCTCTGTGGGTATGGTTTGCAGGCTTCCCGGGGGTACTATGAATTTGACATATCCTATCCAAGATTTTGTTTAGGTTGGATAGCTCATCACTGTTGTCCTTAAGAGGCAGTGTTTTATTATTCGGCCGAGAGCTTTTGAACCCGGCGTTGACCGCCGTGATATTTGGGCCATTTTCCTTATTCCGGCGCTGATCTTTTCTGCGTCGTGATTTTCTATTTCCATCCCTGACCTCGGATGTACTCGGGTCGTTGGTGCTGCATCTTGCCAGCCAGCTATCTTCCCCCGCACAAAAGCGGATCATGAGGCTTGTTAGCGCGGCCATTGTTCTTGGTTTTTCCTGGCCGAGGTGTCTGGCGAGCCATTCGTCTCGGCCGTTATGTTTAAAGGCTGCTACTGCTTCGGCGTCTGGACAGTCGACTATTTGGTTCTTTTTGGTGAGGAACCTGTTCCAGAATTTGCGTGCTGACTCTCCGGGCTATTGAGTTATGTGACTTAAATCGTCTGCATCCAGAGGGCGGACATAAATCCCCTAAAAATTTGCTTGAAACGCATTCTCGAGCTCTTCCCAACTTCCAATGGTATTTTCTGGGAGGCTTTTGAGCCAATGCCGAGCTGGCCCTTTGAGCTTGAGGGGTAGGTATTTTATGGCATGGAGATCGTCTCCTCTGGCCATATGTATGTGTAGGATATAATCCTCAATCGAGACTCCGGGGTCTGTTGTTCCGTCATATGCCTCTATGGTTACGAGTTTGAATCCCGCTAGAAATTCATGATTCAGTACCTCATCGGTGAAACATAGTGGGTGTGCGGCGCCCCTGTATTTAGGTGTGCCATTGTCTTCAAACACTCGGCGGGTTGTGTTGCTCCCTGGAGTCTTCTTTTTTGGCCCATAGATGGACCTGACAGGGCATCCTTTTTGCGAGGATCTTTATGTGGATCGTGTCCCGGCTTGTGTGCGGCGCCGATTGCCGCTCTTAGCCTGTCATCTGGTCGTCTATCCGGCCAGGCGGCCTCTTTCTTTTTTGATTGTGGGGGCTCTACGGCCTCCTCGTTAAATTCGGGCAATAGTTTGCACTTCGGGTAGCTCTTTGCCTGGTGACTATCGCCGTATTTATCTGCGGTATTGAGTACTTTGCTCCATCTCATTCTGAGTGCGTCCTCCGCTGTTTTGAGCTTCCGCTTTTGCTTCTTCAAACTTCTTGCAGTGGCGATGAGCCTTTTATGAAGGTTCTTATGCTCCGGTGATGTGTCTGGCGTGAGATCGTCTGGACTGTTGTTTTCGCGGGGGATGGGTTGCTTGTCCAATTCATCCTGTTCGGATGGTTGCTTGATGGCATGTTCGTCATCCACTACTTCGCCCTGCTCTAAGGCTGGGTCAGTATGGGTGCCGTTGTTATCGAGGCGGGACTTTGGGCGGCGCTTGCGTCGCCGTTTTGGTTGTTTGTCGGGGGAGTTATCCTTCGCCACGTCCCGTTGTTGCTCGTTATCGCTTCCTTTTGGTGTATCCACCATGTATACGTCGTCAGTTGAGGTGGCTTTCCAGTGCCCAGTAGGCGCTGGTTCTTGGTCGTCTCCGGCATCGTCGTCCATACCGTTGATGTCTTCGGAGTCGAAGTCTAGCATGTCGCTTAGATCGTCTACAGTGGCTACTAAGTGGGTGGTGGGTGGACCTTGAATTTCTTCGTCGTCTGCATCCCAACCGTCCTGGCCGCAGTCCGGCCAGGTCTCTCCTGATAACGAGAGATATTTTAGCGAACTCAGGATGTCGCCGAAAGGTGAGTGTTGAAAGATGTCCGCAGCGGTGAACTCCATGATCGGCGCCCAATCGGATTCGATTGGAGGGGGCGCGGGAGGTTCGGAGTCGGGCGAGGAGTCCGGCACCTCGGAGTCACGAGCTTCATAAGTAATAAGGTCAGTATTCGGCTCCATCGCCGTAGAGGTTGCAGCCCCCGAGGCGGTGTCTAGCCACCCGTCCTCGATCTGCGTAGCCGACTCCGAATTGAGGGTCAGAGCGGACTCGTGTGCGGCCTCCAAGGCACTGTCCGGCTGCAGAGCTAAATCATGCCCATCATGACAGTGCGGCGCGCTCGGCTATGGCTCGAATCCATTGAAGATCAAGTCACCGTGGATGTCAGCCGTGAAGTTCAAACTTCCAAATCTGACCTGACGGCCAGGGGCATAGCTTTCGATCTGCTCCATATGGCCAAGCGAATTGGCCCGCAGTGCAAAGCTGCCGAATACGAAGATCTGTCCGGGGAGAAAAGTCTCACCCTGGACTGCGTCGTTGTTCACGATCGAAGGAGCCATCGAGCCTATCGGTGACGACACATAGGAACTCTCAATGAAAGCACCAATGTCGGTGTCAAAACCGACGGATCTCGGGTAGGGGGTCCCGAACTGTGCGTCTAGGCGGATGGTAACAGGAGACAAGGGACACGATGTTTTACCCAGGTTCGGGCCCTCTTGATGGAGGTAAAACCCTACGTCCTGCTTGATTGATATTGATGATGTGGGTATTACAAGAGTAGATCTACCACGAGATCAAGGAGGCTAAACCCTAGAAGCTAGCCTATGGTATGATTGTTGTTTGTCCTATGGACTAAAACCATCCGGTTTATATAGACACCAGAGAGGGCTAGGGTTACACAGAGTCGGTTACAATGGTAGGAGATCTACATATCCATATCGATAAGCTTGCCTTCCACGCCAAGGAAAGTCCCATCCGGACACGGGACGAAGTCTTCAATCTTGTATCTTGATAGTCTTGGAGTCCGGCCGATGATGATAGTTCGGCTATCCGGACACCCCCTAGTCCAGGACTCTCTCAATTTTACTCTCACATTTTGTTTTGAGGATACTCCCACATAGAAAATATAAATAATAATGCATGTTGGGGCATCCCATGTTTCCGATAATTTTAGCCATGGGCTTGTTCACAAATTTTACGAGATGGTGGTTGTTCACTTAATGGAGGGTCTAGTACCAGACTTGAACGATACTAAGTGCGACCTGGCACACCGTAACACCACTTGGAATAAACGGGTAGCTATCTCAAAAACAATCAACAACTCAAAAAAAGGTGACCTGACATGTACACAATTTTAAATGATTGTTTTGATGGAGTGAAAAAATAAAACTACTGCTAAACGTATATATATATATATAGGTCGGAGTCTCCGTGCTTGCTTGCTAGGGTTGCTCTATTCACACACTCTCATCCTCTCTAGATCTAAAAAAGATAGCGGTGGTAAAAACGGTCTTTCTATCCTCACCGCTGGTTACAGATCCGGACGTATCCCCCTCCACCGGAGAAGGGGAGGAGGGGCAGCGCTTAGGGAGTTGTCAACAGCGAGAGAGGAGACCCACTGCCGGTAGCACCATTATCTCCGGTTGAGCGCCGGTCGGCAGGTCCTTCGATCCCATCGTCACTGCCCTAGGGTGGGTGGATCTGGCCTCCCGCCGCCCACCTATCCGCATCCTGACGACCATCAGGTATATCTTCCTTCGAAATCGGCCTAGTTCTACTTCCCCAGCTTGCTACGTTGCTGCATGTGCATCATTTCTACCTCTCAGCCCCTCTCGATTGGACGGTCCAACGTCACCAAAAAAAATTTCTATTGTTAGAGGTAAAGCTACTTCATGGAGTCGAATCTTGTACTTGGTTCAAACAAAAAATAAAGTGGGGAAATTTAGTATGTACATCAGACTTGGTAAAAACAGGAAGGAAAGGGGGGTGAAAGTAGTACATACTGGTAATCCAACCTGTCTCTTGGTCGAAAAGGGAAATATAGGAAAAACGCTTTACACAGTGGTATGAATAGGACTAGATTTTCTATCCACACATAGGAGTAGGTGGCTAGAGTGAACAAAAATGGGACCAACCCAGATATGTTTCTTGGATGTTTGTTTCTCGGGGCAACAAACTCTAAATGAACACTTTATGCCCCAGTTTAGGAACATGGTGCTGGACTGCTGGTGCACCCATTGTCCCATGCCCTTATAGCAAATATTTAGTTGTTCTTAATCTAATGCCCTAGGTAAAATGAAGCCATGCCACTGTTATAAGACATGACAAGTTTAGCCAATTGTTTTTGCCAGTAATTGTTTCAGACTCTGACGGTTTCCTCTGTTGCTTCTTGTGCAAATAGGGATATCCATGTCACCACTTGCTATTGGGACCTTCTGGTGCACTGCACAAAACACTTCTTAAAAGAAGTGACTTTAGTGCTGTTTAACTGGAATATCAGAATGGAAACTTTGGTTCATTTCAATGGAACTGCACAAAGGGAGATCTGTGTTCCAATCTTCATCATCCAAATTGGCACCATAACCTTCCATTAGGTAAGAATGATATTTAATGCATGTGTTCATCTCTATTTTGGACTCCCATGAGAAAATAATGCTATTGTTTACTAGTACACTTGTATTCCCTCACTGACTAAACCACTTCTGAAATAGAAGGGCAATCATGTACTTGGTTTCAGCAACTAGCGTGGAGAAAGAGAAATAGAGCATGAAGGCGAAGAAGAAGAATAAGATGGAGGAAATAAAAAAGATCACTCCATGGTACTTTCCTATGTTATCCTGACATCTTGCTAGTGGCATTGTATTGTTGCGTTGCTACTTGTCTTAATTTACTTGGAAGACTAGCAAGATGCCCGTTCGTTGCACGTAACATCGAGATGCACTTATCAACAAGATCACCAACTATGTTTTTTGTAAGAGTATAAGAGTAATAGATAATAGAGTAGAGATAGATAGAGAAATGTAGTAGAGTAGTACTTGGCTTAATGACACATCATACTAATTAACCGGATTCTGGATTCATGTGTGAGCCAGATCTACACGATCAACAATGCCAAGGTGATCTTGCTGAAGCCGAGGCCTCAGTCGAGGCCATTCAAGGGCTCTGACAATGTCTCCCTTACATGTGAGACGATCCTCCTGGGAGCCCTTCCACTTATGCTCTCTCTCCTGCAAGGTCACTTAATTAATCACGAGTACTTAATTAGCACTAATTTATTGCTGCCTAATTTTCCTGTCGGAGTTAAACAAATCTTTAGTAGCACCCTATGCTGAATCATGTACCTGTATATCTGTGTCTGTGGAGGTGAATCATGTGGTGGAGCAGGGAGGGAATCTTGGTAGTTTCATGACACAATAATGCTATTGTCTTTCAATCCTTTCTCACTAATCTAATGAAGGTTTCCCCTTGTTCCTACTTGTGCAAACAGGGATCATGTTGTGCCAATCGTAGATTTTAGTGGAACTGCACAAGAGAATAGAATGAACTATATCCCAGCTAGTGCTTTAGCTCGGCTGGAAGTTCTTGATAATCTTTCGATATAATCCCACCACTGGTAAACAAGAGTTATTTCAACCATACTTTTGAAGTCCACAAAAATATATACTATTGAGTGATTCCAGTGACTGATTTATCCCCTCTTCTTGGACTACTTGAATAAGCTTTTGTGCTCAGGTTGGTACCGGTCTAAGGCCTTCAGCCATATTAGTTTGTTGTACATATATATGTATTGTGCTAGTGTGTTGCTACTGTCATGAGAAACTCCTTTATCTTTGGACGTTAAAGTTTTGCAACCTATGATACATGGCAATGCTTTGAGTGTTGAGCTAATTGGCACTGATTAAAAAAAGTAATACCTCTCTTTAAGCAAGACTACTATGTTGCTAACTTTACCCATTGAGATAATGAGGGTCCTTCCATTTGTTAGTGTATGTTTCATCAACTAGTCCCACTATTACATTAATATCACTCTCTCAATATATGTGCCAACAGGGATGCTCGATTTTGGTGGAACTGCACAAAAACTTTGTGTGCTTCATTGCCTCGACTGCTTCCTTCCCTTTTTGTCAGTTGCTTTGTCTCGGCTTGCTTGCTTCCTTTCTTTCCCGTCAGTCGCTTATCTCGGCTTCCAGTCAAAGGAAATAGTAATTCATATGTGATATGTCTTCGTCGTATCTATAATTATTGATTGTTCCATGCCAATATTATTCAACTTTTATATACTTTTGGCAACTTTTTATACTATTTTTCGGGACTAACATATTGATCCAGTGCCCAGTGCCAATTCCTGTTTGCTGCATGTTTTTTGTTTCGCAGAAACCCAATATCAAACGGAGTCCAAACAGGATAAAAACGGACGGAGAATTATTTTGGAATATTTGTGATTTTTGGGACGTAAAATCAAAGCGAGACGGTGCCCGAGGGGGCCAGGAGATAGGGGGGCGCCCCAGGGAGGCAGGCGTGCCCTGGGCTCTCCTGGGGTCTCCGTAAGGCGGTTGACGCTCTTCCTTTGCCGCAAGAAAGCTAATGTTATGATAAAGATCAGGGCGAAAGATTCACCCTAATCGGAGTTACGGATCTCCGGATATAAAAGAAATGGTGAAGGGACAGAATCTGAGAACATAGAAAAAGAGAGATCGATCCAATCTCGGAGGGGCTCCCGCCCCTACCACACCATGGGAGCCAAGGACCAGAGGGGAAACCCTTCTCCCATATAGGGAGGAGGTCAAGGAAGAAGAAGAAGAAGGGGGGCTCTCTCCCCCTTGCTTCCGGTGGCGCCAGAACACCGACGGGGGCCATCATCATCACCGCGATCTTCACCAACACCGTCGTCATCTTCACCAACATCTCCATCAACTTCCCCCATCTATATCCAGCAGTCCACTCTCCCGCAACCCGCTGTACCCTCTACTTGAACATGGTGCTTTATGCTTCATATTATTTTCCAATGATGTGTTGCCATCCTATGATGTGTGAGTAGATTTTCGTTGTCCTATTGGTGATTGATGATTTGCTATGATTGGTTTGAGTTGCATGTTTTATTATTGGTGCTGTCCTATTGTGCCCTCCGTGTCACGCAAGCGTGAGGGATTCCCGCTGTAGGGTTTGCAATATGTTTATGATTTGCTTATGGTTGGTGGCGTGAGTGACAGAAGCACAAACCCGAGTAAGTAGGTTGTTTGCGTATGGGATAAAGGGGACTTGATACTTTAATGCTATGGTTGGGTTTTACCTTAATGAATCTTTAGTAGTTGTGGATGCTTGCTAGAGTTCCAATCATAAGTGCATATGATCCAAGAAGAGAAATTTTGTTAGCTTATGCCTCTCCCTCAAATAGAATTGCAATAGTGATTACCGGTCTAGTAACGTAGTCAATTGCTTAGGGACAATTTCAGAAGTCCTACCACCACTTTTCCACACTCGCTATATTTACTTTATTGCATCTTTATCTAGATAGCCCCTACTTTTTATTTACGTGTTCTTTATTATCTTGCAAACCTATCCAACAACACCTACAAAGTACTTCCAGTTTCATACTTGTTCTAGGTAAAGCGAACATCAAGCGTGCGTAGAGTCGTATCAGTGGCCGATAGGACTTGAGAGAGTATTTGTTCTACCTTTATCTCCTCATTGGGTTTGACACTCTTACTTATCGAAAGAGGCTACAACTATCCCGTATACTTGCGGGTCATCAAGACCTTTTTCTGGCGCCGTTGCCGTGTAACACCCCAAAAATTTAACCAGGTTTTAGTTATTAAAATTTTGCCAAGAGTTTAAAATTTTTGCCTGCAAGAATATCTCTGTTGATTTCAAAACTTTTCTTTTAATTTTTCCCAAGTGGATCCTTCCAAAACATATTGGACGTATATGCCCTCTCATTAAAAACATCTCTCAATTAGTAGATTTGTTTACTAAATTATTTCACCCTAAGCTTTATTCATTAAAATGACTTGTTTTAAGTTTTGGAGCTCTTTTTGTACTACAACCAGTTGATAGATTTAACTAAGAATCCAACCAAAATTTGGAGATGTCGTGTGATGTCTCTAAATCACTTTTGTGCAATAATATATTTCATTCATTGCATATTTTGAGTGCTACACATGTTTTTCTTCTCTGGTCCAGTGGACAATTTTGCACTACAACCCTCTTAAATATTTCTTTCTAGCTTCCACCAAAATTATGGGAAGTTCGTAGTATCAAATGATTCAACTTTATGCAAAAACCCAGTGGGGTTATTTTGAAATTTTGAGTGAATCAACCTCATCTTCATTCTGGTCCATCATGATGGTTTGTACAACATCCATATTATTGCTTACTCTTTGGCCCTTAATACTTTCCCCTACTTGTAGACCACCCTACAAAACCCCTAAGTCCAGGAGCATGCAACCATTGGCATACTTTTGGTCCATGAGATGATGCCATTTACATCCTGTCCAGAATTGAAGTTCTGCAAAACTTGCACTAGCAAGTTTGTGCTTTTCACAAACTAACCTCACCACCCTCTTGTGCATCCAAAGAGACCCCACTCTGGAAGAATTGGCCACTCCAAGAAATGCCTAGGTGCCTGTGGCATTTTGTCAAACACCTTGAGAGCATGACCAAATTTTACATGAGTTGTTGTTGGCATTGTGAACTTGGCCTCCTGACCAAACCACCTTGTCCCTTGATCTTCCCACTATCACTAACCTAGTTATGTTGCTTGCCAACCTCACCTGAGACCTCTAGCATGCCATGGCATTTTATCGAACACCTTCCGTGCGTGCTTTGGGCGCGAGCAGAGCGCGCGTATTGCACGAGCCTCGGCCGAGCCGACACGTTGCGCCCCTGGTTTTGGCCCGCTCTGTAGCGCCACGCCACGCACTCCCCTTCTCACTGCAACGCGCCAAGCCGCCCTGGCAGCCTACAGAGCCGCCGTCAGAGCCTTGGCGGCACGCCGGCGTCCGCAGCGCGCCCCTGCCTCACTCGGTGCCGACAAGCCACCAGCGCTCGCCAGCTGCCCCCTTAAGTATCTCCATCTCATCTGCAGCCTCGTCCTCTAGCACTCGTCGCCGCCACGACGCCCTAGCTACAGCGAGGAGGTTCGCCGGCGAGCTTATCCATGGCCACGGGAACCGACTTCGCCGGGCTATATAAAGCCCTCGATCCTGCCTAGGCTCTTCAGCAGCCTCACTGGAGCTGTAGGAAGCCTCCCCCCCTCCCCAGTTGGCCAGGGGACACTCTCTTCCCCAACTCCGGCAGGGTCGGCCGCCACCTCGCTCCGGCAAAATATGACCAATGCCAAAGCCCCCAGACCCCTCCTGTGCTTCCATCCTCCTCCCCATGACCCTACAGAGCCGCCCAACATCTCAGACCCGCTCGGGAACCACCATGGCCGGAATCCCCAAATCCACCGAAGCCTCCCCTCCGCCGCGGAGCTCGTCGCCGACGACTCCCTCCGTCCCCATCACTCCCTCGACCACCGGGAGGACCGCCTAGGAGTGGCGGATCCATCCCTGCACTCGGATGCCCGCGGAGAACCGCCGTTCGCCGGCGACGATCGCCGGACGCCCCGCCTCTGCTCGGGCAGAGAAGAGGAGGGAGTGGGGACTGGTCAAACCTGACCAGTGGGCCCCCTGGACCCACTGTCAAAGACCCAACCCCGCATCCACGTGTTTAAGTGGAAGCGCAAAACACCGAGTACGTCTCCCCTTTTCGAAGACGTATTCTGCCCGAAACGTTTTCTTTTCTGTTTTGTTTTAAATAATAGTTTTTGACCAAACTTTGACCGGCTGTATCTTATTAAATATAACTCCAAATAAATTAATTCTTTTTCCTACCTCTCTCAAATATTGTCTAGTTTATTTTAAGATTTATTGGAAAAAATTTCAAAACAACTTTTGTGTTGTTTTGAATTTGTGTGTTAATTCAATTTTATTTAAAATAGGATTTTGGAGAGAGGAGAAAGCATTCAAATGTTTTGGAGTGCACCCTGCCTTTCCACACATTGAAGGCATGAATTCTGAACCCCGGCATAATATTTTTGTGTTTTTGTTAACACGTTTATAACA
Organism: Triticum dicoccoides; assembly: GCF_002162155.2. Lineage (NCBI taxonomy): Eukaryota > Viridiplantae > Streptophyta > Magnoliopsida > Poales > Poaceae > Triticum > Triticum dicoccoides. Next base: position 342,914,819 of record NC_041383.1, on the reverse strand, counting down.
CCACCTCATTTCGGAGAACTCGTTGTTTCATGTGATATGATCATGTGCATGAATATTAATGATTTCCATGCTGTTGGAAATTAGCACACTTGTGATAGTAATCATCCTCATGTGCCTTGCATGCATACCGGAAGGAATCCGGGAAAACCTCTGCCTTGGGTAGGCATGAGTTTGTCGCCGGTCTCCATCGGGATAGTTATGTCCGGTATGGCCTGGTAGGGTATAATGAGCGGTGATTCTGTTGGTTGAAATATTTTTGTTATACATGTCATGCAGGGAAGATTATAAACCTCCTGAGTCGACCGTAGATCGAGTCTTGTTCCAGTAACCCCCATACTCGTTTCGTACTACCACTCGTCTCTACAACAAGTAGAGTACGGTTCAGTAAGTTGTCAACCTCTTTCTAGCACACACCGTACTGAGAGGCCATGGTGGAAGATACCGGTCGTAGCTGGTAGGCAGGCCACCTGGTCCGGGGGCATGGGTGTTTCCGGTTGAGACCGAGAGGGGAGGCCACCCCTTAGAGCGCGCAATATAAATTTGATCCCATGCTACGCGAGGTTGTAGCCTCCCCACTTAGAGTTTGCTTGACAGGTGTCGTGGGTGATTCCAGACACGTGTGAGTTAAGCTGGTGTGTGCAAGTTAGGTGTGTTTTCAACAAAAATACCATAGACGGAATTAGTCCCTATGGACTAAAGGAATCCGTTACTCGTGGGTAAAGAGTACACCCTCTGCAGAGATTAAACCTATTCGAATAGCCGTGTCCCTGGTTAAGGATTACAGTCTTGGATGGGTCAAGTGTCGGTCTTAGTGTCAGTCTTCGGAGGAGAAACTGTTAAACCAGAACATGGATTGTGACTTGTGATTTATGATGATTATGATTATTTTTATTTATGGACTAACCCCTTTATATTATTTGAAATATGGATTATCCTTGGAATGGTTTTACCTCCTGGATATTCACTATGATTTCTTTTAAAGCCCTTTATGTGGTGTCGCTCAAACGCCCGACTGTGGCATTTCTTTTAAAGCCCTTTATGTGGTGTCGCTCAGACGCCCGACTGTGGCAGTTCTTTTAAAGCCCTTTATGTGGTGTCGCTAAGACGCCCGACTGTGGCATTTCTCTTAAAGCCCTTTATGTGGTGTCGCTCAGACGCCCGACTGTGGCATTTCTTTTAAAGCCCTTTATGTGGTGTCGCTCAGACGCCCGACTGTGGCATTTCTTTTAAAGCCCTTTATGTGGTGTCGCTCAGACGCCCGACTGTAGCATTTCTTTTAAAGCCCTTTATGTGGTGTCACTAAGACGCCCGGCTGTGGCATGTTTGTTATTTATTTCATAATTTTAATACTGCTATGTTATTGCATATTCATAATTAACATGCTTGTACGCATCAGAGTTTTATTTAACTTGTGTGACTGACGTCATGAGCATAAAAATATTTTCAGCACTTCATTGTTATGTTATACCTATGTTCATAATGTTTGCGAGTACATTCAAAGTACTCACTGGCTTGTCCCTGGCTATTGTCTTGGCCAGATTTCTTGTGCGGAGAGGAGCGACCGTGATGACAGCCCCGGAACCCACGCAATGGTGATAGAAGCCTCGCGAAGATAGGAGTTAACCTGGTCAGCTGTTCTCGTGGGAAATGGAGTCCCATAGACACTGATGATTCACAACCCGCTTCCGCGATCAACCACTAGAAACCATTTGTTGTACTCAGAGACCAGAATAGTCTTGTACTACATATGTTGTATTTTGCTTGGAATTTCTGTATCAAGTTGGTGCCTCATCATCTAACAGTTATCCTGGGGCTGATGAGCACAAGGGCCATTTTCTGGGAATTAACACCCGGAGAATCGGTCGCCACATGCCGGGGAGTCATAGCTTGGGGTGAATATTCTCGTGTGTGCTTGTTTGCTTTATCACTAAGTAATTTTCATTTGCTGTTCTAAGTTGTTCTCTATCTTCAGTTATGGATATGGAACACGAAATACCAAAAAAATTAGGTGTACTTTCTATTCATGGAGATGGGGTAACTCCTAAAACCATCGATTCTCATTATGTGAAAGATATTATGTACTACTTTGATAATCCTGAGAAAACCCCATTCAACTTTATAATGTGAGACACGTTGGATCAACGTGAATACTTTAGGGATTATTGCTTTACACAAAAAGGGAAACTATTATGGGATCAAATTAATATGTTGCGTTGGTATGCTCGGGGTCTATGCTTGAGATATGATATTACTTGTTGCTCTAGGATGAAGGCTCCACACCTTCCCGTTTCATGCAAATTTAATGGTAATGAAACCTTAGCTTCTTATGGTAATGGTATATATGATTACTATGATGTTGAACAAATTGAAGAATATATTGCTTTTAAGGCTGCTTATGAAATTGAATCTTTGTTTGAAAAGTATGAAGCTTTTGGTGATGAAGTTTATAGGCCTGAAAATCTTGCTATACTTAGATATTGCTATGAAAATTATGAATACAATTACAATATTAATACATTTATTGAGAAAGTCTCCGCTGTCCAAAAAGAGACTAATATTTTGCAGGAAGCTATGGAAGAAGAAATTGATGAAACTGTGAGCTCATTAGATGAAAAAGATGATGAGGAGAGCGAAGAACAAAGGGAGGAAGAGCGGATTGATCACCCGTGCCCACCTTCTAATGAGAGTAACTCTTCAACTCATACATTTTTTAATTCCCCTTCATGCTTACCGAAGGATGATTTCTATGATGATTATTGCTATGATCACGTTGATTCTCTCGAAATATCCCTTTTTAATGATGCTTCCTATGCTTGTGGCCAAGATGCCAATATGAATTATGCTTATGGAGAAGAACTTGCTATAGTTCCTTATGTTAAACATGAAATTGTTGCTATTGCACCCACGCATGATAGTCCTATTATCTTTTTGAATTCTCCCTACTACACTTTATCGGAGAAGTTTGTGCTTATCAAGGATTATATTGATGGGTTGCCTTTTACCATTGCACATGATGATTTTGATAGATATAATATGCATGTGCTTGCTGCTCCTACTTGCAATTATTATGAGAGAGGAACTACATCTCCGCCTCTTTATGTTTCCAACATGATGAAATTGCAAGAAACTGCTTATACTATGCATTGGCCTTTACTTGGTGTGCATGAATTGTTCTTTTATGACATGCCGATGCATAGGAAGAGAGCTAGACTTCGTCATTGCTTGATATATGTTACTTTTTTCTCACTACTAAATTACAAATCATTGTTAATTAAAATTGGCTTTGATATACCTTGGGATCCGGGTGGATTCATTACTTGAGCACTATATGCCTAGCTTAATGGCTCTAAAGAAAGCGCTGCCAGCGAGACAACCCGGAAGTTTTAGAGAGTCATTTATTTCTGTTGAGTGCTTTTATATAGTTTAAAAACAAAATAAAATAAAGAGGGGAACCTAAAAACTTTTCAAAAAGGAAAGTGAAAGTGAGAGAGACAAGCATTGTTGAAGTGGGAGAGCTCCTTGAACTTTGTTCATGCTCACGGAAACTTTGTGAATCTTAATTACCGAAACCTTTCATCAAAAATAATTATCCCCTTGTACAATTCCATTTTATTACAAAAATAATGTGCCAAGATTTGCCTTTAGGATGTTTACAATGTTTGTTGGTTTGTACGGTGCAGGACAGAAACTTTGGATGTAGTGCGTGATTTTACATTTTTAATTGGAACGTCAATTGGTTCTGATTATTTTTGCACTGTCTTTCTATACAACTTTTTATTTTTTATAATTTTGGTAGATTTTTTTGGGGTACCAGAAGTATGGTGGATGTTCAGATTGCTACAGACTGTTCTGTTTTTGACATATTCTGTTTTTGATGCATAGTTTGCTTGTTTTGATGAATCTATCAATTTATATTAGTGGATTAAGCCATGGAAAAGCTATATTACAGTAGACACAATGCAAAAACAAGATATGAATTGGTTTACTACAGTACTTAGAGTAGTGATTTGCTTTATTATACTAACGGATCTTCCCGAGTCTTCTGTTGAAGTTTTGTGTGGATGAAGTGTCTAAACGAGGAGGTCTCGATATGAGCAAAAGGAAGAGAGGCAAAAGCTTAATCTTGGGGATGCCTGAGGCACCCCAAGTAAATATTCAAGGAGACTCAAGCGTCTAAGCTTGGGGATGCCCCGGAAGGCATCCCCTCTTTCTTCAACTAGTATCCGTATGTTTTCGTATTCGTTTCGTTTATGCATTATGTGCAAGTCTTGGAGCGTCTTTTGCATTTAGTTTTCAGTTTTCTTTTATGCACCATGCTGGTATGAGATAGTCCTTGGTTGTTTTATAGAATGCTCATTGCACTTCACTTAACTCTTTTGAGTGTGGCTTTATAGAATGCTTCATATGCTTCACTTATATCATTTGAAGTTTGGATTGTCTGTTTCTCTTCACATAGAAAACCGCCATTTGTGGAATGCTCTTTTGCTTCACTTATATTTGTTAGAGCGTGGGCATATCTTTTGTAGAAATAATTAAACTCTCTTTCTTCACTTATATCTATTTAGAGAGATGACCAGAATTGGTCATTCACATGGTTAGTCACAAAATCCTATATAAACTTGTAGATCACTGAATATGATATGTTTGATTCCTTGCAATAGTTTTGAGATATAAAGGTGGTGATATTAGAGTCATGCTAGTGGGTGGTTGTGGATTGTATAGACACTTGTGTTGAGGTTTGAAAGTCCCCTAGCATGCACATATGGTAACCGTTGTGTGACAAATTTGAAGCATGGGGTGTTTCTTTGATTGTCTTCCTAATAAGTGGCGGTCGGGGACGAGCGATGGTATTTTCCTACCAATCTATCCCCCTAGGGGCATGCGTAGTAGTACTTTGCTTTGAGGGCCAATAAACTTTTGCAATAAGTACATGACTTCTTTATGACTAATGTGAGTCCATGGATTATGCGCACTTTTACCTTTTCATCATTGCTAGCCTCTTCGGTACCGTGCATTGCCCTTTCTCACCTCGAGAGTTGGTGCAAACTTCGCCAGTGCATCCAAACCCCGTGATACGTTACGCTCTATCACACATAAGCCTCATTATATCATCCTCAAAACAGCCACCATACCTACCTATCATGGCATTTCCATAGCCATTCCGAGATATATTGCCATGCAACTTTCATCATCATCATATACATGACTTGAGCATTCATTGCCATATTGCTTTGCATGATCGTAAGATAGCTAGCATGATGTTTTCATGGCTTGTCCATTTGATGTCATTGCTATGCTAGATCATTGCACATCCAGGTACACCGTAGGAAGCATCCATATAGAGTCATATCTTTGTTCTAGTATCGAGTTGTAATATTGAGTTGTAAGTAAATAAAAGTGTAATGACCATCATTATAGAGCATTGCCCGATAAAAAAGAAAAAAGAAAAAAATAAAAAAAAGGGGAAGGCCAAAGAAGCCTAAATAAAAAAGGGGGCCAAAGAAGCCCACCAAAAAAAGAAAAGAAAAAGAAAAGGGGCAATGTTACTATCATTTTTCCACACTTGTGCTTCAGAGTAGCACCATGTTCTTCATATAGAGAGTCTCCTCAAATGCTCTAGGTCTTCATGAGCAAGCAAGTTGGATGCACACCCACTTAGTTTCTTTTGTTGAGCTTTCATACACTTATAGCTCTTAGTGCATCCGTTGCATGGCAATCCCTACTCCTCGCATTGACATCAATTGATGGGCATCTCCATAGCCTGTTGATTAGCCACGTCGATGTGAGACTTTCTCCTTTTTTGTCTTCTCCACATAACCTCCATAATTATATTCTATTCCACCTATAGTGCTATATCCATGGCTTTGGCTCATGTATTGCGTGAGAGTTGAAAAAGCTGAAGCGCGTTAAAAAGTATGAACCAATTGCTCGGCTTGTCATCGGGGTTGTGCATGATGGTGGCATTTTGTGTGACGAAAATGAAGCATGGCCAGACTATATGATTTTGTAGGGATAAGCTTGCTTTGGCCTTGTTGTTTTGAAAAGACATGATTGCTTTATTGGTACGCTCGAAGTATTATTGTTTTTATGTCAAATGATAGACTATTGCCTTGAATCACTCGTATCTTAATATTCATGCCATGATTAGACATATGATCAAGATTACGCTAGGTAGCATTCCACATCAAAAATTATCTTTTTTATCATTTACCTACTCGAGGACGAGCAGGAATTAAGCTTGGAGATGCTGATACGTCTCCGTCGTACCTATAATTTTTGATTGTTCCATGCCAATATTATTCAACTTTTATATACTTTTGGCAACTTTTTATAGTATTTTTTGGGACTAACATATTGATCCAGTGCCCAGTGCCAGTTCCTGTCTGTTGCGTGTTTTTTGTTTTGCAAAAACCCAATATCAAACGGAGTCCAAACGGGATAAAAACGGACGGAGAATTATTTTGGAATATTTGTGATTTTTGGGAAGTAAAATCAACGCGAGACGGTGCCCGAGGGGGCCAGGAGATAGGGGGGCGCGCCCAAGGGAGGTAGGCGCGCCCTGGACTCTCCTGGGCCCCACGTAAGGCGGTTGATGCTCTTATTTTTCCGCAAGAAGGATAATTTTATGAGAAAGATCTGGGTGAAAGATTCACCCCAATCGGAGTTACGGATCTCTGGAAATAAAAGAAACGGTGAAGGGGCAGAATCTGAGAACGCAGAAACAGAGAGATCGATCCAATCTCGGAGGTGCTCTCGCCCCTCCGACGCCATGGGAGCCAAGGACCAGAGGGAAAACCCTTCTCCCATCTAGGGAGGAGGTCAACGAAGTAGAAGAAGAAGGGGGGCTCTCTCCCCCTTCCTTCCGGTGGCGCCGGAATGCCTCCGGGGGACATCATCATCACTGTGATCTTCACCATCACCGCCGTCATCTTCACCAACATCTCCATCACGTTCCCCCATCTATATCCAGTGGTCCACTCTCCCGCAACCCGTTGTACCCTCTACTTGAACATGGTGCTTTATGCTTCATATTTTTTTCCAATGATGTGTTGCCATCCTATGATCTCTGAGTAGATATTCGTTGTCTTATTGGTGATTGATGAATTTCTATGATTGGTTTGAGTTGCATGTTTTATTATTGGTGTTGTCCTATTGTGCCCTCTGTGGTGCGCAAGCGTGAGGGATGCCCGCTGTAGGGTTAGCAATATGTTTATGATTTGCTTATGGTGGGTGGCGTGAGTGACAGAAGCACAGACCCGAGTAAGTAGGTTGTTTGCGTATGGGATAAAGGGGACTTGATACTTTAATGCTATGGTTGGGTTTTACCTTAATGAATCTTTAGTGGTTGCGGATGCTTGCTAGAGTTCCAATCATAGGTGCATATGATCCAAGAAGAGAAAGTATGTTAGCTTATGCCTCTCCCTCAAATAGAATTCCAATAGTGATTACCGGTCTAGTAACGTAGTCAATTGCTTAGGGACAATTTCACAACTCCTACCACCACTTTTCCACACTCGCTATATTTACTTTATTGCATCTTTATCTAAACATCTTGTACTTTTTATTTACGTGTTCTTTATTATCTTGCAAACCTATCCAACAACACCTACAAAGTACTTCTAGTTTCATACTTGTTCTAGGTAAAGCGAACGTCAAGCGTGCGTAGAGTCCTATCAGTGGCCGATAGGACTTGAGAGAGTATTTGTTCTACCTTTAGCTCCTTGTTGGGTTCAACACTCTTACTTATCGAAAGAGGCTACAACTATCCCGTATACTTGCGGTCATCAATATGCTACCTCACACAGGTTGGTACCAGTCTTTATCCTAATTATTGTGCTTGTCATATGTATTTGTTATTTGGTATTGTGCTACTGTTTCCCGATTTCATAAACGAGTAACTTAGCATGAACTCGCGGGCAAATCAATACATTGGGCGATTTCAGTAGAACTGCACAAAAAGATCTGATGGACAGATATTTATGCTGCTGCCATGTACTCCAAAGTTCACTAAAACAAGCATCGATGTTGACAAGAAGAAGTGTGTATATTCATTCGAGTATCAACCGGCATCAACAAGTTGTCATACTCCAAGTATTAGGAGTGAACGCCAAAAATATTGCTTGGCTCATAGCCCAGAAAAACGCAGTCCAGTATTTGGTCCCAACTTCTGCCTTTTGGTTATTGGCACATATGGTAGCAAATTGTGGCATGGAGTCTAAAGATTCTAGAAAAGTTGGTTGATGCGTATATTCATCTGGAACTTAATCAATTTGCATGGTAGGGATGCTCCATTTCAGTTGAACCATCTTTTCACCTCATGCCTTTTTCTTCCCCTGACGTTCCGTCCCCGAGCGCCAGCGCCCAAGCCTTGATATTTTCCATCGCCACCAAGAACTCTAGCCATGTCCGCATCTGGAGCGCAGGGTAAGCGGATGGCTTCTTGTGTTATAGAGGGGAACGTTAAGGAACTCCGGGAAGCAAGGTACTTGGCTGGGAACATAGCCCACCGGCTCCCTGCCAAGAAGCAGATCATTCCCACCCCGGAGCCTAATGAGAGGGTAGTGTTCATCCCCCATTTCCTTCGCGGACTAGGGTTTCCCCTCCATCCTTTCGTTTGCGGTCTCATGTTTTACTACGGGCTAGATTTCCATGATCTAGCCCCAAATTCCTTCCTCAACATTTCGATGTTTATCTTTGCGTGCGAGGCATTCCTCCGCATCTCCCCCCACTTCGCCTATGGCTCAAGGTCTTCAAAGTGAAGCCGAAGGTGGTTCATGGTCAACACGCGGAGTGCTGCGGCACCATGGTGAGCAAGCTTCCCAACGTCACCTGGCCCAAGGGGACCTTCATGTAGACTGTCAAGGGATGGCAGCAGGAGTGGTTCTATATCATTGAACCCCGTGACGCCACATGGCACTAAAAAAATACACTTCCGTGATGATACGTGTTTGTCACAGTAGGTCACGTTTTCTGTCATGCATGTACATCCATGATGATTTTATGACAGAATCAATATAGTCATACATGTGTTGTCGTAGAAGTGTTCCATGACATTACCAAAATTATCATCACAGAAGTATCCACTTCCATGACAATAAATCGCGCGTCATAGAAGTGCTTTTGTCAAGGGTGACCGACGTGTGGCATCCACTGTAACGGGACACCGTTAAGCGCCGTTAAGCTATCGGGCCCGGTTTTGAATCCGATAACCCGCTAACAGCCACGACCAATGCCGATTTTCCACGTGTAAAATTCTTATTGGCCGAAGAAACCACGTGCCAGCTCCGTGCTTGGCATAGGTGTCACTCATCCAGCGGTCGAGATGGGCCTATGATATGTTGAAACATGGACGGTTCCAAAAGTGGCCCATAGAGTTTAAATGGGCCGGCCCAACTAAAGGCTTAGAAGATTTAGCGAACCATAATGGGCCGGCCAAGCAAAAGACCCACAAGATTTTGTAGACCATAATGGTCCAGCCCAGCTAAAGGCCCAACATTCTCAGTTAAGGCCCGTACGGCTAGTGTCAAATCAGCCCGTCCTAAACTTATCATCATCGCGGCCCGTGGTCACTTTGGGCCCGTTAACAGTCTGCATAGTATTTTGGCCGAATTATGGCCTAGAATATTTCCATCCTATTATAGGTCCTGCTTCATTTGGGCGCATTTATAGTCCATTGAAACTTTCAGCACATAAATGACCGTGAAGGGTTTGAGTCATATTCGGCCATGTCTGTCATTCAGCCTATTAGAGGCCAACTATAGGTTTGGGCCACTTTCGGCCTGTTGTGATTTTTGGCCTGTTAACGTCGGACAAAATCCATGGGCCGTATGTGGCCCAACGTCACATCAGGCCCATTAAAGTCCCATATAAAAATGACGCTAATCAAGCCCGACCAAACTTCCGACCTGTTAAAGGCCCGTGTATTAGGTCGGCGCATTTACGGCCCGTCTGAATTTCGGCCTGTGAAATATCCGCATTGCAAATGGGCCACCATTTTGGCCTGCTAAAACCAGTGGGTTATTTGGCACAATCAGAGCCAAATCTCACATTAGGCCTAGTAAAGGCCCATGTTTTTTATGGGCTCGAGATATTTACACGTGTAAATGGCCTATTGTTACTAAGGGCCCAAATTATGTTTAGGCCTGTTAAAAGCCCACTATGGGCACAGGCCTACCAGAAAAATATGAAAGCTTATGCTGATATAGACCCAGATATTTTTAGTGGGCTACATGCAAATTTCGGCCCATAATCATTTTTAGCCCAATTGGAATGGGCCCAACGAATGTTGGCATGTTGAGATCCAACGAAGCTTTCGGTTGAATACATTACTAAGAAAAACCTACACTATACAAAAATAGCGTCGTAATTACTGCAGCCTTTGGCAGCATCATAAATGCTGTATCATAATAAAATAAATTCCAACCGTAGAACAACAGGCCTGTTGGCATAAAGTTTACAGTCCTTGCAGATAAAAGCACCATCAGATGTATAGAAGCACGGATCATTTGAATGGAGTGCTAATGTTTCAGGCTATAGAATCTGATGGAGCAGCACGATCTTCACCATTTTTCCACCATTGCTCTTGAACAACGAAGCGAATGTCTGATAATCTGGTTTCAAAACCATTCATATCTCGACGACATTTGTAAACCACTATTCTTGCTTCCGAAACAACGTCTATTAGGGATTGGACTTGTGTCTGGAGCACAGATATATCACTCTGTCTAGCCAGAAGATTTTGTTCAGTAGGTGATTTGGACGAGGTTACCTTGACAACCAACCCAGAATTACGCAGGAAGGTGCTTTTTGCACTATTAGTGGAGAGATACTGATGCACTACAGCAAGAGGTGACTTTGTGCATGTGGTAGCCTCGTCACCTTCAGGTGATTGTGGTTGTTCAATCATTTGTTCCATAGCTTGCTGAAAGTTTGAACTTGTAGATTAGTGTACCAGATAAGTTACTAATGAGATAATAACAAACAAAGTAGGTTACACGTTTATACATAACTTATTTTGGTGAACTACTGTAATACATTAGCATGTATTGTAGTGCCAACTACATAATAAAATCACTTTCGGAACATATGCCCATGTAGCACGCCTACTGTATTGTCTATTTCCTCACATTCGTTGACATCTAAGGATAAAGAGACACGGTTTAAAGTAGGATGAACATAGTATGACATCATTCATATCATGGGCAAACAGATATAAAAAAACATGCTATTTTATCATTGTGTGCGCACGTGAACACAACAACTAGATTATAGATCAAGACCAAAAGAATATCCGTCATCTCTTTTAAACCATGTAAGGTGAAATGATACATTAAGATAACTATGTATAAAAGTGAGCAGAGTAACTGACATTGGCTGCACACCAAGTAGTTAAATGAACACATCACAGTATCAATCAGTTCAAAGGCAAGAGGAGTATGGACTTACAACAGCGGCTTGAACTGGTGTGCTCATGCCCCTCATCTTGCTGGTGTGGCAATCCTTGAAGATTTGCACTACATTCGGTTCAGGTTCTTTTTGGTCCGCACGGGCTTTCCTCTGTATTTGGAACAAGTCAATATAGATACGATAATATGGCATGGAAAAAAGAAGGCAGTAGTAGCTATTTACAAGATCCTCATGGTGCAATATAGCTACGAGATCCTGTTGTCTGTTGGAATTTCACTTTAGAACGGTTGGTCTTGTTCTTCAAACAGTTAGCCTAGAAGAAGATACACTTGTAAGGTACATACATAAATACAAGTTCAATATGTGGTCTGATCAAATACATATAGCCTACCTGATACTTTAGATCAGACCAGTGTTTAACAAGGGTTGTCCAGTCTTCATCTGTAATACATGCCACTTGAGATGTTTGGGCGATTTCATTGTTATCCTTTCCTTCAAAGTGAGATCTTCTAAGGTAGTACCGATACTATCGTAGAGCAGACTAAAAACATGAGTGCATCCTTGTATAGTTGCATCATCTTTCAGATCCAACTTGAACCTCATCTATTGAAAAAAGAATGTGAGTCTTATTAGGAGGAAGCTAGAAAGTATGGGAACAAGCAAGACAATATTACTAATTGCGACGAATAACATTACTTATGGATAAATGGTCAAGGAAGGTGTTAAACTGGGTATTTTCTTTCTCATTCTTGTACTGGATCCACGTTGGGAGGATGCGTGCATGACACCTAACGGCAATGACTGCCTCTGATACTAAATTGGCTGACTCTGTAGAATCATGTGGCCTTTTTAAACCTGCCTCAAAATGGATCTCCATTCTTCCTCCTTTAGATTTTGTTAATCTGTCAAGCATTATCCCTGATGTCTGTTTCCTCTTGTGCCGTAGTGCTAGTTCAACAACGAATATGGAAAGTGTTAGTGTACATCAAACTGTGAGAGTACATATAAAGGAGCATGTAACTGGTTGATGCATGATACAGACGAACACTACTTTGATGTAAGGCAAGCGCAAGATAGGAGGATGGAATATATACAAAAAAGACAGCATTGCATATTCACACATACAATAGGAGGATGGAATATGTATGAAAAAACAGTAAGCAGAAGGCATTTCATCAAAATTAGAAGAAATGAAAGCTAGGCACCATATGAACATGCAACCAATATCACTCTATCAGGTAAAAAGTGTCTCGTCATAAGTGCCATTTCAAGATATTAGAAGCAGTACAAACTAGAAGACAATGCAACATGCAACCTACATCACAGTTCCAAGTTAAATGTGTCTTATGGGTAGTGATCGTTGCAGGTATAAGTTGTAAGCTACGCAGATGCAATTCAACATAATCAGAAGCAATACAAACTAGACATCATACGGAAAACGCAACCACATATAACAGTTCCAAGTTAGAGCAAGCACCTGTGATGGTGGAGTAGGGGAGATGTGCTCATCATGTATACGTATGTTCTAGAAACAGGAACACATGTCATATTCACACGCATTATGTGTAAAGTAACAGATGCAATTCAACAAAGTTTGAAGCAATACAAGCTAGACATCATACGCAACATGCAACCACATATAATAGTGCCAAGTTAGAGCAAGCACCTGTGATGGTGGAATAGGGGAGATGTGCTCATCATCTACACAGCTACATTGACTGTCCTGCCTTGTGTTATCTTGCGAATCTTGTTGGGAGGATGGCGGAGTAGAATCTGTAGAGACCCCCTGTTTGAGTTGCTCCGAAGGACCACCGTCATCCACTGCCGGACTAATTTCCTTTAGCTATAATGATTTTGCATTGTGAAGTTAAACCGATAAGAAAAAGGAATAAAATTTGCTACTCAAAACTCATTCATGCATGATACTGACGAGCACTACTCAAATGAAAGGAAAACACATGATGTGAGGATGGAATATGTACAAAAAATAGGATGGCATGACATATTCACACCTATGATGTGGTAACTAAGTAGAAGGCATTTCAACAAATTAGAAGCACTGTAAGCTAGAAACCATATGAAAGATGCAACTAATATCACTCTGCCAAGTTCAAACTGTATGGCGTTTCAACAATTTGGAAGCAGTACATGCTAGAAATCATATGCAAGACACAACCAATATCACAGTGGTGACTTAAAGGTGCCTTATCATAAGTGACTGATGCGGGATATGCAAGAACAGTAGTCTGATGTAAGAACATGGTGTGATCAGATATAGTATGTTCTAGAAACAGGAACACATGTCATATTCACAGGCATTATGTGTAAATAAGCAGATGCAATTCAACAAAGTTAGAAGCAATGCAAGCTAGACATCAAACGCAACATGCAACCACATATAATAGTGCCAAGTTAGATCAAGCACCTGTGATGGTGGAGTAGGGGAGATGTGCTCATCATCTACACAGCTACGTTGGCTGTCTAGCCTTGCGTTGTCTTGTGAATCTTGTTGGGAGGATGGCAGAGTAGAATCTGTAGAGAACCTCTGTTTCAGTTGCTCGAAAGGACCACCATCATCCAATGCCTTGCCAATTTCCTTCAACTTTATTGATTTTGCATTGTGAGGTCAAACCGACAAGAAAAAAAATATAATTTGCTCTTCAGAACTCATTCATGCATGATACTGACAAACACTACTCTGATGAAAGGCAAAGTCATGATACAAGGATGGAATATGTACGAAAAACTAGACGGCTTGACATATTCATACCTATGATGTGGTAACTAAGCAGAAGGCACTTCAACAAATTAGAAGCACTGCAAGCTAGAAGTCATATTCAAGACCCAAACCAATATCACTCTGCCAAGTTAAAACTAGACACCATATGCAACATGCAACCAGACATCACACTACCAAGTTAGAGCAAGCACCTTGAATGGTGGAGTAGGGGACGGAGACTTGGACCTTGTAATGCACAAGCAGTACAAGGAGAATCCGTATAGATGCTCCGTTTACGTTGCTGCAGAGGACCACCATCATCGCCTTCCTTACTCTTTTCCTTCCTCTTTCTTGATTTTTCCTTGTCAAGTCAAACCCATGAGAAAAAGGAATAAAATTTGCTCTTCAGAACTCAATGATGCATGATCCTGACGAACACTACTTTCATGTACGGCAGCCGCATGATAGGAGGATGGAATATGTATGATAAACAGGACGGCGTGACATATTGACATGTATGATGTATAAAGTGTAAACTAAGCACGAGGTGTTTGAACTTGTTAGAAGCAATGCTAGCTAGAAACCATATGAAAGATGAAACCAATATCACTCTGCCAAATTAAAAGGGTGCCCTAACAAATGTATTTTACCAAATTAGAAGCAATACATGTCAACAGGCTAGAAATAATATGCAATATGCAATGAATAAAGGTGACTCATCGATTGATGCAGGATACAAAAGAGAGGTAGTTTCATGTAAGAACATGGTTAACACATAGATGTTGTGTGTACCAAAAATAGGAAGGCATGTCATATTCACAGGTATAATGTGTAAACTAAGCAGATGCAATTTACCCTAATTAGAAGCATTACAAGCTAGACACCGTATGCAACATGCAACCGCATATCACACTGCAAAGTTAGAGCAAGCACCTGTGATGATGGTGTAGGGGAAGTGTGGTCTTCAAGTATAGAGCTACGTTCAATACCTTCATTTAGGTTTGCTGTTTCTTGATAATCATGTGGAGAGGATGAAACTGCATTCTTTATAAGAGTAGCGTGTCTCATCATAAGCGATAGATGCAGGATACACAAGAACAATAGTTTGATTTAAGAACATGGTGTGATAGGCATATGTAGTATGTACCAAAAACAGGAAGGCGTGTTATATTCACATGTATAATGTGTAAGCTAAGGAGATGCAATTTAACAAATTAGGAGGAATACAAGCTAGGCACCATGTGCAACATGCAACCAGATATCACACTGCCATGTTAGAGCAAGCACTCGGGGTTGTGGAGTAAGGAAGATGAGATTTTGAACTTGCACTGCAGTAGGAGTAGCAGGAGAATCTGCAGAGATCATCGGTTTCGGTTGCTCCAGAGGACCACCATCATTCCGTGCCTTCGTCCTTTCGGATTTTGCCTTGTCAAGTAAACACACAAGAAAAAGGAATGAAATTCGCGATTCCAAATTCGTTGATGCATGATACTGACGAACACAACTTTTATGTATGGCAACCACATTGTAGGAGGATGGAATATGTATGAAAAACACTAAGCAGAAGGCATTTCAACAAAATTGAAAGCAATGCAATCTAGACACCATATGAAAGATCAAACAAAAATCACTCTACCAAGTTAGATGTGTCTCATTATAAGTGGCACTTCAACAAATTAGAGGCAATACATATTTGAAATGATATGCAAGATGAACCCAATATTACACTGTCAACTTGAAGGTGTATCGTCAGAAGTTATTGATGAGGGATACACAAGAAAAGTAGTTTGATGTAAAAACATGGTTAATAGAAAGACGTAGTATGTACCTAAAACAGGAAGGCATGTCATATTCACAGATATAATGTGTTAACTAAGCAGATGCAATTTACCCTAATTCGAAGCATTAGAAGGTAGACACCATATGCAACATGCAACCACATATCACACTGCCAAGTAAGAGCAAGCACCTGCGATGGTGGTGTGGGGGAATTGCCGTCATCAACTAGAGAGCTACATTGACTATCTTCATTCAGCCTTGCTGTTTCTTGAGAATCATTTGGGGAGGATGACACTTCACTCTTTAAACGAGTAGTGCATCTCACAGTAACCCACTGGGGTGGCTGTCTCATCATAAGTGATTGATGAGGGATACAAAAGAGCATTAGTTTGATGTACAAACATGGTTAATAGACATATGTAGTATGTATCAAAACCAAATTTGAAGCAATACACGATAGACACCATATGCAACATGCAACCACATTTGACAGCGCGAAGTTAAAGCAAGCACCTGGGATGGTTGTGTGTGGCAATTGAGATCATCAACTGCAGAGCTACGTTTACTGTCTCCAACTGCTAACACTGCACCCTTTAGAGTGCTGAAACGCTTAGTGCTTATCTTCGAATTACATTGGAGCGACTTCTGTCTTTTCTTTTTTGCATTCATCAACACTGCATCAGAGTCTGAAATACCCATGCATAAAAAACGATAGTGTGAGTATGGATGAAGTGTGTGCATAATTAGTACAGTGTAAAGGTAGTAGATAGTAGGTCGGTGAGAAATAAATGATGGGAGACATATGATAGCTCTACAACATGCATGTCACACTAAATTACTACAGGATTCTATGAAAATAACAGTCGACTGAAAACAAATACGTCAGTCCATTTTTTCTGCTCTGTCCTATGTACAAAGAATGGGCAGATCTCCTTCATCTAGCTGCAGCCAGTCAGTGTTGACGATCTTCCTCGAAACGCCAGTGACCACCGGCCCAGTCCCCTGCCTCTGCCCTATCCTCGACCTCACCGCACTGTCGTGCTTGGCACTGCCCCCCGGCCATCCATTCAAGCCCTGCCGACCTCCAGATCGGGCAGCTCCTGCACCCCACACCCGTATGATAGACACCGATGCGCTGCTTCCCCGGGGAACAGGTGGACTAGGTGCTCCGCGCACCTAAGGGGGTGCTGCTTCTTTTAATTGCGGTTCGACTGACCCTAAATTGAAATCCAGGCGGGCTACTGACATCTAGCAAAGGTGAAATAGTAAAGGGAGGAAACCTTGTGCATTTAGTATCACGAAGAATATGCAGTAAGAAGCGCTCAGCTAGTTTCTTTCGGTGGATGAATACGGTGTGAGTAGAGATGTAAGATTTGCACAAATAAGGGAAGAGGGGTACCTCTTTCTGCTGGTAGTGTTGTGTCCTCCTTCTGTTTTTCCAACGATCTTCTTGTGGTTCACTGGAAACGAGAAGTTGTGGAGGATGGTGGAGCCTTGGACGAACCCATGGAGAAGTTGTTGAGTGTGGTGCGGTGGCCATCTGTCGGCGGCGGAGAACCAGATCCAAGGCGGCGAACGACGGCGTAGCGGGAACAGCTCCGGTGCGGTGGACGGTTGCGGCAGTGGAGCGGTAGTGGTGAGGCGCAGGACGACGTGGTCGAGGTGGTTCTGGTACATCGCATGTCGGTGTTGGCGTCGTGGAGGCAGCTCTGCCTCAGCATCAGCTGTTAAGTCCTTGAGGTTGTTGCGGTTGCAGTTGCGTTGGACGACGACGTCAGGATACCGGCTCTGACATGATGGAGGAGGGCGACGGTGGATTGGGTGCTATGGGATGGAGGACGAAGGAGGCCCGGCTTTCGCAGCTGGTGGAGAGGGCGTTTTGGCGCCCACGAAGTATGAATGGGGAAACAGAGGGAGGGTGGAACTAAGGGGGAACAATGTTTCGGTTTGGGATGCGCTTGTTTGAAATTTGGGGAAAGTTACAAACTTTTCCCCCATCTAAAATATCGGACATATTGCGGGTTGGGGGTAGGACAGTAATCTTAGGTGTCCCAAATGTGGGCGGGATAGATTTAGGCCAAGTGCATGAATGCTTCTCGGAGGCAGTTGAGACTGGCGTCTTGGTGAAGTTACAAACCTACCCCGGTTTAGACCTTTGGACATCGGGCCGATAGGCTACATGGGCCATAGTCAGGACAGTAATTTCCAACCACCAAACATTAGTCTCGTGCGGTTTCTAGTGACCATAGGCTTACTTTGCACTTCATTCAATATTTGGGAGCAGAAGCATTAACATTTTCGGTTCCCTTGAATTGAACTTTTAGGATTTGTCAAACTTCACAAATCTTTACTATTGAAAATCCAAAAGCTACGATTATTTTGGAATGGAGGGGTACATCTGAATATACGTTGTACACGAGTATATATTAAAAAATATGCAACTTACCTCAGTTCATGCATGGTTCCAGATATAATCTCGTTGGTTGCAAAAAAAAGTTAGACATGCGTATGAATATATAGCATGTTCAAACGCACAACAAAGATTGATGCCCCCTGGTAGATCTTATTTACAAATGCCATTATCTCGGGTTCAAATAGATGAATGCACTTCCTATGAATTCGAATCTTTGAAACCCCCTTTATGTTGAAGCAACATGTATTCTATTTTGTAGCTAGCAGTTTGGAATGAATCCATGCAAGTGACAAATGTATAAAGTGCTTCGCACTAATAACATGGAGTGCACTAATTAAGTTTATATATGAATTGCAAAAGCAATCCATTGCCTGTATTTCAAACCGCTCTCACTCTATGGATCGATAATATGAAATAAACAGATGCACATTCTAGAATTCAATAGAGTATGGGTGTCTGATAGACCGATTTTCGTCCATACGCAATTTGCAAAATTCATGATCTCATCCAAAAATAATAATGCCATTTATATTTTCATTTAATGCGTAGAACCGCCTTTTACACGTAGAAGCACTATGCCTCGGCCCATTCTCACAAATGTGCTATATATCTCTCTATCTAACGCATAAGTGCACACACTTTATATGCATCGGTATTTCTCTTTCACACGTGCTCACAATCTATCCTGGGGTGTCGGGGTGTCTCACGCACATGCTCTCTCTCTATATCTCTCTCTCTCTTTCTGACTACTATGTACCACTGTTTTCACTAATCTTAGTTGGAAAACACTATTTCTCTCACATGCATATATACACATGCACGGTCTCTACTAGCCCTCTATACGCACATATATGTGTCTACATGTCTCCCGCACGCACATTATCATTCGACCTCTCTCGCACACATTGCCCCCCCCCCAAGATACACCTCTCTCTTAGTAGTTGGCAAATATGATTCCATCATATCATTAGGTAGGATATCCCTGACTATTAGGCTGGATGGTAATACGAGGCAAAGTTTTACCCTAGTTCGGACCCTTGCAGTTGAGGAAAAAGCCTACTCTTGGTACTGTATATTAGTGATAGGGGTGTGTACAAAGTACGCGTGAATACCAGGCATTGTGCGTGTGTGTGTATACTATTGATGAACTAGCCCCCAAGCTTCTATAACATACTCGGGGCCTAGGGTTACAAATCATATATATTCGGCTTATCACCAGTGGGGATAGAGTCCTCCACGACTCTGGTAGCTTCGTGTTGTACGCCGAGTCCTCCACATGGGTCTTCGTATAATGCGTCTCGGTCCAACCTATGTGGCGCAGGATGGAACTGACCCATGAGTCCTTATGTTGACCCACCACAACTAGAAATGATGTGCCCACCACACCACACACGCAATCGACCACTAAGAAAATAAGCATATACAATAGTACAATGTTATACATGAAAGTTAATTGCATGGTGCATCCAAAAATATTTATTCTGCATTGTGAATGTTTATATATTCTCCTAGAATATTAGTCATGGGAAAGAGAAACGAAGGGTATATCTCTCCTTGTCTCCACCGGACACCCCCTCTTTCTACACCACTTTCACGTACACACACAAACTATCTCTCGGCCCTCTAAAAGTATGCATGCCCAGGACACATTCACACATGATGGTCACTATATTTCAAGCTAAAGCACTATACGATCACTGGACTTTAGAATATGCTCATTACGGTCACCGTATACATTCTCGTGGTGATCATACGGTATCTATATCACGATACGTCTTCATATTTTCTTGATGACACTGACGGACTCTGCATTTGACATGTGCTCCGTATTTTGTTGACGACACTTACGGTCATTGTATTTGAAGCAAAAGCACGATATGGTCACTGGACTTCAGAATAAGCTCATCACAATCACCACATACATTTTTTCATGCTAACCAACATGTGTTTGGATGGTTAGGAGGACAGTGGTTTCTCGAGCCCACCAGTGTTAAAGTCCCGGTGCTCACGTTTATCCTGGGTTAGTTTCAGTATTTTCCGGCGATGTGCGTTCAGTGGGAGGAGACGTTCCACTCTTCTAGGAGGCACCTATGGTGACTTCGTCTCAAAATCATATGTTGGCTCACTCTCTCGAAGGTGCTCATAGGGGTAGGGTCTGTGTGTGTGCGCTTATAGCGGTGAGTGCTTGTGCGTATATATGAGCCCTTGTGTCTGTACTATCGTGGAATTAACACGTTAGATGTCCTCATGGAAGGACTTAGTCGTAGAGCCATCGCGACAGGTTAGCTTGAAGGGGTTAAACCAGACAAGGGACAAGGGAGTTTTATACTAGTTCGGCCCCTTCGATGAAGCTAAAAGCCTACGTCTAGTTGTGATGGGATTGGTTGGGTTTCGATGACCAGGGAGAAAATACGCTTTGTCTGAGTCTCGAGTTGTTGTTTCTTGTTCCTGAACCGCCACCGGGTCGTCCCTTTATATACATAGGTTGACGCACGGCCGGTCTACAGAGTCCCGAGGCCAACTCATACAAGTGTCCGGCTCGGTCTCTCCTTTCCTAACTTACAATACAAGTTACATAACCATGGCGGTTTACCACTATGGGCCCTAATCCGCCTTTGGGCTTCGGGCTTCTAAGCTTCATTAGTAAAATGCCATCTTCTGGATCTTCGTGGGCTTCAATATAGTTGAGGGTGAACCGGGCCCTCCTGGCCGGTTTACGCTCAGTAGTTATATCCCCAACATTAGGCCCTAGATTGATTTGAACCTGTTCATGTCAATCTTCAATACTTAAAGAAATTCTATGAACATCTCCTTATATTCTCGTAAACCGCCATGATGTCTTCTCCTGTAAACTTTGTTAAACCGCCGTGACGTCATCCTCTGGATACAGCAATGGATCACCATGAAATCACCCCTGTAAAAAAAGATTAAAAAGATTCCCTTTTTTAATGGTATCCCGAAGATCAAGGCGATATGCGCGCCCTTCTTGCCGCTTCAGGCTCCTCGATTCTTGCGCCTACCACTTATCCCTTTCTCCTTATAAATAAAGCCGACAGGTCTTTCCATTCTTTCCCCCTGCCTCTTCTTATTCCTCTCGCGAACTCCTACCGCTTGAGCTCCGCCGCCGCCACAGAGCGCACCGTCGTCTTCGTCCCCGGCCGCTGCATCACCCTGAATCGAACCAGAGCTCGCGAAATCCCTCCGCAGTAGATCTGTACTGGTAAGTTTTCCCTTTTCCGCATCTTTAGATCTATGCTAGGGTTAACGAGTTCATCTTTACAGTTTCTCGCCCGTCTCCGTTCTTCGTTTTTACTTCTGCCGTGGTTTCTTTGATCCAATCAGTAGCGTAGATCTCGTGTGGTAGTTGCTCTGTATTCATTTTCAGTACTTAGTAGATCTTCCTCTTTGTATAGAATCCTCAGTAGAACGTACGACCTTCTCTGTTCTGCTTAACGCCATTATAGGTCGCAGAATTTTTTTCTTTATCAAAGCATGGTAGATCCAAATTAATTTCATCATTGTGTGAAACCTGTTTCTGTCAACACTTAGAAGATTTTCATCTCTGGCTCCTCCACCTAAGGGTGGTTTAAATCTTTAGTAGTTGGTAATCCGCCGTATATCATTAGCCCTCACTTAAACCGCCACCTTATTTTGAGTAGAAAAACTCCGGTTTAACTCACATATATGCCTTCACAAAATTCCTTGGTTTAACACTAATCAACCATCCATTGTAAACCGGCCTTCACTTTTCCTTTTACAGTTTGTTTCCAAGATGACCAAGCAATTCGCCGCTTGCAACTGGGTTCCGTCCCGGATTACGGAAACGCAGATCAATGGCTACATTGTAACCGGCGCTTTAGCCTCAAAAAATGTTCTTCACTGGCAAGTTCCTGGCCCTGAGTGCCCTCCTGTGCCTCAAGATGGAGAGGTTATTGTTTTTATGCAGCACCTAGACCGGGGCTTCAGTCCTCCCGGATCAAAAAAATTCCGGGATGTCCTTGCGAGCTTTCAACTCCATCCACAAGATATTGGACCAAATTCCGTATCAAATATATGCAACTTTCAAGTATTTTGTGAAGTTTACCTTCAAGAGGAACCATCCATTGAGCTCTTCCGGGACTTTTTCCATCTAAACCGCCGAACTGAGTTTTCTGATGGTCCTAACACGGAACTTGGTGGGGTATCAATCCAGAAGAGGAAGGAAGTTGATTTCCGACATGCATCACACCATAGTCATCCCAAAGACTGGAACCAAACTTGGTTTTATTGTCAGAACACTGCCCCTGCTGGAGAAAATCCCTTGCCGGGTTACCGCCCTCACCGGCTTAGCAACGGCCACCCGTTACCTCGACGATTAACTGCCAAATAGTGGCAAACTTATGCCCCTCAACTCGCCAAGCTCCGGGCTCTCTTGGCCAATGGTTAGACTGGTGTTGATCTCGTTCGCTGTTGGGTTAAATGGCACATCCTGCCCTTAAGTCGCCGCTCCGGATTAATGCATGAATATACCGGCGACGCCAAGGACCCACAACGGTTTAATGAAATAGAAATGACAGATGACGAAATTACCGAATCGGTGAAGAAGATGTTAGACGAACCAATCGCCGCATGCAGCCAAACCAGGTTGGCCCCCTTCTACAGGGCCAACAAACCACCAGCGGTATAGGTTTTAACTTTGTGCCTTCTTGATCCGCCTCCGCTTTAAATTTGTTCTAATAAATCTTTGTTTAACTTTTACAGGCCAATAGCTCCTTTTGGAAAAGGAAGGCTTCAGATAAACCGACAAGGGCTCCTCGTCCCAAGAGAAAAGTTATCAAGAGAGTAGCCAAGAAGAAGACCGGCGAAACTGCTGATCCGCCCGAAGATGTTGAAGATTCGGATCAAGAGGTAGAACTTGACTCCCTTGGTTCCCTTTTCATATATCTTATTAACAATGACTATTATCACGATGATGCGGAGGTCAGCCGTGCGGACCATGTTGAGGTAATCTCTCTTTCCTTCGATTCAGATCTTATGTCGATTCAAAGATTTCGCCGTGCAGTTCGAAAAGTAAAATACTCTCACCCTCTTGCTTATTTGGATCCAAAATTTCCATTAAAGACACAACAACCTGAAGGACGTCGCACAACCCGACATAGTGGCCAGCAAGTCACCTCTTCTGGTTTACCGGATACACCAACCCGGAAGCGTCGTCCAGAGGTTACTTGCTCTCCCGAAAAACTTTATCCTTTGAAGGGTTTCTTCCGATACCCACTTAATCCGTCTGATCCGAATTACCAGGCGTCTTCCAATTCATCTGGCGGTTCATCAACCACTTACCTGCCTCCCCTCAAGACCGTCGCTAGGTAAGTACATTATTTTTCGGTTTGTCTCTTCATGCATCGGTTTATCATACTAATCTTTATTTTGATGTTGTAGTGCCAAGGCCCGATTGAGCAAGAAAGCCAAGACCAGCGGCCCCACTGACGATGTTGAACCTGAGAAGACCCTGGAAAATGCTTGTGAAAATCCTGACATTGTCATGGATGACTCTGCCCCGCAAGACCCAGCTATTGATGCTAATCCGCCGGAGGCTGACCCGGCTACACATGTTGATACATCAAGTCCACGTGCCACGCCTCCAAGTCCAATTGCTGGTCCGCTAAGTTCAACTGCTAATCCGCCAAGCCCTACTGCCAATCCGCCAAGCCCTGCTGCCAAAGATAATGTCAATCTGCCGAGCCCAGCCAAAGATGATGATGATGTTATTGTCACTGGCACTGCTTATACCGCCCCAGGCAATCCAGTTGTTTTATCAAAACATACTGCCAAGGACGAGTTTGCTGCTATGGGCAAGGGAAAAGGGAAAACCGACTTGTCAAGCTATGTCAACCTTTCTGCTCAGGATCTTCATTCCGGATTCTTGAACCGGCTTTACACCAACCGAGATTATGAAGTCGGTTTGGTGAATCTGATGAAGGAACGCTATGAGGTAATCTTCAAAACACCTTCATCTTTATTCTGTACATTCATTGTATTGTAGCCCCCAAGGGCCGGTTTATCTCTTGAAGATAAACAGGGACTTTAAAGAGAAAGAACACTTCGACTTCGTAGCCCCCAAGGGCCGGTTTATCTTGTAAAGACAAACCGGGACTTTTATATTCCATACTGTACTTTGTTGACTTTCCTTACTTGTGTATTTTCCTGATCAAACACACATTAGCCCCCAAGTGCCAAGATTAAAACTTGTATTGATCCTTGGGACTTCAAACAACCAGTAGTAAAGAAGCAATCCGCATTAGCCCCCAAGTGCCAAGTGTATAACTTGTTATATGCTTGGGACTTTTGATAAATTATTTACATGCTCCTCATCTGATTGTGACAGGCTGATATAAATCACCAAGGCTCTCAAATTGCTGATCTTCAAGAAAACATCAAGTCCCAACAAGCAGAAACTTCCAAGGCAAAGGATGAGCTTAAAACCGCTTTGGCAGCCATGGAATAACTCAAAGAAGGGTTCAAGACAGAGTGTGCCAACTGGGAGACTGAAAAGAATGCATTGCTGAAGCGGGCGGAAGACGCCGAGTCAGCTCTTAAACCGGTGGCGGAAGAGCTAACTGGGTTGAAGCGCCAAGTGAATGCCATGACTTCTGTAGTATTTGGTAAGTACCCTTGCCAAGGCTTCTTGAATGACCATCTTTGTAAGGTGCCGGTTTAACATGAAATTCTTAAACTGTTGTAGGTGGCCGCATTGCTCATCAGGGCTCTGACTTGCGGATGAAACTGAAGGCAGCATATACTCTGATTGAAAAACTGTATACCGGTGCCCAACGGGTTATCTATTAGCCTCGTACAACAATCCAGCCCCAACATTGATCAAGGACACTCTAGCAAGGTTATCCATGACGCCAGCACAGATAGAAGAGATGAAGTGATCCGCTACCAGGGCTGGCACTTTGCTGGCACTGACCCGAGCCAAAGCCTGGATAGCTGACCTGGATCCGGTTGATATCGCCAAGGGCTTTCCTAGTGAACAAGAAAAGGGGGCAGAGTTTGATAACGAAGCCCTCAAAAATGTGACAAGGGAGATGCGTCCTCTGGCGAGTCAATTGGTAGAAGAAGCAAACTTGACTGTTCACCGGTCCTTCTATGATGCCAACAACAAACGGATTGACACTGTCATACCGGAAGTGCAAAATCTTATCCCGCCAATCCGTAAGCACGCTTACGCCCCTGACATTGATCCGGCTGAACTTATAAGTGAAGAGGCTATCTTTCAGGCTTTAACCTGGATTGACTGGACCACCGCTGACTTCCAGCCACTTGATGAGGAGGAGGAGGCTGAACTGACGCCAGATGATCCATCAACTTCACGTCAACATGGTGATGAGGCTTAATCCGGCAATCTGGTTGATGCGTCATAAACTTTGTTCTGTGGAAAGAACAATTCCGTATTTTGGGCCTTAAAGCGCCTGGTAATAGGCTAGTTAAAATACTCTGATCTGCTGCCATCGTGCACTGAGATATACTTTGTTTGATCCGCCATGCCAATTTCAGTGCTGGCTTATATATCTTCATAATATTATGCAATCCCTATGTCTGCATAAAAAGATCTGTCCGGGCGGTTTACCGCTGGACGGGTCATAATGCCCAAGGTAAAGTCTGGCTAATAACCAAAGCGGAATAAATATGAAATAACTCATACCTGTGATATGAAATCACTTAGTAAGGGTGAAAACCCAAATCTTGAGCTGTTATAACCCTTACCCTATAATGGTGTTATGAACAAGTCATGTCGGGTTACGATGAACACTAGATGATCATACTGGCGACATATAGTCAAAGCCAGGCTGGGTTTTGTAAACACCGATTTGATAAGATGGTCTGACAACTTATAGTTGAAAGCCAAGCCGGGTTAACAAACATCGGGTTAATATGATGACTAAAAAGCCGCACCGGGTCAAAGAACACCGGTTCAAGATAAATTCATCAAAAGGTGAAAAACTTGGCAAAAAAGCAAAAAAGAAACCATGTAGTCAAGGATTTTCAAGGGCTGTCAGGCCCAAATTCGAGGCTTTTCGTGGGCTGCCAGGCCACTGAGTTAAACCATTTTGCAAAGCCTTTTAAGATGGGCCTCCAACTAACCAATCATCGTTTTAACTTTGACAAGTTCAGGGTCTGTATAAGAATGACTTGTCAAACGTTCGGTGGGTCATGCTAGGATTACCTGGATAGGGGTGGCTTACTTGATGAAGGCAGGTTAACCCGGGGTTTTAGGTGAATACACCAGGCTTCCAAGCCGTGGGTCGATACCCAATTACAAGGGTCCTTTCAAACTCTTTGTTGCTTTGCACAAAGAGCCCCCAAGTAACTTTGTGAGCTGTGCTCAATGGGTGCCTATGTTTGAGCTGTGCATAACATCCAGACTCTCTATGGCCCCTTGGGTGTGAAGCTCCCAAGCTGTTTGTGGCATGATAGCCGGTTTAACATGTAGTACTTCGCTTTGTCAGCTGAAGCCCCTATGTAAATAAAGAGATTTGAAGACAAAACGGCAAAGGCCCTGCTGATAGCAAGGATGCCGGTTTATTGTATTGATCCTAATATATACATTGTTGGAATATGTACATAAGAAAAGCCTATGGCTCAAGTGTAGTAAGGCCGAAGGAGAGCTATGTTCCATGGCCGCTGGGTCTCCTCCTCAGAACTGTGTGTCTTCTCGAACATCAATGAGGTAGTATGATCCATTGTGCAGATTTTTGCTGACCACAAAGGGTCCTTCCCAAGGTGGGGATAACTTGTGCATATCAGTCTGATCCTGGATGAGCCGGAGCACTAAGTCGCCTTCTTGAAAGGTTCTTGTCTTAACCCGGCGTCTGTGATAACGTCGTAGGTCTTGTTGATAAACCGTCGATCGAGCCAAAGCCATGTCCCGTTTCTCATCTAACAGGTCCAGCGCCTCTTGACGTGCTTGCTCATTGTCCGCTTCAACATAATTGGCAACCCGGGGCGAGTCATGATGAATATCACTTGGGAGGACGGCCTCAGCCCCGTAAACCATGAAGAAAGGTGTATAACCCGTAGATCGGTTTGGGGTGGTGTTTATACTTCATAACACAGATGGTAATTCTTCCACCCAACGACCCGGCATACGTTTCAAAGGAATCATAAGTCGGGGTTTGATACCCTTCAGTATCTCTTGATTCCCCCTCTCAGCTTGACCATTGGACTGGGGATGAGCCACGGATGCTACATCAAGCCGGATGTGCTCTCGTTGACAAAATTCCTCCATATCACCTTTAGAAAGGTTTGTGCCATTATTTGTGATGATGTTGTGTGGAAAACCAAAACGGAAAATGATCCTTTTGAGAAATTGAACTGTCGTGGCTGCATCACACTTGCTGATGGGCTCCGCTTCAACCCATTTAGTGAACTTGTCAACCGCCACCAATAGGTGGGTCTTCTTATCCTTGGAACGCTTAAAAGGTCCCACCATATCAAGCCCCCAAGTGGCAAACGGCCAAGTGATAGGAATCATCCGCAGCTCCTGAGCCAGAACATGATCTCGACGTGAAAATTTCTGACAAGCATCACACCGCTTTACCAGATCCTCCGCATCAGCATGAGCTGTCAACCAATAGAACCCTTTGACGAAAAGCCTTAGCCACCAGGGACTTTGAACCGGCATGGTGACCACAATCCCCTTCATGGATTTCAGGTAGAATCTCTTGTCCTTCTTCAGGAGAAATGCAACGTTGGAATACGCCTGAAACACTGCAACAGTGTAACTCGCCATTGTGAATAACCATGGACTTGGACCGCCGGATTATCTGTCTGGCGAAGACCTCATCGGATGGTAACTCGCCCCGGTTCATATACGCCAAATATGGAACCGTCCAATCCGGAGTGGTATGTAAAGCGGCCACCAATTGGGCCTCTGGATCAGGAACAGCTAAATCCTCCTCTGTAGGCAACTTAACAGACGGGTTATGCAAGATATCTAAAAAGGTATTGGGTGGTACCGGTTTACGCTGAGATCCCAGCCGGCTTAAATCATTTGCTGCTTTGTTTTTGCGCCGGTCAATGTGCTCAACCTGATAACCCTTAAAGTGACCTGCCACAATATCCACCTAGCGTCTATAAGCTGCCATGAGTGGATCCTTAGAATCCCAAGTACCAGAAACTTGCTGAGCCACCAGATCAGAATTTCCAAAACAGCGAACCCGGCTTAAGTTCATTTCCTTAGCCACACGGAGACCATGGAGTAAGGCCTCGTACTCAGCTGCATAGTTAGTACAAGGAAACATTAAATGGAGAACATAACAAATTTTATCACCTCGAGGGGAAGTAAGAACAACTCCAGCCCCCGAGCCTTCCAATTGCCTAGATCCATCAAAGTGAATAGTCCAGTATGTATTATCCGTTTTGTCCTCTGGTGCCTGTAACTTGGTCCAATCATTGATGAAGTCAACAAGCGCCTGTGATTTGATTGATGTCCGAGGCATATACTTCAATCCGTGCGGGCCAAGCTCAATTGCCCACTTTGCAACCCAGCCAGTTGCCTCCCTGTTCTGAATTATATCGCCCAAAGGAGCTAAACTGACCACTGTAATGGGATGGCCTTGAAAGTACTGTTTGAGCTTCCGACTTGCCATAAAAACCCCATAAACCAGCTTTTGCCAATGCGGATACCGTTGCTTTGACTCGATAAGTACTTTGCTGATATAGTAAACCGGCCGTTGAACTGGATATTCCTTACCACCTCCTTGCGCTCCACCACAATTGCCACGCTGACAGCATGGGCATTAGCAGCCACGTACAATAACAAGGGCTCTTTGTCAATCGGAGCAGCAAGAACCGGCGGTTCAACCAATTGCCGTTTTAAATCCTCAAATGTCGCATTGGCTGCGTCACTCTAGACGAAATCGTCTGTCTTCTTCAACATCTGATACAAAGGAATCGCCTTCTCTCCCAAACGGCTGATAAACCGGCTAAGGGCTGCGATTCGACCCGCCAAACATTGATACACTTCGGTTTAGCCAAAGATGTAATCGCTTTGATGTTTTCCGGATTAGCCTCAATGCCTCTGTTGGACACCAGAAAGCCTAAGAGCTTGCCTGCCAGAACACCAAAAACACACTTGTCCGGATTAAGCATCATTTTGTAAACCCGAAGATTGTCAAACGTTTCCTTGAGATCATCTATCAAGGTTTCCTTTTTCCTGGATTTTACCACAGTGTCATCCACATAGGCATGAACATTACGCCCAATCTGCGTGTGAAGACAATTTTGCACACAACGCTGATAAGTTGCATGGGCACTTTTAAGCCCAAAGGGCATAGAAACATAGCAGAAGGCTCCAAAGGGAGTGATGAAGGCTGTCTTCTCCTTGTCCTTAACTGCCATTTTAGTCTGATGGTAACCTGAATAAGCATCCAAGAAACTTAGGCGCTCACAACCCGCCGTCGCATCAATAATCTGATCAATACGCAGGAGAGCAAAAGGATCTGCCAGACAAGCCTTGTTCAAATCTGTGTAGTCCACAACATACGCCAAGTGCCGTTTTTCTTAAGAACAAGCACCGGATTAGCCAACCACTCGGGGTGAAATACTTCGATGATAAATCCAGCAGCCAACAGCCGGGCTACCTCTTCACCAATGGCCTTGCGTCTTTCCTTGTTAAAGCGGCGAAGAAATTGCTTGACCGGTTTAAACTTAGGATCAATATTGAGAGTGTGCTCAGCGAGTTCCCTCGGTACACCTGGCATGTCAGAAGGCTTCCATGCAAAAATGTCCCGGTTCTCACGGATGAACTCGATGAGCGCGCTTTCCTATTTCGGATCCAGATTCATGCTGATGCTAAACTGTTTGGATGAATCGCCAGGAACAAAGTCAACAAGTTTAGTCTCATCAGCCGGTTTGAACTTTAGGGTCGGGTCATGCTCAGTGGTGGGCTTCTTTAGAGGGGTCATGTTTGCCGGATCAACACTGTCTTTATAAAACTTCAGATCCTCTGTAGCACAAACCGACACAGCATATGCTGCATCACCTTCCTCACAATCTAAAGCAATCTTTCGACTTCCATGTACTGTTATAGTCCCCTTATGACCTGGCATTTTGAGCTATAAATAGATATAGCACATAAGCCGGCCGTCCAAACAGTGCATGATACGGGCTATGGATCTTCACCACTTCAAAGGTCAATTTTTCAGACCTGGAATCATGCTCATCTCCAAACACAACCTCCAAAGCGATCTTGCCAACAGGATATGCCGATTTACCTGGTACTACACCATCAAAATTGTGTTGGACGGTTTAAGACTCTTGTCTGTCAACCCCATGCGACGAAAAGTCTCATAGTACAGGATGTTGATACTACTCCCTCCATCCATCAGAACCTTGGTAAACTTGTAACCTCCCACCTGAGGTGCCACCACCAAAGCCAGATGACCCGGATTGTCAACCCAGGGCGGATGATCCTCCCTGCTCCATACAATGGGCTGCTCAGACCACCGCAAATAACGTGGCACTGCCGGTTCAGCAGCATTAACTGCCCTTTTGTGAAGCTTCTGATCACGCTTGCACAGGCTAGTAGTGCACACATGAGACTGCCCACCATTTAACTGCTTGGGGTGACTTTGATAACCTGACTGCTGCTGATTTCCTTGATTATTCTGTTGGCTATTACCACCTTGGTTATTCTGGTTACCCTGATTATTCTGAAATCCAGAATTTGAACCGCCGCCACCATGAAAACCTGGACCTGAACCGCTCGACGGACCCTGATCATACCGGAAAAGATCAGAGTTTTTGAACTCCTTCGTAATATAACAATCTTTCCAAAGATGTGTGGCAGGGGCCTCCTTGGTCCCATGCTTTGGGCAGGGCTGGTTTAACAAATGCTCTAGATTCATATTTCCATCGCGCTGGGGTGGTTTACCTTTATGAAGCTGCATATTGGTGTTAGCCACAAGATCTGAACTATCTGCCTTGTGCTTACCATTATTCCCATGGACTCCTTGGTTGTGATGATGTCCCTTTGCACCGTCGTTCCTCTTTCTCTTCTCCGGTTTCTCCTCATCAGAATCGGGATCCTTGGTATTATAAGAATCGACATATTTGACCAAGGCTGTCATAAGGGTTCCCAAGTCATTGCAGTGGCGCTTGAGCCGTCCCAACTTCATCTTTAGTGACTTAAACCGGCAATTTCGCTCCAGCGTTATGATTGCTTGACCAACATTAATACGGTCTAACGAATGCAAAACTTCTGAAAACCGCGCACCCAATGAGTTGTAGACTCGTTCTCCCCTTGAACACAGGCATCCAGATCCACAATGGACATAGGATGTTTGCATGTGTCTTTCAAATTGGCTATAAACCGGGCCTTCAATTGGTCCCATGACTCGATGGAGTTGGCTGGTAAGTTTTTCAACCAAGTACGGGCAGTCCCTTCCAACATCATCGTGAAGTACTTTGCACAGGCCGCTTCATCCACATCTAGCATCTCCATTGCCATCTCATAACTCTCGACCCACGCCTCAGGTGGCTGGTCCGCGGTGTAATTAGGCAGCTTACGTGGACCCTTGAAATCCTTGGGCAGACGCACATTACGGAGAGCCGGAATGAGACACGGCACTCCCCAGGAACTAAAGGCCAGCCCGGTGCCTCGGTCTACTAACGCGTTGGCTGAACCGGGGCGGGTTGATAACGACCCGCATATTGTGCTGCCAAAGCGGCCTCCATTCATGCTCTGCCGTTATCCACCACGTCTTGAGCATTTACCTCACTGCGTGCCGGATTGGGTCCATTACAGCGCCACGCACTGCTAGACACTTCCGGTTCATCCATGTGCCTGCTATAGCTTTTGCTCGGACGGGGGGGGGAATGAATTCTATCTGGGCTATAGGAATAAGCCTGCTGTTGCACCACGGCGGTTTGAAGAAGGTCCCTAGCCCGCCGTGTTTCAACCGCCGCCAGTGAATCACCCTCCATCGGAATGGCTGTCATGCGAGATGCTGCGGCAATCATGTTATCCAACGGGCTCGAGAAGTGACCCGGCGGTGTGGACACGTATTGCGTCGGGTTATCCGTTCGTCGAGGTGGTTCCGTCATCCGTGGTTGATCCGGCGCTGTCCTAAGCGCATCAGTCCGGTTTGTGGCTGCTGGATTACTCGGCCCAGCCCCCGGTGTATTAAAGAGATTCAATCCTTTGAAGATCGGCTGCATACGCGATCGGTACTTCCTTCGCATTATGTCGTTTGATGCATTCTGATCCAACATGAGCCGGTAATTCTGCACCTGTATCTGCTGTGATTGGGCATCTAAAGCGGCCCGTTCTTCAGCCATCCTAGAATTCTCAGTTGCCAGGTCCTCCTTAGCCTGCATTATCTGGTCCTTCAGCTTCGCAATGTCCGCATTGTGCTGATCCTGCATCTCTAGGGTAACTGCTGTGGTTAACAAGGTCGCCCAGGCATCCATCAAACCGGAGAGGACTTGATCCGATCGGCGCGCCGGGGCTCCTGCCGCGGCGGCTGATCCGGTATTCATCGCCGCTGTAGATGAAGACTGGAAAGTGGGCTGTGTCCCGGCCATGTAAACAGCAACCCGACTTGGCGGTTCAAGGAAGTCTAGAATACTGTTGCCATCGGAATATCCTTCGAACACACCATCATGAATTCGGTATAGGGACTCGGTTTCACCAGTGGATGACTCGTCGTCGGAATAAACAGTCGTCTCGCCTTCAGACACTGGTTCGGATCCGATTCCATGGACACATCCTACGAACGCACGCTTCATGGCGGGCTTAACCCGGGCAGGACTCGCACGCTGAGCCATCTCGACGAGGTCGGTGCAGATGTCCGGCTCAGGGCCCGGTTTGCCGATCTTGCCGATGAAGACATGAATTCAGCCAAAGGGGACCCGGTATCCGTTCTCGATTGAGCCGGCCTCGGGGCCCCATCCTTCGTCGTTGATGTAGAGCTTGCCGCGACGACTCTTGGTCATCCGGCCAACCACGTGTTGACGCCTGATTTTGGCAAGATACAGAGTGAAAGGGTTTTCAGCATGAAAAGTTTCACATCACCGAGTGGAAAAACTTTGATGTTTAGGTTATCACCGTCCGATTCCATCTTAGGGGCCGAAATTGTATTCCGAGTGGGAGAATTCAATATTCCGAGTGGTTTTCGGCCGATCATGCCTTCAAGACGACCTCGGATGAAGGAGTACTCCAAAGGAATTGTCTTCGTCTCGTCGAGGCAAAAGATTTTGATATATAAATCATCTCAATCGGAGTTCATATGCAAAAGGTAGAGGCGATACACTGCAGACCGAAGCTGAATGGAAATATGGCGCGAAGTACCAGACACCCTGTCTGATGGGTCGCGCGAGCAATTCGGCCCTTAAGAAGTCCTTGAATCGGAAAAACTTCAACACGAGAAAGTTTCGTATCGTCGAGCCGATCGATCTTCTTATATAAATCGTCTCAATCCGAGGTCGTATGGGACTTGAGGAGACAAATCAAGATCAGCCTATGTTTTCGGTCGAGTGAAAATCTTGCCGTCCGAGTGAAAACTTACCGGTCAAGTGAAAGCTTAAATTTCGAGTGAAAACCTACCGATCGAGTAAAAGTTCATGAAAACCTACCGATCGAGTAAAAGGTCGAGTGAAAACCTATCGATCGAGTAAAAGGTCGAGTGAAAACCTACCAATCGAGTAAAAGTTCGTGAAAACCTACCGATCGAGTAAAAGGTCGAGTGAAAACCTAACGATCGAGTAAAAGGTCGAGTGAAAACTTATCGATCGAGTAAAAGTTTGTCTTCCGAGTGAAAATATAATCATCCAAGTGAAAGATTGTTTTCCAAGTGAAAAAGTCCAGTCGGATGGTCCGAGTGAAAGTCTCTAATATCCGAGTGGATGAGCCCGAATCCGAGTGAAACTAAACATGTGCCCGAAAGTTTATCAAAATGACCTCGGATGAAGAAGTGTTCAATACAGAAGTTATGCATATCATCAAGATGGTAAACTTTGGTTTTGGAGTCATCATCATCAAAGATAGTATATGGCCTACAAGTTCACTACGAGACTCGGATAGTCCAGTCTACTGCAAGACCGAGTCCGACTGGAAGGTAAGGATGACCTCGAGGAGTATTCAAGATTGCCGTATTTGAAAAGGTAATCAACATGAGAGTTGTCAGTATCATCGAGACGCACAAGTTTGATATTTGGGCCGTCTTGATCGGAGATCATATGCAATCTCGGCGGCCCACTCAAGAAGGAAGACAGAATTTGGGCCAGATTCAGACTGAATCCGAGTTGGAATAGAACTAGGACTCTAGGACGCGAATTGATGTAATTTTTCTTGTAAGGAAAGCCTAGATGAATCCTTTACTTGTACAGGAAGTCCAGCCGCCTCTTATATATGTTGGAGGTGATGGCCGATTGGACAACACACAATCGAACAAATCAATATACTACTTTTTCATCTACGTTTTATCTCTCCACCGTTTTTCTCTCTCGTTCTTCGCTGTTCTTCGTGTTTGAGAGCTGTGAATCTCGAGGCTCTAGGGGCGAGCGAATCGACCTAGGGCAGCCCATAGCCGCCGCACTCCCTGACGGGGTCCCTCCCGGGGGTGTGGGGTTTTCGGGTCTGCAAAAGCACCCCCCGACTGTCTTGCGTATCGCGCTGTAGGTCGGGCCTCCTTCGGCGTGAGCTGCGGTGCATCACCCCCGGCGTCGAGGGTACACGTGACGTGTTCGTGTGTCAACACACTTTTTGGCGACTCCGCTGGGGATCGAAGATCAATCATCATCATCCACCATGTCCGATCTTCCCAAGCCATCCGAGGTAGACGCCGATAACATCATTAAGCCCAGTCTTGATGAGATATCGGTTGATCATCGCCAAGTCTATGAGGAGTACAAGAAGGCGCGTGAAGAGAAGGATTTGCAGGAGTTCCTTGCAAAGTTCAAGAAGGATCGCCAAGGCAACATCACTCCGATTGAAGAAATCAAGTTCCCTCCTCTTCAAGCCGAGCAGGTTAAACCTTCTGTGAGTACTACCTTTTCTCCTAAGCAGTGGGCTGAGATTGAAAGTCGTATTGCTGATGGTAACAATCTAGTCTATCAAACTTTCATAGAAAATACTAATGCTCAGAAGAATACATCTCAATCGACTAGTGGTAATGATGGTGTAGCTGCTAGTGTGCAAAACCCTAATCTGGCTTTACCTATTGCATCGGCGCCTCCCATGCCGATGGCTTATTATCCTACCCAAACAAATCAGATTGTGGCTGCACCCATTAATCCTATTATGAGCATGCCAGGTTCGGTGTCAACGCCGAACCCAGCCTTACCTACAGCTACAACCACTCGACCACTAGCAAATTATGGGTCGACATACCTGCCACAATTCCTACCTACAGCTAGTAACCATACTCCTCCTATGCCACTGCCACAAGCTTCATCGCCCAGTATGGATGATGGTCTAGCTAATCTTACAGAGGAGATGGCTAAGATGCTTCGAGAGAATTTTGGGGTCGAGTTACCTCGGAATCGGATTTACCAAAAGCCGTACCCCGAGTACTTTGATGCCATCCAGTGCCCTCCAGGATATAAAATTCCAGATTTTGTTAAGTTCAATGGAGAGGGCACAAAAACCACATGGGAGCATGTTAGTCAATACTTGGCACAATTAGGTGAAGCAGGTTCACTAAATGAGTTGAAAGTGCGTTTATTTCCTTTATCATTAACTGGTACCGCATTTTCATGGTTTTCTTCTTTACCACATGGTTCCATTCGAGTTTGGTCGCAGCTAGAGCAGAAATTTCATGATCACTTTTACAGCGGCGACAATGAACTCAAGTTGTCACATCTAACATCGGTTAAACAGAAGCATGATGAATCGGTCTCCGATTACGTCAAGAGATTCAGAGAAACGAAAAACCGATGTTTTAGTTTGGTGATAACCGAGAGAGACTTGGCAGACCTAGTGCTGAGTGGTTTGAGAACTCCCATTAGAGAAAAGCTAGAAGTCTATGAGTTCTTAAATATTAACCAAGTCTTACAAAGGGCTTTGGCTCAGGAAAGCCGAAGCAAAGATCTCAAAGAAGTGCATAGATACAAAGCCGATCGTCCAAAGATGAATATGGTGGAATATGATAGTGATCACTCGGACGATGAGGGTGATGTTTTTGCTACTGAATTTGTTCGGCCATCTAAGGCCAAACCCTTTACTTGCAATGATCTGAAACCGATTCATAAGAATCATGATGAAGATATGAAGTTTACTTTTAACATTGCTAATTGTGATAGAATATTTGATGCTTTGCTGCAGGCTAAGATTATTAGAATATCTCATACTTTACCGCCGTTTGAAGAGCTGAAACGGCGTGATTATTGCAAGTATCATAATTCTTTTTCTCATGCTACTAACAATTGCAATGTTTTTCGACGACAGATACAATCGGCCATTAATGACGGACGATTGAACTTTTCTGAGATGCAAGTTGATAAACAGCCCTTTCCAATGAACACCATGGATTTAGAAGGGAAGAAGCTGCTCATTCGGCCGGAGGTAGCCGAATCTGCTAATAAAGCTAATGTCATTGTTGGTGAGCCCAGGAAAGACAAGGAGGGCGACAAGGTTTTGGGGAGACATGTTGTGCTTGATAAGCAACCCGATGGCAGGGAAGTGATCAAGATCACCATCAAGAATCCTACGCTCGGGGGGCAAACACAGGTGCAGCAGGACACTCGAGTTAAATTTGTCAAGCCCAAGAATCCAGAAGTTGGCAAATGGAAGAGGAATGAAGCTAAAGTGCAACGCAAGCGGATCAAGCCAACTTTTGATATGTTGCTATCCAGATATGCTAATCAGTCGGCTGGTTCCAGCTCTAACCGGCCATCAGACTTGAAACGACCAAGGTCACCATCAGATGATATATTCAGTCAGTATGTGAAACCGAGTGGACCAAGGGCGCAGTTTTTAGAAGAGCAGAGGCAGTCTGTGTGGAATCGACTTGATTACTAATATAATGGCTGACTGAACATCGGTGACTATCAGTCGGCTGGTCAAAATATGCGAGCAAGTGGAAAATATCCTATGTAAGAATGCACCCAGATGGGAGCTATCCAAATAAAAAAATGTGGCCAAGTAGATTCCATCCGACTGAATTCCATCCGAGTGGATTCCATCCGAGTAAAAACGTGCGCCCGAGTGGAAATTTCATGCATCTGGAAAGTCAAAAAGAATGGCGTGTTAAGTCACCAAGTGTTGCAGCAGTTGAGTCGGGAAAAGGCAAGGAGAAAATGGATGTGGACTCACTTATCTTGGGCACTGAAACATTCCCCATACAACAGCCGTCTGTGCATAACCACTCGACTGAGCCGATACTTGCTATCGCGCCAAAGCACTCGGTTAATGACCATGATGCAAGCACCATCCAAGTAAAGGTGAGAGATGCTAAATACACTCGACCAAAGTGGTGTCCTCCAGGGCTAACAAAGACACAAAAGAGGAAACTACAGAGGTTAAGGAGTCAAGAGATGGCAGAGCAGGAGGCCGAGAAGCAAAGGGATAAGTTGTTCAATGACACTCGGCCCATGGTTCCAGGAAAACAAGTGTGGAGGCCTAAACAAATACAAGATACATCAGCTTCTACATCTATCACAGAAGTGCCTACACCACCCAAGGAGGACGATGCGACAACTATTACATCGTCTGCAACACTTCTTACTTCTCCTTCACTCGGCCAGATTTCAGAATCGGTCGATCCACTTGAAGAAGAGGCTGATATGTTGGACTATGAGTCTACACCGGTTCATGAAGGTATGGATATCAATATGGTATATTACTTACCTGCTGAGTTTCGTGCTGTAGATGAGGAAGGGGAAGTGGCTCAACTGGATTTTGGCCCTAAAAACACAATATTCGAGAAGCCAAAAGAAACAGTAACACATTTGAAACCGTTGTATCTCAGAGGTCATATCAATGGATCGCCACTTAGTCAAATGCTTGTTGATGGTGGTGCTGTGGTAAATCTTATGCCCTATTCGGTCTTCAAAAAATTGGGTTTGCCCGATGAAGAGCTGATGAAGACGAATATGGTGCTCAACGGATTTGAAGGCAAAGAGAAAACTGAAGCCAAAGGTGTAATGTATGTGGAGCTTACAGTCGGAAGCAAAACTTTGGCTACTGCATTCTTTGTCGCTGAGGTGCAAGGTAACTACAACGTCATACTAGGCCGTGATTGGGTTCATGCAAACCAGTGCATGCCATCCACTATGCACTAGTTTTTGATTCGGTGGGTTGATGATGAAGTGGAAGTTATTCATGCGGATAACTTGGCCTGTGTTGCTTTGGCCGATGCATTGGTGGATTGGCAACATCCCAATGCTACTTGCTTGACGGGACGTGGCCTATTAGAGTTTGATTTTCTCAGCGCGACCAAGAATGGTTTTGTGCCCGTGTCTTTAAAGACGACTGAATGCAATCGGCTCCAAGGTTTGATATGTGTTAATGGATTCTAGTTCCGAGTGGTTACAAAAACGTCTTGTAAAATATCGGTCCAGTGAGGACGATATGTATGAGTCTATAGAGGAGTTGGATGACATGGATAAACTTGGACAAGGTTTTACATCGGCGGATCCATTAGAAGAGATAGATATTGGAGATGGTTCAGTCACTCGACCGACATTTATAAAAAAAAATTGAAAGCCGATTGTAAGGCTAAATTAATCGAGCTATTGAAAGAATATGTTTGTTGTTTTGCATGGGAATATCATGAGATGCCAGGGTTGAGCCGAGAGCTAGTGGAACATCGGTTGCCTATAAAGGCCGGTTTTAGACCTTATAAATAGTCGGCCAGAATGTTTAATCCAAAAACATATGACCGGATCAAGGAAGAGATCGGTCGACTGCTTGAAGCTAATTTCATTCGACCTTGTAGGTATGCCGAGTGGATTTCTAACATTGTCCCAGTGGGGAAGAAGGGATCCGGCAAGTTGAGGGTGTGCATTGACTTCAGAGATTTGAATAGGGATACACCCAAAGATGAGTATCCCATGCCAATAGCCGATATGCTTATTAATGATGCTTCTGGACATAAGGTTATTAGCTTTCTAGATGGTAATGCCGGATACAATCAAATTTTTATGGCTGAAGAGGACATGTACAAAACAGCTTTCCGATGTCCTGGTTTCCTTGGTTTATTCAAGTGGACAGTAATGACATTTGGATTAAAAATGCTGGAGCCACATATCAAAGAGCTATGAATTTGATTTTTCATGATTTACTCGGTATCATACTTGAAGTTTATATTGATGATATTGTTGTCAAATCGGATGCTTTTGAATCTCACTTGGCCGATTTGCGTTTAGCTTTTGAAAGAATGAAAAAGTATGGACTAAAGATGAATCCTTTGAAATGTGCATTCGGCGTGTCAGCTAGCAAATTTTTGGGTTTCATTATTCATGAAGATGGCATTGAAATTGATCCCAAAAAGATAGAGGCCATACAGAAAGTGGAGGCTCCAACATTCAAGAGAGATATGCAAAAGTTCCTTGGCAAGGTCAATTATTTGAGAAGGTTTATAGCTAATCTGTCAGGGAAAGTTGATGCATTTACTCCTATCCTTCGGTTAAAGAATGATGTTGATTTCACTTGGGGGGAAAACAGCAAGAAGCCTTTGATATGATCAAGAATTATTTGTGCACTCCTCCGGTGATGAAAGCACCCAAGCATAGAGAGCCTTTTAAGCTTTATATTGCAGCAGAGGAAGGTGTTATTGGTGCTGTTTTGACTCAAGATACCGAAGGAAAAGAGCATGCCATTACGTATTTGAGCAGACGTTTATTGGACGCCGAGACAAGGTATACATTTATTGAAAAACTATGTCTATGCTTATATTATGCTTGCACAAAATTGAGACATTACCTAGTGTCGAGTGCTTGTGTAGTAGCTTGTCAAACCGATGTCATTAAGTACATGTTGCATAGGCCAATTCTTAGTGGTAGAATTGGCAAGTGGGCTTATGCTTTGATTGAATATGATTTAGCTTATGAATCTCTAAAATCCATGAAAGGCCAAATTGTTGCTAATTTCATTGTTGAACATCGGATTAATGACAAGCATGATGTTGATATGAACCTTGTTTAATTAGTGCCATGGAGATTGTACTTTGATGGTTCAGTTTGTAGCAATGGTCAAGGTGTTGCTATTGTTTATATATCTCCTCATGGTGCTGTTTTTGAAGCCTCATGCCGCTTAGAATATTTTTGCACAAACAATCAAGCCGAATATGAAGCATTGTTATTCGGTTTAGAGATGTTACTTGCTATAGGTGTTACACATATTGAGGCTTACGGTGATTCGTTACTAGTGGTGCAGCAAACATCCAGAGTCTTTCAGTGTTTGGACGAATCACTTAATGTTTATCTTGATAAATGTCTAGATATAATTTCTACTTTGGATTGTTTTAGCATTGCACATATATCTAGACATGACAACTGGAAAGCAAATGAGTTGGCACAGCAAGCATCTGGATATCATGTTGATCATGGCATGTTTCATATCTCTCAAAGGCCGATGTCTTGTCTTGCTAATATGGGAGAGGCCGAACCTGAACCCACTGATTCGGCCATTAACAAAAAATCTAGTGCAGGTGGCAATTCCGACTGGAGGAAGCCCATTGTTGATTACTTGTGCAATCCGAGTGAAAGGGTGGACAAGGTTATTCGGCGTATGGCTTTCAAGTATACAATGAGAGATGATGGTCTTTATCGCCGAACAGTCGATGATGTTCTTCTAAAGTGTTTGGATGAGGACCAGGCAAGAGTTGCTATGGGAGAAGTACATGAAGGTATTTGTGGCAATCACCAGTCGGCTCCCAAGATGAAATGGTTATTGCGACGTGCTGGGTTTTATTGGCCGACTATGATTAATGATTGCTTCAGATATTATAAAGGGTGTGAAGCTTGTCAAAAGTTTGGTGATATTCAATTGGCTCCTGCTGCTATGTTACATCCTATTATCAAACCGTGGCCTTTCAGAGGTTGGGGTTTAGATTTCATTGGACAAATTCATCCGTCTTCCTCAAAAGGGCATCGGTTCGTATTGGTGGCAACTGATTATTTTACTAAATGGTCTGAAGCAGTACCTCTCAAGAACATGACACATACGGAGGTAATTCAATTCATAACCGAACACATTATTCATAGATTCGGTATTCCTCAAACATTAACTACAGATCAAGGTTCATCTTTTATGTCACACCAAGTCAGAGAGTTTGCCGAATCTTATAATATAAAGTTGCTCAATCCCTCTCCATATTATGCCCAAGCTAATGGACAAGCCGAGTCTAGCAATAAAATTTTAATCAAGCTCATCAAGAAGAAGATTGAGGATAATCCGAGGAGATGGCATGAGTTGTTGTCTGAAGCTTTATGGGCACATAGAATTTCAAGGCATGGTGCTACGAAGGTAACTCCATATGAGCTAGTATATGGTCAAGAGGCCGTTTTACCAGTGGAAGTAAATTTGAATGCTTTAAGAATAGCCAAACAAAATGATTTATCGGCAGTAGACTTTTATAACTTGATGATGGACAATATTGATGAAGTTGCCGATAAACGTTTGGTTGCTTTGAAGTCCATAGAGAGAGACAAGTTGAGGGTTGCAAGAGCTTACAATAAGAAAGTTAAGTTGAAGAATTTTCAAGTTGGTGATCTCGTCTGGAAAGTGATTTTGCCGACTGGTTCAAGAGATAGAAAATTCGGGAAGTGGTCTCCAAGTTGGTAAGGTCCTTTTAGGATTACAAGAGTTGTTCCGGAAATTCATATTTAGTGGAATCAATACAAGGGCCATTGTTACCCCGAGCTCTCAACGGAAAGTATTTGAAGTACCACCCGAGTGTGTGGCAGGAAGCCTGAGTAGGCAATGGCCGATATATGATTATCGCCCTTAGTACAAACATGGCCGATACATAATTATCGCCCTGAGGAAAATAAATGGCCGATGGGGTGTTGACATCGTCCTTAGAACGAACACTATGCATATTATTTTTCGGCGTGCAAGCTTTGCCGAAAAACAGGGGGGCATGTGTTGACGCCTGATTTTGGCAAGATACAGAGTGAAAGGGTTTTCAGCATGAAAAGTTTCACATCACCGACTGGAACCACTTTGATGTTTAGGTTATCATCGTCCGACTCCATCTTAGGGGCCGAAATTGTATTCCGAGTGGCAGAATTCAATATTCCGAGTGGTTTTCGGCCGATCATGCCTTCAAGACGACCTCGGATGAAGGAGTACTCTAAAGGAATTGTCTCCGTCTCGTCGAGGCAATCGATTTTGATATATAAATCATCTCAATACGAGTTCATATGCAAAAGGTAGAGGCGATACACTGCAGACCGAAGCTGAATGGAAATATGGCGCGAAGTACCAGACACCCTGTCTGATGGGTCGCACAAGCAATTCGGCCCTTAAGAAGTCCTTGAATCGGAAAAACTTCAACACAAGAAAGTTTCGTCTCGTCGAGCTGATCGATTTTCATATATAGTTCATCTCAATCCGAGGTCATATGGGACTTGAGGAGACAAATCAAGATCAGCCTATGTTTTCGGTCGAGTGAAAAGCTTGCCGTCCGAGTGAAAACTTACCGGTCGAGTGAAAGCTTAACTTTCAAGTGAAAACCTACCGATCGAGTAAAAGTTCATGAAAACCTACCGATCGAGTAAAAGGTCGAGTGAAAACCTACCGATCGAGTAAAAGTTCGTGAAAACCTACCGATCGAGTAAAAGGTCGAGTGAAAACCTAACGATCGAGTAAAAGGTCGAGTGAAAACTTATCGATCGAGTAAAAGTTTGTCTTTCGAGTGAAAATATAATCATCTGAGTGAAAGATTGTTTTCCGAGTGAAAAAGTCTAGTCGGATGGTCCGAGTGAAAGTCTCTAATATCCGAGTGGATGAGCCCGAATCCGAGTGAAACTGAACATGTGCCCAAAAGTTTCTCAAAATGACCTCGGATGAAAAAGTGTTCAATACAGAAGTTATGCATATCATCAAGACGGTAAACTTTGGTTTTGGAGTCATCATCATCAACGATAGTATATGGCCTACAAGTTCACTACGAGACTCGGATAGTCCAGTCTACTGCAAGACCGAGTCCGACTGGATGGTAAAGATGACCTCGAGGAGTATTCAAGATTGCCTTATTTGAAAAGGTAATCAACATGAGAGTTGTCCGTATCATCGAGACGCACAAGTTTGATATTTGGGCCGTCTTGATCGGAGATCATATGCAAGCTCGGCGGCTCACTCAAGAAGGAAGACAGAATTTGGGCCAGATTCAGACTGAATCCGAGTTGGAATAGAACTAGGACTCTAGGACGC
Source organism: Triticum dicoccoides (assembly GCF_002162155.2). Lineage (NCBI taxonomy): Eukaryota > Viridiplantae > Streptophyta > Magnoliopsida > Poales > Poaceae > Triticum > Triticum dicoccoides. Next base: position 342,871,139 of record NC_041383.1, on the reverse strand, counting down.
GAATTGATGTAATTTTTCTTGTAAGGAAAGCCTAGATGAATCCTTTACTTGTACGGGAAGTCCATCCTCCTCTTATATATGTTTTGGGTGATGGCCGATTGGACAACACACAATCGAACAAATCAATATATTACTTTTTCATCTACGTTTTATCTCTCCACCATTTTTCTCTCTCGTTCTTTGTTGTTCTTCGTGTTTGAGAGCTGTGAATCTCGAGGCTCTAGGGGCGAGCGAATCGACCTAGGGCAGCCCATAGCCGCCGCACTCCCTGATGGGGTCCCTCCCGGGGGTGTGGGGTTTTCGGGTCTGCAAAAGCGCCCGCCGACTGTCTTGCGTATCGCGCTGTAGGTCGGGCCTCCTTCGACGTGAGCTGTGGTGCATCACCCCCGGCGTCGAGGGTACACGTGACATGTTCGTGTGTCAACACCACGTACCCCGTGAGTTCTTCAGAGCTGCCCTTCAAGAACTCGAAACCATCGTGCGATAGCCCCACGGTGGGCGCCAACTGTCGTGGAATTAACACGTCAGATGTCCTCATGGAAGGACTTAGTCGTAGAGCCGTCGCGACGGGTTAGCTTGAAGGGGTTAAACCGGACAAGGGACACGGGAGTTTTATACTAGTTAGGCCCCTTCGATGAAGGTAAAAACCTACGTCTAGTTGTGATGGGATTGATTGGGTTTCGATGACCAGGGAGAAAATACACTTTGCCTGAGTCTCGAGTTGTTGTCTCTTGTTCCTAAACCGCCGTCAGGTCGTCCCTTTATATACATAGGTTGACGCCCGGCCAGTTTACAGAGTCCCGAGGCCGACTCATACAAGTGTCCGGCTTGGTCTCTCCTTTCCTAACATACAATACAAGTTACATAACCATGGCGGTTTACCACTATGGGCCCTAATCCGCCTTTGGGCTTCGGGCTTCTAAGCTTCATTAGTAAAACACCATCTTCTGGAACTTCGTGGGCTTCAATATAGTTGAGGGTGAACCGGGCCCTCCTGGCCGGTTTACGCTCAGTAGTTATATCCCCAACATGTACCGCGTTAAAAAAGTACATGTCGTGATTATACGGTCACTGGCTCACCCGTACAACTCCGTATTTTATTGATTACACAATCAATTGACCAGTCAAACGTTCCACGTGGCGCAACTAGTTTTGCACCATCGGGGCGCTTAACCATGGCGCCCACCTGTCAGCCCGTATATGAAAGAAAGACATGGTAGTTTGAGTCTGTATTGTGTTAATAAAATACATTTTTGGGTGATCATACGGTCACTAGCTCACCATACTGCTCCGTAGTTTGTTGATGGCACGATCAATTGACCAGTCAAACGGTCCCCATTCAACAGCGCACATTACCATAGGGCCCACCCATCAGCGCGTATATGAAGGACAGAAATGGTAATAAATTAGTGGTCGGTGGGTATTCGAAGTTGTGGGACCTCTGGTTGGCTTTCGCCGGCGGTGGGGGGCGCGGTGATTGGCAGTGGTGTTGTCATCACCGGAGAAAAAGCTCGGCGCTGGGGGGGCCTAGAGGGATGGCCGGTGAGGCGGCGGACCGGCAGTTGGGAGTGGTTTCGGGGCAGGCGGGGTGGCATGGCGGGGCGGGCCGGCCATGGGCGGCATGGGCCGGCGGTTCAGCCGGTGGTGGCTGGCGGCTCAGGGGGGTGGAGTTTGAAGATAAACTACAGGCCCTTGATTTCGTATCCAACGGCTGGAAAATCTAATGACCAGAGATGAAAAAGTTAGTCGACTAACTTGTAGCCTCACCCGGCACGTACACATGCACGCATGCAATACTCGCACGAACACACGCACGCATGCAAGTGTGCAATATTGACAAGTACACATAACGAACACACTCACGCATGTAGGCGTGCAACACTGACACATACACATGCACTCACGAACACACGCACATACGCACACATGCATGCAACACTAAAACGTACCCTTGCATGCACACAACACTCGCACGCCTACATGCACAAAGCACACGACGCAAGACACACGCTCAACCTATACGTGCATGCACCCTTTGTTAAGGACATGGATTGTTACGGGTATTAATCAATCTTATCTGTGATAAGCAGAACATTGATGTTTGCAACGGTCTTTATGAATCACAACATATCGAACGGGCTATCAACATAGTAGGCTGATCTACATGAAATAGATGACGTCACACTCAATGAACAATCATCGGTTTATGAAATGCCCGCTTCTGACCGTGCTGCCCCCCCAAAAGTTGCTCTGCTGTGCACTGCCTACGTTGGGTCACTGACATGCAGGCCATGTACCCAAAGATCCCACACGTCAGTGGAAGAACGACGTGGTGTCATACGTCAGAGTCGAGGGCGCCACTCACTGCACGCCCGGCTGAACACGCCTCCTTGGAACATTCGAAGGCCTCGATGAAAACCGCCCGTGTGGAAGCCGAGAAACCCACTCTGGACACACTTCCGTTCATGACCGGGCCGACATTAAATGCAACGTCAGCTGAGCTCCTCCTGTTCGCCGTCTACTTAATCTCCTAGTTAAACAAGGCCAAATGCCGGCCAAGAATCGCACACCTCCACCGCTCGCCTATCTCCCCCTTCACCATTTTGTCCACTATTTTAATGGCTTATGAAGAGTAGTTATCCCGCATCCAAGCCGGCTGGGTGGCCCGCTGAGCCTGCCAGATATGAGCTACGCAGCTCGCTGATCCACCTCCATCCCCTTGCCCGACGGAGCTAGTTGCCGATCCAAGCCAGCGCATGGTTCAGCAACTTGCCGCTCCAGGCCACCTTGACGAGGAGCAGTGCACGGGCGTCATGGCTGCCGTCCATGCCGCTACCTTGTACTACACCACCCGTGTCTGCGACCGCGTCTCCCGTTTCTGTGGCCGAGACTCTCATGCCGGCGGCCGCGCCATGCAAGCAGCGAAAGAAGCCAGGTGCGGGGAGAGCGACGAGTGGGGGTCCAGCACCTCCACGTTCGCTGCCATCATCGAGGAGAAGTAGAACATGGGAGGCTGCCGCCACTTGGGTCCCATGAAGGCCACCGCGGAGGAGACGCCGGCGTACATAGCAGGTGCCTTGCCAGATCCTTTTGTTGCGAGGACCTTTGTCGACCCCGCATGGGCTCCACGGAAGCGGGGAAGCCCCCTTCCACCATCATATTTGGCATCAGCCAATGATATCAGTTGGGCAGTGGGGAAGCAAGCCGTCCTTTGTGCTGAAGCATATACCTCCGAGGCTCCCGACAGTCCGGTGATCGTGCTGCCGGACATGAGGAACACAAATGGATCGGCGGACGACAATTTAGGCCAGGTATTATATACCTGTGCTATCTAGTACTAGCACCGCGTAGTTCATTTGAATGTAATGAAATTCGTCATGTTTGTATGAAAATCGCGTATTTTATATGATTTCTGTAATTTTTTATATGAAATATCACCGTATTTTCATGAATTTCACCCTGCTGGTTGAGTTGTTGTCATAATGTGTGCGGCTATGGTTGGATGGTGTAATTTACGGGTTGTCGGTCGGTCTGCAGGCGGCTCGGGCGGAGTGGTGGGACAAAAAAATACAGCTCATGCGAGGTCGTCTTCAACGTGCGCGCTGGAGGATGCATGAGCACCTGGGCCATTCCTCTTTCATCAATGGCAAAGGCACCGATGGACAAAGGGTCGCCAATATTTTGGCTACCCCGGGCAAGATCCAAATAGCCCGTGCCAGCATATTCAAATCCCTTGTTCATCGTGAAATTTTGCCATGTATTGTTTTCATGGACTAGCAAGATGCCCGTGCATTGCACGGAATATCTAGATGCATTTTTTACAAAACACCTGTTGTGATTGACCCATGCAGGAGTAATCCCATTTGTAAAAACTAGTGATATCTCGAGAATTTTATCAGAAAAATGGTATCTCGAGAATTTTATCGGACTCCATTTTTGTATACAAGGCCACAAACCCATATTACAGGTACCAAGGAAAAAAATAATGTCTTCTAAGTCAATGTTGCAAGCCACCTTGTTTCCTTGTTTGCCGTGTAAATTAATGTGTATTCTTCTCTTTCATGCACATCAAGCCAATTCTCACACTCCCGCATGCATGCAAGGGATAATTAATGTCCTCCTTTGCTAGTACTACGAGGCAAACACCATTAATATTGCATTGATCAGTGTTAGTGGCCTTGTATATCTGCAAATTGTAATTGTGATAGTGGTCTTGTATATAAAAATGGAGGGAGAAAGAGGAGAGATAAGGTGAGGAGGAGTGGGGCGTGGTGGTGACTGGTGGTCGGACTGGGCGGAGACATTGGGATGGATGGCGCATTATGTCTAGGTTTGTATCTCTCTCACATGCACCCATGTAGGTAGGGGACGTGCATGAAGAGAAGAGGTGCACGCACGGCGCGCGTACTCCCATCTCTTTCCCAACCACACCCGTGCGGGTACACGGTGGAGCTCATTTCTGTACAAAAAGGCAGCCCACGTGGTAATTTGACACGTGTACTAGTTGTCCACTTGATGGAGGGAGATTGTCTACCACGGGTGAACAAACAAATTACGACTTGACGCGTTATGTTAAAAAAGAGGCAAACCATGTGTGGCCTACTTTAAAGGCAATGCTCTATACACTGGAGTACTTTTGATGTGTCCCGTCAACTCATAGAACTAGGAGAAGCTTGCTTAGCATGCTGTCTCCCCCGCCCACGGGCGCGGTGGCTCGCAGGATGAGGTGAAGCTTGCTTACTAGTACTGTACGCCTTATGCCTTCTCCCTCGCCCACGCGCGTGGTGGATCGCAGGACGAGGAGAAAAATTTATTACTCCCTCCGTTTAATCCTTGTCCCTACCTTGGTTAGAGAGATCATCATATTGTTTGGAATATATATATCCTTTAGTACTCCCTCCATTTACTTATACAAGGCCACTATAAAAAAATACATTTTGCATCTATACAAGGCCACAAATAGTAATCGAGACAAAAGTTACTACTCCCTCCTTTCCTGTTTATGGCTCAATTTCAAAATCTCTCCAACCAAGGTAGACGGTGAGTGGTGGAATTAATTTCGTAGTTTGCACAAGTACTTAGTACGCTCGTTTTTCTCAAGAAGTTATGTTTATCGAGGCATTAATTAGAAGGAATGCATGCATGACCACTAAATTTCCTTGAACATCTACATGCATTGGTGAGTTTTGTCTTGACACTACTTGCATCGGGTGATTTAACGCACCTTGAAATCCAACATGTGATGGTACTACTACTACTAGTAGTAGAATTGAGACTTATAAAACGAAAAAAACAATTTTTTTTAGATGAGCCCTAAAAACCCTAGTGGGTACGTACTCCGTAAAATCAGATTTTCCCAAACTAAGTAACTCAACCTTTATTTGCTTGTTTCCCTTCCTACCTCCTTGCCTCGAACAGACTGCCAGACTCCCCTGCCTGCCGCACGGGAAAAAACCCGCCCTCGCCTTTTTTAGTCCGGTTTTGTATCGATGGATCGCGCGAAGCAGCAAAAACCAAGCCATGTCTTGTACTCCTCCATCTACGCTCGCTTTCATAAATTATGTACTTCCTCTCGCTGACATGTGGGACATATAGCAACCGGGTCGACGTGTCAAGCTCCAAATAACAGTGTAGAACAGGAGGGGGACGCAACCCAGTCGTACCGCCCTAGTTGTAGTAATGAGCAATGAGACGTCAAATCACAATGCCGCACCTTCCCAGACGGACAAAGCAACCATTATTTCACACTTTGGTTCACAATCATCTCAAACCACATAGTATTGCTTTTTCTCAAGAGGGACACGCGCATCGCCTTGGTACATCATTTCACATGGGACCACATGACAGGTCATGCTCCCCCGCCCATCGCTCAGTAAAATCACCTCATTTTTACAACTTCCTCCATATCGGTTTACATGGCATGCACGTTGTTTGAGGTTGAGAATTTATCTGGCTATATATATGATGAACAATATATATTTAGAAACTACATCTGCTTAAGAATCCAATGATATACTTTTTGTGACATAGTTACTCATCTTTAGTTAGTCAAATGGATGACCTAGAACTACGTGCACGCCCTATAAACCGAGACACCTAAAAAAACCGAGACGGAGAGGGTAGTACAATATGTATCTTTTTAGATCAATATAGTCGGGATTCAGCAAGGAGCAAAACCAAGTGTTAGGTTGCTCCTGTCGTGTTGGCGTAGCAACTCAAGCAGTTTCAGTCCGCACACGAAATGGCGACACACTTAATAGGACCCCTTTGGCCGACATGTGGCTCATCCACCGTCTTGTTCCACGTGCAATTCACCAAATTTCAGTTCGGAGCAGCGGTTGGAATTGGATGCACCCCGGTCGTAGCGCCGTAGTAGTAGAAAATGAGCGATGAGGGGTCAAATCACAAAGCCCCACCTTTCCTGCATTAAGCTGGACTGATGAAGTAACCATCATTTCACTCTAGGGCGCAAGAGCATAAAGAAAAGATAAAACCAATGATGCATCCAGCAGCTACCTAGGGCACCCTAGGGTAGGGGTCTCCACTACAAATCTTTTTTTTGAAAGCGCATCCACTATGAATTGGCTTCTCCCTCGTCCTCTTGAAGAAACCGACGATGCATGCAGTGGTAGGGTTTGTAGGAGTACTACAGCCTGTGGGGCCATGTCGTAGTAAACTGGAGAGGGATTGAGTTCGAGTCGATGCCTTAAATATGTGTGGGTCGCTTGGTTTTACGGGAACGAGGCAGCATTTTGGGTTCGGGTACCAGTGGAGATATACGTAAAAAAATTGTGGACGTAGGTTCGACCAAAAGGCAATGATGCATGGGCCCTGCATTTTGATATACCCGCGGCCGCGTGAAATTTGGTACTCTACTCAAAACTAGTAAGGTACACATGCATTGAACGCATGAGATTTGGAAACCAAATTACAAATAAATACACACTATAGCATGTAAAGCTTTGAGTCATATATGCATGATGTAGATGTTCATTTAGTTCTTATAGTTGATCTCATTCAAAATGAATTAGTTTTATAAAAATGTTAAGATTCATGGAGTTGTGCATTGTAAAGCATGAAGTAAAAAACAAACAATGGCAATTCATTTAGGAAAAAAAAATGGGCAATTATGATATAGAAGATTCTAGAACAAAGGAGAAGTGATTGTGTTTTGAGGTTTGTGCATTATGCTTAAGTTCAACCATGGAGTATTCTAAATTGTACATGTGGTAGAACCTGGTGGAATTTTGATGATATCCAACTGCCAGTAGTGCTCGGATTTGTCGTCTCTGCTCTGTGAGATTAGCTTCATCTAGCGACCATCTTTCAAAGTTATTCGCACACTATATAGTTCTTGTGCCATAGTCGCATGTCTTGGAAAAAGGCTACTAGTGGGTTCTATTAGCTATTTAGGAATAGAAGATGTATACATGGAAGTTGTAGGGAAAGAGATGACATGGAGTATCTCAATTCATATGAGTAGGGATTGGAAAAGAGATGTCATTTGGTTCACATCATAGGAACTTTTCTATTGATTCTAGAGATGATATGTATCTCAATTCGTGTGAGGAGGGATTAGAAAAGAGATGTCATTTGGTTCATATCATAGGAACTTTTCTATTTAATATATGCAAATTTTATTTTCCTTTGAAATTATGGGAGTATAGGAATCTATTCATATGAACCAAGTGGCTCTAAAGCTATAAAAATGATATCATGTTTATTTCCTTTGAAATGTGGAGTATATGAATCTATTCCTATGAACCAATTGGCTCTAAAGGAAAAAATCCTATAAAAATCATATCATATAGTGGCAGATGCGAGTGTTGCCTTTCTTGAAGACGGTGAGGGAGAAGGGGATTCAGCAAAGAGTGAAATGATGGTTGCTTCGTCCGTCAAACTTAGATTGTGGGGTGGTGGGGTTTTGTGATACGACGGCTCGTTACTGCCGCGCTACGACCGGGGTGACTCTCCGCGTGCATACTGCCTTCTAATTTGGTGGATGGAATTTGGGCCCGCGTGCTGCATGGCCCGTCTGTCGGTGAACAAAAGTATAACGGCATTCAGTAGAGGGAGATGTTTTGATGACCTAGGAGGAACCAGAAGCGATAGTGTATCCACTCTACTAGTAGTAATTGTTTTTCTGGGTAGCTGCAGAGTGTCTCCACTATACTAGTAGTAATTGTTTCTCTGGGCCCAAGACAAAACAGCCCATCCACCCTAGTAAATAGTAAAATCAATTCAAAAGCCCATATATATACTTAATGAGAGATACTACCCACACCCAGCACACCGCCCCCCAAAAAACCTGGGTGCTCTTCTTCCTTCTCACTCCCACCCACCTCACGTCAGCTCGCTCTACTCATACTCCCAAATGCCTCACCTCACTTCTACAGAAAACTCCAGCTCACCTTCTTCCTCATTACTACAGAATAACCTTAGCTCCCCTTCTTCTTCACTCGCACTACAACTAGGATCGTCATTCGTTACTCTGCTCAAATCCGTGAGCGCGACGCGACGCCCTCGAGGAAAATTGAGTCGGCTGACCCCCAGTGCCAAGAATATGAGGCTCTTGCCACTGGCGATGCCTGTTGTAGATCCTGCACCCGGCAGCATGGGGAGAAGTGGCGACCCCGCCCCCACCGGATCCCAGGAACCCGTAGAATCTCGGGTGGATTGCATCAGCAATCTCCCGGACGCTGTCCTTGGGGAGATCATCTCGCTTCTCCCCACCAAGGATTGCTGCCGCACCCAAGTCCTCTCAATTCGGTGACGCCCTCTATCGCGCGCCGTGCCCCGTAATCTCGACTGTCGTCAGCTATCACTCTTCAATGATTTTGAAATCCCCAGAGCCATCATCTCCACCCACCAAGGCTCCGTTCAAAGCCTCTGCATCCCGTCATGCTACCTGAGCAAGCATACCATGCCCTGCACGGTGGACGCCTGGCTGAAATCCCTTGAATTCACAGAACTATAGCTGCTTGAGTTCTACTATTCCACTGGAAATCACCTACCACATACCAAACGCCATGTACTTGTGCCCTCAGCATTGATGTCCATCTCGCGGTTTTCCTCCTCTCTCCACACTGCCACCTTTGCGTTGTGCTACCTACCAGACAATCTGGTACTAAACCTTCGACTCCCATTTCTAAAGAAACTTTCACTTGTGCGGGTTCGTATATTGGAGGCCTCATTGCACAGCATCATCCACTCCAGTTGCCCTGCCCTAGAGTGCTTGGTGCTTGTTTTCACAGTTAGAATCGGTTGTCTCCAAATAAAGTCGCCTAACCTTGTAAGAATTGAAATTTGTTTTGACGGAAGGTAGCTCATCATCCAAGATGCCCCTTCACTTCAAAGGTTGATCCTTGATTCTGGTTATACACCATTGCAAATAACCGTCCTCTCCGCGCCTAATGTGGAGACCTTGGGTGTAATACATGATCTCTTTGCTCATTTCAATATGGTGTTTGGCTCCACAATTCTTCAGGTACTTTATATTATCATCTACACTTGTAACCATAAGTTGCATTTTGAATTTCTACGCATAAGTTATATATCATCTTGGAGTACACATTTTGTACTAATATTATGTTCTATGCTCAATGAATAGTTCCTCCATGGATGGCCTATCAATGGTGCTGGATTCTGTCAAGATCCTATATATCCAAATGAATGGTTTTGATCTGAACAAGATTATTGGCTTGCTACAAAGCTTTCCATGTCTGGGGAAGTTATATATAAAGGTGATAATTTCATGCACATTAGAAGCCCGCATATAGTGTACTAGAATTAACCATTCATATGTTGCTCTGTTGACACTCTTTTTTTAGACCTTAACTGTTTTCAATCTTCATGTCTATTTAGGCAACATGACGGGGTAAGAAAGTTATAACCAATCGGTGGATTCGTAAGCACCAGGATTTTCTCACTTCTCATGAGATTCGATTGAAGGAAATAACGCTAGAACGATATGTAGCCAACCATGCTAACACTAGATTTCTCACATTCTTCCTGCTGAATGTGAGGTTACTATTGTCCATCAGGCTTAAGTTTATCAGCAGCATGGTTTTGACGGATGGGTATGTCGATGAGCAGAAAAAGGAGTTTCAGGTGGGCAAAAGAGCTTCTGAACGTGTCGGGCTTCTATTTACAACATATTGTTGTCATAATCCAGCAAATTTTACGACCCAGGATGTTCATTCTATGGACCTGACCGATCCATTTGACTGTGACTGCCGAAAATAGTGCTGGAGTTAGATGTTGTTGCCCTTTTCAACCTGGGTTTTGTGTAAACTTGATGAACAATTAACCCTCGTGCTTTTGTACAGTCTGTAAGCTGGAGTTAGATGTTCTTGCCCATTTCAACTCGGCTGTGACTGTCATATTTTCTTTGAAACAAGGCAAATGGCTTGCCATTCGTTTAATTTGGAATGAACTATTGTAACAAATCCCAACCAAGGGAAATGACATCACTCTCGTTGGCTGCTTGAGCTCACTATGCATTATAGAAGCCAAGTGATTAGCCCCCACCAGCACCCACAAACTTATTTCGAACTTGCACATCAAATGGGTTGTAAATATTCATAGGAAAGGCTGCATGATGGTGACAGATTTGGATTCTGACCTTTGGGACCCACGAGGAAATAGCCTATCCAGGGTGGTGTCGACTTATTGTAACACCCCAAAAATTTAACCAGGTTTTAATTATTAAAATTTTGCCAGGAGTTTAAAATTTCTACTTTCTGGATTTTCTGTTGAATTCATAACCTTTCTTTTTAATATTGAAGAGTTTTACCCAAGTGGAAACTTTCCAAAAATGTATTGGATTTCTATGCTCTCTCAATATAATCAGTAGAACTTTATTTATTGAATTATATTTTCCTGAGCATTATTCCTTAAAATGACTTTCATCAGTTTTGGAGCTCTTTTTGAACTACCACCATTTGATAAATTTAACTAAAATTTCAACCAAAATTTGGAGATGTCATGTGATGTTTCTAAATCACTTTTATGCAAAAATATATTTCATTCATTGTATATTTTGAGTTCTACACCTGTTTTTTTTTAAATCTGGTCCAGTGGGCATTTTTGCACTACAGCCTATTTAAATATTTCTTTAAAACCTCCACCAAAATTATGGGATGTCAGTGGTAGCATGCCATCCAACTTTATGCAAAAACCTAGTGATGTTCTTTGGAAAAATTGAGTGAATCAACCTCTTTTTCATTCTGGCCCAGCCTTGTGTTTTCTACTGCAACCCTATTTATTTTTGCTCTAGTGACCTTGCGCTTTCACCTGCTTCTAGTCAACCCTACAAAACCTCTAAGTCCAGGAGCATGCACCCTTTGGGACATTTTTGGTTCATGTAGAGATGCCATTTACTCCCTGTCCAGAATTGAAGTTTTGCAAAACTTGCACTAGCAAGTTTCTTCATTTGTCAAACTAACCTCACCACCCTCTCTTTCATCTAAAGAGACCCCACTCTGGGAGTTTTGGCCACTCCAAGAACTGCCTAGGTGCCTTTGGCATTTTGTCAAACACCTTGACAGCATGGACAGATTTGGCATGAGTTTTTGTTTACATTATGAACTTGATCCCCTGACCAGACCAGCATGTCCCATGGATTTGCCCTAGCCTATAACCCCACCCTGCTTACCCTCTTGTGGTTTAGAGCCCCCTAACATGCCATAGCATTCTGTCGAGCACGTCCCGTGCGTGCTTTGGGCGCGCCCAGAGCGCGCGTTTTGCACGTGCCGCAACCGAGCCGCAGCGTCTCGCCCCGCACTCACTCTGGCCCTTGGCCGACCGCAGCCAGCACGCCATGTCCCCTTCTGCTCCCCACGAGCACCGCAACCCTCGCCACGTCTCTGGCACGCCAATAGCTAGCCGCCAGTGCCGCCCGACAGCCCCTGCACTGGTCGGCGCCGCCCGAGCCACGCCCGCTCGCCAGCTCGCCCTTGGAGCAGTACCCGCCCGTCCGCTAGCTCCTACCGCCATCCCCAGCCCCGCCATGATGCCTGCAAGCTACAGAACGCCGGTCGCCGACGAGCTCATCGACTGCCGCTGCGAACCGACGTGGGAGCACTATAAAAGGAAGCCCCTCGAGCCCCTCCGAGCACACAAGCATCCTCACACCGTACTCCTAGTGCCCAGTTGCCGTCAATTGGAGAGGAAGAGGCCGTCTTCCCCCACTCCGGCCAGTTCGGCCACCACCGCCTCCCGGCTCTGTTCGGCGCAACCAGGGCCTCCCACTCTCCACTCTCTTCACCAGGAACCCCCTCTCCCTCTCGTGAGTCCATTCCCCTGCCTGATTTTGGTCAGGGACCGCCGGAGCCAAAAACTCACTTTGCCCGACGACCACTGTCCGCTGTGGAGCTCGCCGCCGGCAACTCCGTCCACCCCAGAGACCAAAGTGACCACCGGTAGGATTGCCTTGATCCCCTGAGACCGCGGGTGGCCTTGGTTTCCCGAACGGTGCCACCGTTCGTCGGCGAGCCTCGCCGGACTTCCGCCCCGCTTGGACAGAGAAAGAAGAGGGGAGGGAAGACCAGTCAAACCTGACCAGTGGGCCAGGCGGGCCCACTGTCAGTGACTCAGGCGCGGTCCACGCTGGATAAGTGGAAACGTGTTTCCAGAATACGCTTTCGACGTGTACGTATATATTCGAATCGTTTTTTTCTGTTTTATTTTAATTAACAGATTTTAACCAAAACTTTGACTGAGCTTAACTTTTTAAATACAACTCCAAATGAGTTGATTCTTTTTCCTACCTCTCTCAAATATTGTCTAGTTTATTTTAAGATTTATTTGAAATTTTTCAAAACAACTTTTTCTGTTGTTTTGAAATTGTGTGTTAATTCAAATATATTTTTAAATAGGATTTTTTTGAAGAGAGGAGAAAGCTTTCAAGAGTTTTGGAATGCACCTTGCCTCCCACGACTTGAAGGCAAGCATTCTAAACCCTGGCATAATATTGTGTGCGTTGTTTGAACATGGTGACAACGCCACCCTACACAGGCATACGTCATTTTATGTGATGATGTGTTCCTCCTCATGAGTGCATATTAATGATTTTCATGCTAATGGAGTTGATATGGTTGTGATGGAAATCACCGTCATATGCCTTTCATGCATACTGCAAGGGGAGCCGGGAAGGCCTTTGTCTTGGGTAGACACGGTCTTGTTCCTAGTCCTCTGTCGAGACGTTCGTGTCCGGTATGGCATGAGGGGGTATGTCGCGTGGTGTTTCTATCCGTTGGTTGAAGTATATATTGTTATGCTAATCATGCAGGAAATATTTAAACCTCCTGAGTCGACCATAGATAGAGTCTTGTTCCGGTAACCCCCATACTTGTTTCGTACTGCCACTTGTCCCTGCCATAGGTAGGGTACGGTTCAGTAAATTGTCAACCCCTTTCCTAGCACACACCGTACAGAGAGGCCATGGTGGAAGATACCGGAGGCATCCGGTAGGCATGCCACCTGGTCCGCGAGCATGGGTGTTTTGGTTGTAGCCGAAGGGGTAGCTCCCCTAGTTTGCGCGCGGTATAAATTTTGTGATCCCATGTTACGTCGAGGTTGTAGCCTCCCCACTTAGAGTTTCGCTTAACGGGTGTCGTGGGTGATTCCAGACACCTGTAAGTTGGGCTGGTGTGTGCGGATAGGTGTGTTTCCAATTAAAAGGCCGTAGACGGAATTAGTCCCGATGGACTAAAGGAATCCGTTACTCATGGGTAAAGAGTACACTCTCTGCAGAGATTAAAAAAATCCTATTCGAATAGCTGTGTCCTCGGTTAAGGATTACAGTCTGGGATGGGTCAAGTGTCGGTCTTCAGAGGAGAAGACTGCTAAACCAGAACATGGATCATGATTGGTGATTTATGATAATTATGATTATTATGGACTAACCCCTTTATAATATTTGAAGTATTGAGTATCCCTGGAACGGTTTTACCTCCTGGATATTCACTGTGATTATTTTTTTAAGCCCTTTATGTGGTGTCGCTGAGACGTCCGACTGTGGCATTTATTTATAAAGCCCTTTATGTGGTGTCGCTGAGACGCCCGACTGTGGTATTTATTTTATAAGCCCTTTATGTGGTGTCGCTGAGACGCCCGACTGTGGCATTTGTTTTTATAAGCCCTTTATGTGGTATCGCTAAGACGCCCGACT
>NC_041383.1:342821747-342856805 GCF_002162155.2 Triticum dicoccoides | reverse complement strand
CGCTGAGACGCCCGACTGTGGCATTTATATTTACAAGCCCTTTATGTGGTGTCGCTGAGACGCCCAACTGTGGCATTTATTTTATAAGCCCTTTATGTGGTGTCACTGAGACGCCCGACTGTGGCATGCTTGTTATTTATTTTATAATTGTATCACTACTATGTTATTGCATATCCATAAATAACTTGCTTGCATGCATCAGAGATTTTACTATTTTTGTGACTGACGTCATGATCATAAAATATTTCAGTACTGATTTACCGTTGTTATATTATACCCGTGTTCAAAATGTTTGCGAGTACATTCAAAAGTACTCACTGGCTTGTCCCTGGCTATTGTCTTGGCCAGATTTCTTGCGCGGAGAGGAGCGACCGTGATGACAGCCCCGGAACCTAAGCAATGGTGATAGCAGCCTCGCGAAGATAGGAGTTATCCTGGTCAGCTGTTCCTATGGGAAATGGAGTCCCATAGACGTTGATGATCCACAAACGCTTCCGCCATCAACCACTAGAAATCAAATTGTTGTACTCACAGGCCAGAATGGTCTTGTACTACATTTTTGCTTTTTGCTTGGATTTTCTGTATCAAGTTGGTGCCTCATCAGCTAACAGTAATCCTGGGGCTGGTGAGCACAAGGGCATTTTATGGAAATTAATACCCGGAAAATCGGTCACCACAAACTTGGTATCAGAGCCAGGCTGACCATTGGCTAATCCTATCTTAGCCAGGTCGAAAAACCTAGGTAAACCAACCCATCAGACCTTAACCAAACCCTGGACAAGCTTCTCGTGCAAGATAGCCACATAGTGACCCCGACACTATTTGGCAGTCGGTGCCCAACCTATCATCTTAGCCTGTCGATCACGCGCCAGTGACCAGCACCCAAGATGTATCATTCGCAAGCGTGCGAAGGAAGAATCCGTCCCCTTTTTCTATAAAAAGGGCACGCTAGCCTCAACCCAGCACATCACAGCCTCTACCCCAAACCGAGCCATAATGCCTGGACCCGTCATGCACAATGAGACCACAGCAACCAACCTTGGAGGTTTTGTGACCATACTCGCAAACCTCACCCGTCGTGCCTATGCGTTAGAAGAGCCCCCAGAATATGTTGTGTACCAAGGACCCATGAGCAGTGAGGACCGTCAATTCTGGGCCACTGTGCACATCTACGGTAGGAGTATGTCGCCAGAACGCCCCTACAGGTTCACTGGAAGGACAACTTCCTTCGAGCCACAAGCCATCCAGCTAGCTGCTCGAGAGGCTATAGTTCAACTCCGACAGTTGTCGCCCAGAGTTAACTGTCGCTCGTTCTACTACTACCCCAGGCGTGAAGGGTATGGTAGACCACCCCAAGTTGCCAACGGAGATCACGAGACGGATCCTGCATTGTTGCACCTAGTGCGCAATGTAGATGCACTAGAGGCACTGTTCGATCAGATCACCATTGATTTGATCGCAGCTCGTGGAGAGCTGGTTTGCCGAGCCCTGGCAAGCAGGGAAGACGAGCCCAATGCCGACAACCCAGTCGTGCTGTTCGGACACCCGATCGAGACCCTGAGGTCAGCCCCAGCCATCAACCAAGGTGCTTTGATGACCCCAGAAGTGCTTCGTCGCCTTTTGGGAGTACACTCCAACGGGATTGTGGCCAACAATCCCCACGATGGTCATCATCGCCACCCCGACCCTGCAGCCCCTCTACCACCTCCAGCCAATCCCGATAGTGAGACCCGTGGAGAAGCCTCGACATCCACAAGGCACGCCCGTTTGGATGTAAACGAGGTAGACTAAGTCACCCGAGTAGTGCCGAGTCTCGGTGTATCCTCGCTTTGTAATCGTGTGACCTTGTAAATAAACGCAGTCTGTTGTTGTGCCTCTGTTTTAATAGTAGCCCTTGCATGATTGTGTCAGCCTGCAGTTGCATTTTTTTATTTCAGGCATAACTACCAAAACCAACCCCGACGACACCCACAGTAACACGTCCCCTTTTTGAGATATGTGTATCTGTGGTTTTGACCCCGACCCTTGGAGATGATCAGGCAAATTTATTACCTTTCACCATGGTAAATAAACCAGTCCGGATGCTATATAAGAAGGCCACCTCGTGACCTTACCCAGCACCCCTCACCTCGTGCACCACCCTCAAAATCATTTCTTGCCATGCCGAGCCCTAGTATTTATCTGAGAACCCCAGATGCAACCCCGGGTAGCTTTGTCAAAATATTGTGGGACTTTACCTGCAGTACCATGGGTTCTACCCAGCCACCCCAGTACGAGTTGTTCAAGTCGAGAATCACCCCTTCCACCTCGAAATATTGGGCAGCAGTACATATCCCTCCCGTAGACTCCAACCAAGACCCAACGGAGGTCTCCTTCATGGGGAGATCTATGCCAACCCTGCACATGGCCATAGAAGCTGCTGCGTACGAAGCGATTGCTTGTCTTCGATTCGCGGTACCCTATGCCAGCGAACGAGGGTATTATTACTTTCCGAGCCGTGCACCACCCGGAGGAGTAACATCTTTTCCTGGTGGGCGATTTGAGAGAGGCCCAGTACTGGCCAATCTTGTCCCGTACATCATCGCTCAAGAACGTTTGAAGCAGCGAGTAATGGATTATCTCCAGAGTCTCGCTGATTTGAATCCTCAGATTGCCATCGGCACACCATTGAGGCCCGACCAGGAGAGACACATACATTGACTGGTCAATCCACTTCCTCCGATAGAAGAAGAGTGTGTCCGAGTACCTGAGACATTTTCGCGAGACCCCGTCCAGTTACCATTTTCATTTTAGACGTCACTGCTGTGTTTATTATTGCAACATTTATTATTGCGTTGTAACTTATGCATGGTACCCCGAGTTTGTGCGACGAGTCGTTTATTTGGTTTCTACTAATATGAGTAGTTTTCATTGTGATTTCTTTTAACCATTGTCCCCGCGAAAAAATCCTGGAGTGAAATTTCTTTTCCCTGAGTTGCTGCATCACCTACCCTCTCACGTCATAGATTATTTTTATTCACGCAGCACCACGGCAGCAGACCCACACTAGGACTCTTACACTGCTTGCAAAAACACGTAACCGTGTTGCATCTCACTGATTCCCTCCCTAAGCACACCACAGCCTCCAAAGGAGAGATTAGCGGAAAATCATTCGGATACTAATCACCTCCGGCACACCGACAACAGTTAACACCCGGCATCACACCTAGTCCTCGTGATCACCGCCACCGCGGAGAGCCAGCACCTGAGCGGCAGCATCACGGCGATCATCGAGGATCATCGCGCACAGGAGCACGGAGAGCCCCAGCACTGCCGCCAGCCCTCCGCACACCAGGATCACGTACCAGTCCGGCGCCGCCTCCGCCATTAGAGCCTCGTCTTGAGCTCCTATAAGTAGTAATGGAGGAGGAGGAGGAGGAGAAATGAAGCCAGGTGCGAAGTAGAAGAAGGAGCACCGCGATCATTTTATAGCTCGAGATCGGTGTACGGTGGGCGAAGTCCACCAGCACCGCTCGTCGCCCGATCGTCGGTGTTCGGAGGCGAATCCGCGAGCAGTGTCGACAGCGCACTGGCCCGCGAAGTGAGTGCACGCTGCACCAGCAGCAAGCACGCCACACACTATCGCAGTACAGCCTAGATGCCCTACGCGCTAGACGTCGCCGGTGGAGAAAGCGCGGGAAAGCGCGCGGGAGAGAGGAAGAAGAGAGAGCCAGAGGAAGAAGGAGAGACTGACAATGGGCCCTGGGTCCACCTGTCAGCCAGAGGGAGCACTGTACTCTCGGGTACGACCAGCGTGTTTTAGAATTTAGAATTTATTCTAAATTGACTACATCCAACGTAGGAATCGCTCGTTTTTCCTAAACGTGGATTTCTCCACGCAACGCTAGTGTCCCACACTGTAGTTCCTCAACACTTATTGCCTACTCTCTGTAGCCGCTTTTTACCGCTTAAGTAAAGTAAGTGTTTTGACCTGGTAAAAATATTATTTTCAAATCCTTAGCAAATCTCGAGGACGAGATTTCTCTTAAGGGGGGTAGTATTTGTAACACCCCAAAAATTTAACCAGGTTTTAATTATTAAAATTTTGCCAGGAGTTTAAAATTTCTACTTTCTAGATTATCTGTTGAATTCATAAACTTTCTTTTTAATATCGAAGAGTTTTACCCAAGTGGAAACTTTCCAAAAATGTATTGGATTTCTATGCTCTCTCAATATAATCAGTAGAACTTTATTTATTGAATTATATTTTCCTGAGCATTATTCCTTAAAATAACTTTCATCAGTTTTGGAGCTCTTTTTGAACTACCACCATTTGATAAATTTAACTAAAATTCCAACCATAATTTGGAGATGTCATGTGATGTTTCTAAATCACTTTTATGCAAAAATATATTTCATTCATTGCATATTTTGAGTTCTACACCTGTTTTTTTTAAATCTGGTCCGGTGGGCATTTTTGCACTACAGCCTATTTAAATATTTCTTTAAAACCTCCACCAAAATTATGGGATGTCAGTGGTAGCATGCCATCCAAATTTATGCAAAAACCTAGTGATGTTCTTTGGAAAAATTGAGTGAATCAACCTCTTTTTCATTCTGGTCCAGCCTTGTGTTTTCTACTGCAACCCTATTTATTTTTGCTCTAGTGACCTTGTGCTTTCACCTGCTTCTAGTCAACCCTACAAAACCTCTAAGTCCAAGAGCATGCATCCTTTGGGACATTTTTGGTTCATGTAGAGATGCCATTTACTCCCTGTCCAGAATTGAAGTTTTGCAAAACTTGCACTAGCAAGTTTCTTCATTTGTCAAACTAACCTCACCACCCTCTCTTTCATCTAAAGAGACCCCACTCTGGGAGTTTTGGCCACTCCAAGAACTACCTAGGTGCCTTTGGCATTTTGTCAAACACCTTGAGAGCATGGACAGATTTGGCATGAATTTTTGTTTACATTATGAACTTGATCCCCTGACCAGACCAGCATGTCCCATGGATTTGCCCTAGCCTATAACCCCACCCTGCTAAGCCTCTTGTGGTTTAGAGCCCTCTAACATGCCTTAGCAATCTGTCGAGCACGTCCTGTGTGTGCTCTGGGCGCGCCCAAAGCGCGCGTTTTGCACGTGCCGAAACCGAGCCACCGCGTCTCGCCCCGCACTCACTCTGGCCCTTGGCCGACCGCAGCCAGCACGCCACGTCCCCATCTGCTCCCCACGAGCACCGCAGCCCTCGCCACGTCTCCGGCACGCCAACAGCTAGCCGCCACTGCCGCCCGACAGCCCCTGCACTGGTCGGTGCCGCCAGAGCCATGCCCGCTCGCCAGCTCGCCCTTCGAGCAGTACCCGCTCGTCCGCTAGCTCCTGCCGCCATCCCCAGCCCCGCCACGATGCCTGCAAGCTACAGAACGGCGGTCGCCGACGAGCTCATCGACTGCCACCGCGAACCGATGTGGGATCACTATAAAAGGAAGCCCTTCGAGCCCCTCCGAGCACACAAGCAGCCTCACACCGTACTCCTAGTGCCCAGTTGTCGTCAATTGGAGAGGAAGAGGCCGTCTTCCCCCACTCCGGCCAGTTCGGCCACCGCCGCCTCCCGGCTCTGTTCGGCGCAACCAGGGCATCCCACTCTCCACTCTCTTCACCAGGAACCCCCTCTCCCTCTCGTGAGTCCATCCCCCTGCCCGATTTTGGTCAGGGACCGCCGGAGCCAAAAACTCACTTTGCCCGACGACCACTGTCCGCTGCGGAGCTCGCCGCCGGCAACTCCGTCCACCCCAGAGACCAAAGCGACCACCGGTAGGATCGCCTCGATCCCCTGAGACCGCGGGTGGCCTCGGTTTCCCGAACGGTGCCACCGTTCGCCAGCGAGCCTCGCCGGAGTTCTGCCCCGCTCGGACAGAGAAAGAAGAGGGGAGGGAAGACCAGTCAAACCTGACCAGTGGGCCAGGCGGGCCCACTGTCAGTGACTCAGGCGCGGTCCACGCTGGATAAGTGGAAACATGTTTCCAGAATACGCTTTCGACGTGTACGTATATATTCGAATCGGTTTTTTTTTCTGTTTTATTTTAATTAACAGATTTTAACCAAAACTTTGACTGAACTTAACTTTTTAAATACAACTCCAAATGAGTTGATTCTTTTTCCTACCTCCCTCAAATATTGTCTAGTTTATTTTAAGATTTATTTGAAATTTTTTCAAAACAAATTTTTGTGCTGTTTTGAAACTGTGTGTTAATTCAAATATATTTTTAAATATGATTTTTTTGAAGAGAGGAGAAAGCTTTCAAGAGTTTTGGAATGCACCTTGCCTCCCCACGACTTGAAGGCAAGCATTCTGAACCCTGGCATAATATTGTGTGCGTTGTTTGAACACGGTGACAACGCCACCCTACACAAGCATATGTCATTTTATGTGATGATGTGTTCCTCCTCATGAGTGCAGATTAATGATTTTCATGCTAATGGAGTTGATATGGTTGTGATGGAAATCACCGTCATATGCCTTTCATGCATACCGGAAGGGGAGCCGGGAAGGCCTCTGTCTTGGGTAGACACGGTCTTGTTCCTAGTCCTCTGTCGAGACGGTCATGTCCGGTATGGCATGAGGGGGTATGTCGCGTGGTGTTTCTATCCGCTGGTTGAAGTATATATTGTTATGCTAATCATGCAGGAAATATTTAAACCTCCTGAGTCGATCGTAGATCGAGTCTTGTTCCGGTAACCCCCATACTTGTTTCATACTCCCACCTGTCCCTGCCATAGGTAGGGTACGGTTCAGTAAATTGTCAACCCCTTTCCTAGCACACACCGTACAGAGAGGCCATGGTGGAAGATACTGGAGGCTTCCGGTAGGCATGCCACCTGGTCCGGGAGCATGTGTGTTTCGGTTGTAGCCGAAGGGGTAGCTCCCCCAGTTTGCGCACGGTATAAATTTTGTGATCCCATGTTACGTCGAGGTTGTAGCCTCCCCACTTAGAGTTTCGCTTAACGGGTGTCGTGGGTGATTCCAGACACCGGTAAGTTGGGCTGGTGTGTGCGGATACGTGTGTTTCCAATTAAAAGGCCGTACACGGAATTAGTCCCGATGGACTAAAGGAATCCGTTACTCGTGGGTAAAGAGTACACTCTCTGCAGAGATTAAAAAAAACCTAATCGAATAGCCGTGTCCTCGGTTAAGGATTACAGTCTGGGATGGGTCAAGTGTCGGTCTTCGGAGGAGAAGACTGCTAAACCAGAACATGGATCGTGATTGGTGATTTATGATTATTATGGACTAACCCCTTTATAATATTTGAAGTATTGAGTATCCCTGGAACGGTTTTACCTCCTGGATATTCACTGTGATTATTTTTTTAAGCCCTTTATGTGGTGTCGCTGAGACGCCCGACTGTGGCATTTATTTATAAAGCCCTTTATGTGGTGTCGCTGAGACGCCCGACTGTGGTATTTATTTTATAAGCCCTTTATGTGGTGTCGCTGAGACGCCCGACTGTGGCATTTGTTTTTATAAGCCCTTTATGTGGTGTCGCTAAGACGCCGGACTGTGGCATTTATTTTATAAGCCCTTTATGTGGTGTCGCTGAGACGCCCGACTGTGGCATTTATATTTACAAGCCCTTTATGTGGTGTCGCTGAGACGCCCGACTGTGGCATTTATTTTATAAGCCCTTTATGTGGTGTCGCTGAGACGCCCGACTATGGCATGCTTGTTATTTATTTTATAATTTTATCACTACTATGTTATTGCATATCCATAAATAACTTGCTTGCATGCATCAGAGATTTTACTATCTTTGTGACTGACGTCATGATCATAAAATATTTCAGTACTGATTTACCTGTTGTTATATTATACCCGTGTTCAAAATGTTTGCGAGTACATTCAAAAGTACTCACTGGCTTGTCCCTGGCTATTGTCTTGGTCAGATGTCTTGCGCGGAGAGGAGCGACTGTGATGACAGCCCCGGAACCTAAGCAATGGTGATAGCAGCCTCGCGAAGATAGGAGTTATCCTGGTCAGCTATTCCTGTGGGAAATGGAGTCCCATAGACGTTGATGATCCACAAACGCTTCCGCCATCAACCACTAGAAATCAAATTGTTGTACTCACAGGCCAGAATGGTCTTGAACTACATTTTTGCTTTTTGCTTGGATTTTCTGTATCAAGTTGGTGCCTCATCAGCTAACAGTAATCCTGGGGCTGGTGAGAACAAGGGCCATTTTCTGGAAATTAATACCCGGAAAATCGGTCGCCACACTTACTAGCCAGTCAAAAAACGATTCTTCCTACCAGCCGTTGGATTGACATCCAACACCTGTCGTGTATCTTCTATCTCTTGTGTTCTTCTTCCTCCAACCACCCAAACCAAACCACCCCGTCGGCTCCGCCTGCTCCCGCCTCCCATGGCTGGCTACGCCTCCGTCGCCCTACCGTACCCTCCAACATTGGTCAGTCCCTCCCTCTATTCCCGTGCACGTCCTGTTATTCTCCCACGACGTCAGCCCCAACACACACCCGCACCCGAACCAGTCAACCCTCTTACTCCCCTCCGCCCGCGACTAGATCGGTGCATCTTCCACGACTCCTGTTCATTTCGTCCGAGGCCTCACCGTCGTCCACCACCTTGGTTTGCTCGCCGTGCGCGGTGCGCATCCCTCTTGCATTGTCAACGTTGTCAACAACCGAGAGGAACAAGGAGATGACTATACGTGGATAGGATGACAGTAGGGACCCACCAGCGTCATGGCAGTACGCAAGCAAGTGCCTCATTATTACAAGCCCAAAAAAATGGTTCCTCCTAATGGTTGGACATCTGGGGCTCACGCCATTGTCAATGTAGTCAATAAACAAGACAATTACACTACGAGCGGCCGTCATCAGGGACCCAGCAAGTCACGCAGTTTTTTTGAGGAACAAGCAGTTGTTATTTATACTAGTTTTAGCGACGGATCAGGGTAACAGCGGGGATGTGCGGGGGCTGTGGCCTGTCTAGCCAGGGTTTTATTTATGTTTACCACATCATGAGCCCAGTTGTGTTTTTTTATTGCTGAAAATGGATAGCCCAGCTCTATTTTTTTAAAGAAATACCAAAATGAGGCCTACTTTCTTTATCAGCCCAGCTGGGCTGCAAATCTTTCATGACCAGGAGAGTTTCATTTGGTTTGCCTAGAAATGGGTTGTACATTTTTTAAACACATCAAACCGGGAATTAGTTCCAATTTTTTTCATTAAAAGATTTTAAATTCCATTGGTTTTTATGTGTGGACAATTATTTGGATTTTATATTCATATAAATTATTTTTACAAAATAGTTTGAACGTGAATCGATATTTCGGGATTAAAAACAGTTGACCGCACAAAACTATGCAAAATTTCTTATAATTTTTAATCTTGGCTACAATATGGGTTGTAATGCTAACAAAAAGAAGATGGGCTCGAAAAAAATTCTTAAGAATTATAAAATGGGCTATAAATTATTAGAAATAATGACAGATGGGTTGTATGCTATTTTCCACAGATTTGAGGCTGACTTGTGAGCCTACTACAGGTTGACGCGTATGCTTTCCTAAAAAAAGGTTGACGCACACGCAACGCTATGTCAACTTAGTCAACAAACGAGAGCAGTGACTATTGGATGTCCATCCAACGGCCGTCGTGCTTCTTCAATCTCTGCTCTTCCTGCTCCAGCCGCTCAAACAATCGCCGGCGGGACTGCCTGCTCCCTCCTCCTGCGGCCGGCTATGCTGCCGCGCAGGCCTCACTGCCCCACCATACTCTGATCGCTGGCCTAGCCATCCCTCTACTCACCCACACCTGCTGTTATTCTCCAGGGACGGTAGACAAACCAGTAAACCCTCATACTCCCCTTCGCGTGGGAAACAAGTGCCGAGTCCTCCCTGGCTCCGTGTCATTCCCTTCCTAGGCCTCGCCATCGTCCACTCCCCTGGTGCTCTCGGCGCGGCCTGGTCAACATGGTCAATGAACGACATCCATCGGAATTGGACTGTACATGGAGAGGCTGACAACTGGGTCCACGACCGCACGCAAAGAAATGCCTCCTTATTACACACAAAATAATGATTCCTCCGCCTAACAGCTAAGACCACCAGAAGGGCCTCTATATTTTGCAAAAAAAAACGTTCCCCCCGCTGACAGGTCGGACCCACCAGCTATATCTTCGCACGCAAGGAAGTGCCTCCTTATTACGCACAAAAAAATGAACCCCCCTGCTAGCTGGGAGCCACCATAGTGGGAGGCTGACTTGTGGGCCTACTAAGTTGACGGGGATGGAGGGCTTTGTAAACTTAGTCAATATGAATGATTCTAGCTCCAGTGACCGTACGATGTCCACCAAACGGTCGTAGTGCTTCTTCAACCTCTGGTATTCTTGCTCCATTCGCCCAAACCAGCGTTGGTCGTGCGACATGCTCCTGCCTCCCATGGCCGGCAGTGATGCCGCGGA
Organism: Triticum dicoccoides; assembly: GCF_002162155.2. Lineage (NCBI taxonomy): Eukaryota > Viridiplantae > Streptophyta > Magnoliopsida > Poales > Poaceae > Triticum > Triticum dicoccoides. Next base: position 342,846,348 of record NC_041383.1, on the reverse strand, counting down.
GGCCTCACCGCCCCCTACTACTCCCACCGCTAGCCAGGCCATCCCTCTACTCACCCACACCCCTTGTTATTCTATGGCGATGGTAGCCTCACACCCCAGCCGAACCAGTGAACCCTCGTACTCCTCTTCGTGTGGGCATCCACTGGCGCATCTTCCCCGGCTCCGCATCATCCCCTTCCTAGGCCTTGTCGTCGTCCACCGCCCCAGTGCTCTCGGCGCGGCATGGTCAACATGGTCAAGGAACGACTTCCATCGGAAGAGTACTGTATGTGGAGAGGCTGATAGCTGGGTCCATGACAGCCGCAAGGAATTGGCTCCTTATTAGGCGCAAAATAATTATTCCGCCACTTGACAGCAGGGACCCACCAGACGGGCCACTGTATTTCATGAAAAAAAAGTTCCCCCCCTAACTTCTGGGACCCACCAGCTACATCTTCTCACACAAGGAAGTGCGCCCATATTACGGGCAAAAAAAAAGTTTCGCCCCCTGACTACTAGGACCCACCAGCTACATCTTCGCATGCAAGGAAGTGCCTGACAGTCGGGACCCACCTGGTCGAAGCATACATAGGGTTGTCATTCTGGTCGCGAACGTGTACGTACATACTGGTGGATGTAGAGGCGTGCACGTGTCATAGTACAGGCACACACGCGTCGTAGTAGAGGCGCGCACGTAGCATATACACATGCGTACAGTGGCCAGGGTGCAAGAAAGTAAATATGGCCACGTACGTACATACGGGATGGGTTTCGAACGCCTACTCGCGCATACGTATGGCTAGGGATCATGTACATGGCTGGGTCGGAAGGGAGAAACTGCGTCGTCGTCATGTTCATGTGGAACCAAGCGGCTGGGTCCAAACGGAATGCGTCGTCGTGTTCATCGGGAGGCTTGGACGGAACATCCGATGGAAACGAGGCCTGGCATACCGCAGAACGGAGGAAACGGCCTTGTGTTCGACTAGCCACGGTCAAAACAGGATCCTATTCATTGGGAGGGGTCTGGCGTACTGCAAAACAGAGCATACAGACTTCTGTTGGACCTCCTATGGTCAAAACAGGGTCATGTTTATCAGGAGGGGTGTGGCATACCGCAAAAACGAAGGAAACATACTTGTGTTGGAATGCTACGGTCAAAACGAGGGTCCTGTTCATCGGGAGGGGTGTGGCGTACCGCAAAACGGGACTCCACGGGATACTGTTCAACTCCACCGTCGACCTCCTCCAGCCTCCATGGGCTACTATTCATCCACCGTCGACCTCCTCTACCCTCCACCTGCGACTGTTCATCCACGGGCTCCTGTTCATCCAGCCTCCACCGTGCGGTCCTCCACCGGCTACTGTTCAACCAGCCCTCTCCACAGGGTCCTGTTCAACCACCCCTCCATGGGCTACTATTCATCCAGCCCTCCACCGACTACTATTCAACCAACCCTCCACCGGCTACTGTTCAACCTTCCCTCGACGGGGTCCTGTTCATCCAGCCCTCCACGGGGTCCTGTTCATCCACGCCCAACCAGCTCAATCGATCGGGGTCCTGTTCATCCAGTGGCAACACCACGGTGTCCTGTTTCATCCAACCCCCACTGAGAATTGTTCATCCAACCCCCCCCCACACACACACACACACCACAACGCTCACTGTTCATCCAAAGGCAGCATAGATCGGCTTCAGTTAGAAGCAGTAGCGAAGGAATCGCTCGAGCGCTCGGGTTTAGTAATGCATTTACATATTGTTCTTCGCTTATTTACTTTTCCGTTGCTACTGTTACAACTACTACAAAAACCCAAAAACATTTATCTTTACTTTTGCTACTGTTACCTTTATTATCATACCACTTTTGCTACTAAATACTTTGCTGCAGATACTAAGTTATCCAGGTGTGGTTGAATTGACAACTCAACTGCTAATACTCATGAATATTCTTTGGCTCCCCTTGTGTCGAATCAATAAATTTGGGTTGAATACTTTACCCTCGAAAGCTATTGCGATCCCCTACACTTGTGGGTTATCAAGACTAATTTCTGGCGCCGTTGCCAAGGAGCATAGCTCTATTCTCTGAGTCAGTTGGGATTTATATCTGCTGATCACTATGAAGAACTTGAAAGACGACCGAACTACTATTTTGCCCTCAACTACGAGGGGAGTTAAGGAACTGCCATCGAGCTCTGCACTAGATTCTCCTTCCGTTATTAGTAGGCCTGCGACACCTAAACCTGCTACTCCTATGAATTGTGATATGTTGCATGTTATTGATGATGCCACTTCTGCTATGCATGATGAAACTACTTCTGTGCGTGATACTACTTTGCCATTAGGTGAATTTCTTGATGAACAACTTGCTGGAGTTAGGGGGAATGAAAATATTGAAGAACCTATTATTGATGATAGTGATGATGAAGGTTCTTCCAATGATTATGTATTACCTGTTGTTCCTAAGGGTTATGTTATGAATGAAGAAGCTGCTAGGGAAATCTTTGCTTGCAATGATAGATATGATCTTAAGAAATTATTTGCTAAATGGAAGCAGCAGTCTCTTAATGCTAGAATGAAACCTGACCCTGCTCTTTCTACTTCACCTATCTATGTTACTGATAAGGATTATGAATTCTCTGTTGATCCTGAGATTATTACTTTAGTTGAATCTGATCCTTTTTATGGCCTTGAATCTGAAACTGTTGTGGCACATCTTACCAAGTTGAATGATATAGCCACCCTGTTTTCTAATGATGAGAAGTCTTGCTATTTTTATATCCTTAAGATATTTCCGTTCTCATTAAAGGGTCATGCTTAGACTTGGTATTATTCTCTTGCTCCTAGTTGTGTGTGTAGTCCCCAGGATATGATTTATTACTTCTCTGCTAAATATTTCCCTGCTCATAAGAAACAAGCTGCCTTGCGGGAAATATATAATTTTGTGCAAATCAAAGAAGAGAGTCTCCCACAAGCTTGGGGAGGCTTCTCCGGTTACTTAATGCTTTGCTTGATCATCCTCTTAAGAAAAATGAAATACTTGATATCTTTTATAATGGACTAACCGATGCTTCCAAGGACTACTTGGATAGTTGTGCTGGTTGTGTTTTCAGGGAAAGAACAGTTGACGAAGCTGAAATATTATTGAATAATATGTTGACTAATGAAAATAATTGGAATCTTCACGAGCCAATTCCTGAAGTAATTCCTGAACCAATTGAGCCAACTCCTGAGCCTATTCCTAAACCCACTCCGAAGAAGAGAGGTGTTTTATTTCTCAGTCCTGAAGATATGCAAGAGGCAAAGAAATCAATGAAAGAAAAAGGTATTAAAGCTGAAGATGTTAAGAATTTACCTCCTATTGAAGAAATACATGGTCTTAATTTACCGCCTGAAGAACCACATTGTCTTGATAACCCGACACATGTAGTAAAGGTAAATTCTCTCTATAGATATGATAAAGTTGAAGTCCCCTCTACTAAATTTCATAGCCCATGCTTAGATGAATTTGATGACTTTATGGCTAGATAAGAAAGTTTTAATGCTTATGTTGGTAGAGAGTTAAAGAATAATGCTTTCGAGATAGGACGTGTAGGCGATAATATAGCTAGAGTTAAGGATGAACTTCACCTCGTTAGCAAATATGCTTCTATGGTTGCTACTCCAGCTGAGCAAGTACTTAAAGCTCAGAATGATTTGCTTGGTGAATTGAATAATAAAAATGACTTTGCTGTTAGAGTGGCTACTAGAACTGGTAGAATGACTCAGGAACCTTTGTATCCTGAAGGCCACCCTAAGAGAATCGAGCAAGATTCTCAGAGAAATAATTTAGAGGCACCCAGTTCTTCTAAAAAGAAGAAAAAGAAGAACGATAGAACCTTGCATGCTTCTAGTGAACCTACTGTAGACACACCTGAGAATCCCAATGATATTTCTATTTCTGATGCTGAAACTCAATCAGGTGATGAACATGAACCTAGTGATAATGTTAATGATAATGTTCATCTTGATGCTCAACCTAGCAAAAACAATTATGTAGAGATTGAACCTGCTGCTGATCTTGATAACCCACAATCAAAGAATCAATGTTATGATAAGAGAGATTTTGTTGCTAGGAAGCATGGTAAAGAAAGAGAACCATGGGTTCAAAAACCCATGCCCTTTCCTCCTAAACCATCCAAGTCAAAGGATGATGAGGATTTTGAGCGCTTTGCTGAAATGATTAGACATGTTTTCTTACGTATGCGCTTAACTGATATGCTCAAAGTAAATCCTTATGCTAAGTATATGAAGGATATCATCACAAATAAAAGAAAGATACCGGAAGCAGGAATTTCCACCATGCTTGCTAATTACACTTTTAAGGGTGGAATACCAAAGAAACTTGGAGATCCGGGTGTACCAACTATACCTTGTTCCACTAAAAGAAATTATGTTAGAACTGCTTTATGTGATCTTAGAGCCGGTGTTAGTGTTATGCCTCTCTCTTTGTATCGTAGACTTAAATTGAATAAGTTGACAAGAATATCAAGAATAACAAAGTCCGTTAAGATAGTGATATTTGCAGGGGCTGTTATTCTAAGTATGATAGTCTTATTGTTGGGGACGATGGTAGACCTTTTCTTAATACTGCAGGGGCTGTTATTGATTGCAACAAAGGCAATGCCACTTTTCATGTTAATGGTAATGAGCATACGGTACACTTTCCGAGGAAACAATCTCAAGTTCATAGCATCAATTCTATTGAAAAAGTTCCAACTATCATTTTTGGAGGTTTTGAATTTCCTCTCCCTACTGTCAAGAAAAAGTATGATAGTCTTATTGTTGGGGATTTTCAAATCGCCGTTGAGGTAACTTGGTGTTATTTGAAATTTCTCCGGTTCCGTGTTATTCGGAATGAGTTTGTTAACAAGACTTGATCAACCTTGTTAGTGGATTCATTTTGATGATAACGAGATGGATAAAACTAGAAGGCACAACCTTCTGTACCCACTTTTTACTTTCTGTTACTTAGAATAAATAAAGCAAAATAGTATTATCTGTCTGTTTTTTGAATTATCCGTGCAATAAAAAAATAGTCCGAAAATAAAAGTGCTCCAAATGCCCTGCAAATTTAGTATGATTTTTTCTGGCATATTTGAGGATTTTAGGCACTGAAATCACTGAAGGAGGGGCAAGCACCAGGCCACGAGAGTGGAGGGCTCCCCCCCCCCTATAGGGCGCGCCCCACTATCTCGTGGGCCCCTGGTGGCCCCCCTTCACTTATGCCAGCACCCACACACTCATCTTCTACCCAAAAAACTGCCCACCAGCTCAAGCACGAGTTCTAGCTTGTTTTCCTGCAATTTTCGATCTCTTAGCTCAAAGCTCCATTCACAAAACTGCTTTGGGAGATTGTTGCTTGGTATGTGACTCCTCCATTGGTCCAATTAGTTTTTGTTCTAGTGCTTTATTCATTGCAAATTTTTGCTGCATAGGTGACCATGTTCTTGAGCTTGCATGTTAAATTTTTGAGGTCCCAAGCAATTCCAATGGATGATATAGGCTCTAGGCACTTGTAGGAGTAGTTGCTACCAATCTTGTTTAGTTTTATTCACTTTTATTTTGAAGTTACTAAAATTTCAGAAATTTTCAGAGAAAGAAATATGCTTAGAAGAATGTACCAAGGTGGTTCCTCGGCAAAGAAAGGGCCAAGGATTGCTATACGTGAGCAAGATGTTGAATTGCCGAGGGACGCAAATGTACGAGCTTGTGAGTGGCCATCCGATGATTTTATGGTCGAAGCAGGCTTCAAGGAGGAATTTGACGCGTATGTGCGTAATGCCGAGCTGGAGGACTTCTTACAAGATAAGTGTCCTCAATTATCAATTGACTCATTCCTTTGTGCGGAGGTTCCAATATATCTGTGGCGTAATTCTCCTAGTGTCATGTTTGATATTTATGATACATCTTATACTATGGATTTTGAGGATTTCACAACTGCTTGCAAACTCCCGCAGTGGGGTAATATTAATGATCCTCGCAAATCTGAATTTAGAGATTTTCTTGCTAGTATTACTGTGGGAGAATCTAGGGACATAGCACAAGCTACCATAGGGAGCATTCATTTTCCTGCTATACATTATTTTGCCCTCTTCATTGGTAGATGCATTAACGGTAAGGACGAAGCATGTCACATGTGTGTCCCTGATCTTTGTGTCCTCAAGAGTGCTGTGTCAGGTTATAAAGGTTATAACTTGGGGGCAATAGTTGCACATAGGTTGCAGAATAATAGTAGAAGGGGGGACTTATTTGGAGGAATTTATGCAACCCGTGTGGCTAATTTTCTTAATATAGCCCCACGAGAGGGGGATATGATTATACCTCCTGTTTATTTGGAAAAAGAAGCTATGTTCGATCATCATTTTCTCGAGAGGAATGAACAAATCCTCCATTATCGACTAATCTACGACAGACGCAACGTCGTCCCTGTTACTCTTCCTGCCCCCTACCTTTTTGATTATCAGGCAAAAGGAAGATATGTTGTCACCAGGGAATAAGCTACTGAATATGAGAGGGGAGTGGAGGCAGCTCACCAACACGCTGCTGCTCAGGAAGCGGTTGCCTCTGCATCTCAGTACAACCCCAGTTTCACTTATGGATATCAGCCAGGCGGTCCTTGGTACTAGACCAACTTAGGCCAAAAGCCTAAGCTTGGGGGAGTACGTATTTCTCACCGACTTTACATTCATGTTCACACACTAGTTGTCGGTGCTCATACTCTTTCATTGTATTATCCATGCTAGTTTAAATTTCTTTTTCTAGCTTTCTTCTTGTGTGCTTGATAAACCTTAAGAAGAAAACCAAAAAAAATAGTTAGTTTAATTTCCATGCTTGTAGTAGAAATTAAAATGAAAACCCAAAAAGATTTCTAGTTCTTCTTCTTACTTGTTGGGAGCTTTCCCGTGTAAATAGTTTTATTTTATTTTCTTTCCTTTGGGGGTCGAGAAGACCATATTGAAAATGCTTGGTGGCTCTCATATGCATGATTTTTTATTTAACTTAGAGCCCATATTACCCTGTCTTCTCTCTTGAGTTGGATGCTTGCAAATTCCAGCTTAGGCCAATGCACGTGCACTCTTATTATTATACACATCATTCGGTCGTGCAAGAGAAAGGCAATAATGATGATATATGATGGACTTATTGAGATGAGAAAAGCTGGTATGAACTCGACCTCTCTTGTTTTTGTAAATATGATGAGTTCATCATTTCTGAGTCAGCTATTATGAAGTAAACATATTTGCAATGACATTTAGCGATTATAGTTGCTTGTGCCATGCTTGATTAGCTATGAGTTATAATGATTTACCTTGCATGCCAATATGCTATTAGAATGATTATGATGTGATATGATGGGATGGTATCCTCCTTTGAATAAATTGAGTGACTCGACTTGGCACATGTTCACGCATGTAGTTGAATCAAATCAACATAGCCTTCATGATATTTATGTTCATGGTCGATTATATCCTACTCATGCTTGTACTCTGTGTGAGTTAATTTTAATGCATGTTTACGACTATTGTCGCTCTCTCAGTTGGTCGCTTCCCAGTCTTTTGCTAGCCTTCACCTATACTAAGCGGGAATACTGCTTGTGCATCCAAACTCCTTAAACCCCAAAGTTGTTCCATATGAGTCCACTATACCTTCCTATATGCGGTATTTACCTGCCGTTCCAAGTAAATTTGTATGTGCCAAACTCCAAACCTTCAAATGAAATTCTGTTTTGTATGCTCGAGCAGCTCATGTTACAACTAGGGCTGCCTATATCTTCCATGCTAGGTGGGTTATTCTCACGAGGAGTGGACTCCGCTCCTCATTCATGAGAAAGGGTCGGTAACTGGGATGCCCAGACCCATGATCCAAAAAGATCAAAGCAAATCAAAATAATTAAACAAAACTCCCCCAGGGCTGTTGTATGTTGGAGGCACTCGTTGTTTCGAACAAGCCATGGATTGATGCTTGTTGGTGGTTGGGGGAGTATAAACCTTTACCATTCTGTTTGGGAACTTCCTATAATGCATTTAGTATGGAAGATACAGCCATCTCATAGTTGTTGCGTTGTCAGTGAAAGTATGCCACTCAAAATGTTATTCAATCTCTATTTTAAAATCGAGCTCTGGCACCTCTACAAATCCCTGCTTCCCTCTGCGAAGGGCGTATCTATTTACTTTTATGTTGAGTCATCACCCTTCTTATTAAAAGCACCCGCTGGAGAGCACACTGTCATTTGCATTCATTACTATTGGTTTATATTGGGTATGACATGACTGGATCTCTTTTACCATGAATTACAATGTTTAGTCAGTCCTTGATCTTTAAAGGTGCTCTGCATTTATGTTTTACGGTCTCAGAAAGGGCTAGCAAGATACCATTTTGTTATATTATGTTATGATTATTTTGTGAAAGTATTGTCATCCGAGTTTTATTATTATGGCTAGCTAGCTGATTATGCTATTGATATGAGTAATTGTGAGAGCTAAGTGTTGTTATGAGAATGGTTAGTTCATAATATTTGCTAAAACTTGAATGTTGGCTTTTCATGTTTACAACAACAAGAGCAAACAGAGTTTGTAGAAGTTTTTCTTTTTCACTTTCAGTTTACCAACTGAATTGCTTGAGGACAAGCAAAGGTTTGAGCTTGGGGGAGTTGATACGTCTCCGACGTATTTACTTTTCCAAACACTTTTGCCCTTGTTTTGGACTCTAACTTGCATGATTTGAATGAAACTAACCCGGACTGACGCAGTTTTTAGCAGAACTGCCATGATGTTGTTTTATGTGTATAAAAGAAAAGTTCTCGGAATGTCCTGGAAATCCATGGAGGCACTTTTTGGAATTAATAAGAATTTTTGGCGAAAGAATCAAGGCCATGGGGGCCACAGGCTGTCCACGAGACAGGGGGGCGCGCCCTCCTATCTCGTGGGCCCCCTGGACCTCCACCGACCTCAACTTCAACTCCATATATTCATGTTCATGGAGAAAAATCAGAGAGAAAGTTTCATCGCGTTTTACGACACGGATCCGCCGCCAAGCCCTAATCTCTCTCGGGAGGGCTGATCTAGAGTCCGTTCGGGGCTCCGGAGAGGGGGATTCGTCACCGTCGTCATCATCAACCATCCTCCATCACCAATTTCATGATGCTCACCGCCGTGCGTGAGTAATTCCATCGTAGGCTTGCTCGACGGTGATGGGTTGGATGAGATTTACCATGTAATCAAGTTAGTTTTGTTAGGGTTTGATCCCTAGTATCCACTATGTTCTGAGATTGATGTTGCTATGACTTTGCTATGCTTAATTCTTGTCACTAGGGCCCGAGTGCCATGATTTCAGATCTGAACCTATTATGTTTTCATGAATATATGTGTGTTCTTGATCCTATCTTGCAAGTCTATAGTCACCTATTATGTGTTATGATCCGACAACCCAGAAGTGACAATAATCGGGATACTTCTCGGTGATGACCGTAGTTTGAGGAGTTCATGTATTCACTATGTGCTAATGCTTTGTTCCGGTTCTCTATTAAAAGAGGCATTAATATCCCTTAGTTTCCGCTAGGACCCCGCTGCCACGGGAGGGTAGGACAAAAGATGTCATGCAAGTTCTTTTCCATAAGCACGTATGACTATTTACGGAATACATGCCTACATTACATTGATGAACTGGAGCTTGTTCTGTGTCACCCTATGTTATAACTATTACATGAGGAATCGCATCCGGCATAATTATCCATCACTGATCCATTGCCTACGAGCGTTTCACATATTGTTCTTCGCTTATTTACTTTTCCGTTGCTACGTTACAACTACTACAAAAACCCAAAAACATTTATCTTTACTTTTGCTACTGTTACCTTTATTATCATACCACTTTTGCTACTAAATACTTTGCTGCAGAAACTAAGTTATCCAGGTGTGGTTGAATTGACAACTCAACTGCTAATACTCAAGAATATTCTTTGGCTCCCCTTGTGTCGAATCAATAAATTTGGGTTGAATACTTTACCCTCGAAAGTTGTTGCGATCCCCTACACTTGTGGGTTATCACCCATGTGCGTACATGTACGAGAGAAACGCGCACCGCTCGGCCCCCGACCACCCACCGGAATCGGGAACTCCTCAAAAATTTCCTCGCCCTCGCTTCTACCATGGTTTTTTCCATCATGGACGGCCCAAAGAATGTCATGCAGCTGTGTCTCCAGCCCGCCCAGGATGAAAAGCCCATTTTCTGTCATGATTTATTGTCATAGAAGTAGGAGCTCACCACATCTATGATGATACTGGGTTTTGTCACAATTATCGTCATAGAAGTGTAATAAGTATGACAGAAAAAAAATTGTTCTGCCCAAAATGTCACGGTTGTGCCTTTTTTTGTAGTGTGGGCCGCCCCTCCCGAGTTCAAGTCCGGGCCTCAAATGCGGCTTACATCATGGCTCAACAAGGGCCTGGATTGGGCGTCGTCTGACAAGGTGATGATGATGCAGAAGCGCGTCAAGGGTATGATAGACAAGAACACCAGTCTTGCCAGTGTGATCCAGGTGATGCTTTTTCGCTGGATTCTCCCCTGCCAATGCCAGACTCTATATATGTGGGAATTCGACCTGGCCAATCCTTGGACCTGCAGTGGTTCTTCGGCACGACACACGAAGACATATGGAAGCTGCTTTTTAAGGCTGAGAAGTCGTGGACGAAAACGACCAAAGACCTCGGCCTCGACTGCGCTCATCCGGCCACTCCTGTAAGTTTCCTGATGACCTTAATTTGTAAACCCAAGGAGTATATTGAGCTTTCCATTCTTCCCACAGGGCTGGACAAAAAAGGCGGAGCGGATCCAATGTCCAGCTCCGCTACCCGAAGACCCACCATTCCTCTATTGACGAGGATGCTGGTTCCAGCGCTGTATCAGGCGCCGGAGAACAAGGCCAATAAGAAGGGCTAGGAGGTCAGAGGTGGCCTCCGCTATAAAGGCGCTTCGGACGTTGTGTGCGAAGACACCGAGACTCTCTCCTCTCATGACAAAGATGAAGAGGAGGAAGAGAGAAATTCTCCCCTTAAGGGGGGAAAGATGAAAAGGGCGGCTTCTGTGGACCTAGAGGCGGAGGTGTCCAACAATGGTAAACTCACCCTGTCGGATGATTCAAAATCGAACGGCAACGCCATCCCCGGGTGGCGCCCCAGGCCTAAGCCCCTCGCCGGATCGTAAGTATCATCCAAAGACACCGTACATATATCCAGTTTTATGCCGCGTTGCAGTCCGGCACGTGATCTCCCCCAACGATCATCGTCCTCTGGGAATTCGCTGGGGCTGAACATGATGGAGAGCGAGTCGCTGAGGGAGTCCTGGACTAAGGGGTCCTCGGACAGACGGACTATGTACATGTGTCGGAATGTTGGACTATGAAGATACAAGATAGAAGACTTTGTCCCGTTTCCGGATGGGACTCTCATTTGCATGGAAAGCAAGCTTGGCGATTCGAATATGTAGATTCCTTTCTCTGTAACCGACTCTATACAACCCTAGTCCCCCCGGTGTCTATATAAACCGGAGGGTTTAGACTTCTAGGGTTTAGCCACAACAATCATAACCTCATAGGCTAGACTTCTACGGTTTAGCCATTACGATCTCGTGGTAGATCAACTCTTATAATACTCATATTCATCAAGATCAATCAAGCAGGAAGTAGGGTATTACCTCCATAGAGAGGGCCCGAACCTGGGTAAACATTGTGTCCCCCGCCTCCTGTTACCATTAGCCTTAGACACATAGTTCAGGACCCCCTACCCGAGATCCGTCGGTTTTGACACCGACATTGGTGCTTTCATTGAGAGTTCTGCTGCGTCATCACCAGAAGGCTTGATGTCTCCATCAATCGTCTACAACAACGTTGTCCAAGGAGAGATCTTTCTCCCCGAACAGATCTTTGTATTCAGCGGCTTCGCATTGCGGGCCAACTCGATTGGCCATCTAGAGCACATCGATCACTACGCCCCTGGCCATCGGGTCAGATTTGGAAGCCTGAATTTTGTGGCCGATACCCGTGGAGACTTGATCTTCGACGGATTCGAGCGCATGACAGCTATCCCCGACCACCACGATGAACATGACCTAGATCTGTCATCAGGACACACCCAGGAGATAGCGCATGTGACCGCCCTAGCCCAGAGCCAGAGTGGACTGCGTCGCCCGAAGACGGGAAGCTTAACCCCGACACAGAGGTCGCGGACTCAACGGCGCTCGAGCCGCACACAGACCCAACATCAGGCTGGGCTTGTGTCACCTGAAACTCGGACTTGTCTCCGGCCATGGGTTCCAGACCGCGTGCATCCGCGTCCGCCGAACCCGATTGGGCGCCGGTCTTGGAGTTCAGCTCCGCGGACATCTTTCAGCACTCGCCTTTTGGCGACGTGTTAAACTCATTAAAGTCCCTCTCCTTGTCAGGGAATTATCGGCCGAACTATGTCCGGCTCGAATGGGAAGCGGACGACAAAGAACTTTGTTTCCCACCCACCACCCACTTCATTGCCACTATCAAGGACTTAGCCGACAACTCGATTACAGCTCCGAGGACATCGATGGTATGGACAACGATGCCGGAGAGGAGTAGGCACAAAAACCACCAACTTTAGGGCAGTGGACAGCTACATCGTCATACAATATATACATGGTGGACACACCAAAGGAGAATGAGGCCGACGGCGATAAAAGCATGCCTGTCGATGAACCTCCCAAGCGCCGACGTCCCAAGCGCCGACCTCGATCCGACAAAAGGAAAAACATCAACATTGTCACAGATGCTGATGATAATCTGCAACATTGGGGGACTGAACACTATTCATCCATCAAAGCATATAAAGTCCTGATTGGACATAAGCAAACCCCTCCACATTTCAATTGGATCTGGCAGAGTTCCTGTCAGCCTAAGCATAAAGTTTTCTTCTGGTAACTTCTCCATGATCGAGTCAACACAAGAAATTTGCTTAGAAGAAAGAATTTTGTATTGGAGGCTTATAAATGTGTTGTTGGAGGTTGTCAACAAGAAGAAACACTGCATCACCTCTTTTGGGGTTGCCAATTTGTTCAACAATGTTGGGATTTCATATGTCCAATAAGAACCCCAAACTTGTCTATACTAGAAGCATTCCAAGATCTTAAAGACAAACTAAGGTATCCATTTTACATGGAGATCATCATACTAGGAGCATGGGCCATTTGGATAACTAGAAACAATAAGATTTTTGAAAACATTGCACCTTCGTTTCAAGGCTGGAAGTTCATTTTTCTGGAGGAACTAAAGCTTCTAAAGTTTAGAATGAGGAAGAAGCATGAGAGGCAATTTTCTGTTTGGCTTGAAGGCCTTCTGTAATTTCTCTGTTTATAGGCTAGTAGGCTGTTTGTTTCTATTTCTTTCTTTCTTTTTATTCTCTCTCCTAGTTTTTTAGTTCCTTTTTGTTTTAGGGCTTATCTCAAGCCCCTTCAGACTACTTGTACTTTGCTCTCTTATTTTATAAAAATTGCAGTGGGGTCTTGCCCTACTGTTTATAGTCAAAAAAAATTGAACCAAGCCGAGGACCCCGCATGCCCAGCGTTGGAGCAGGGCATGCAAGAGGACGGCGAACACAGTCCAGAGATGTTATCCGACCGCAGCGACGCCGAAGATAGCAATTACCAACCTGTCTCTGAAGAGGAGATTAGCCTGGGTGACGATGACTTCATCATCCCAGAAGAACCATTAGAACAAGAACGGCTCCACCAAAGGCTTATCGCCACTGCAAGGAGACCAAAAAAGAAGAAGCAACGGCTTAAGGCCGCACATGATACGCTCAACGACGAATGGAACGAAGTGCTAGACGCTGAGGAAAAATATAGCGGTAATTGCCAGATAAAGAGCTATCCTAAACGTAAGTTGCTGCCCGAATTCGACGACGAGGCTATTGCGCCTATATCACGGAAAAACAATACGGCCGACAGGCCGGACCGACCACCTCATGGTCGAGACAGAGTGGCTAGCAATGCCGTACACAAGCCCGCACCCCCTCCCCGCAAAGAAAGGAAGGTCGTGGCCCAGGATTAGAAACACGACCTACGTGAGGACCTGGACAAAAAGGCTGGCAAAACTAGGTCCATCTACAGATCCAGGGAACATGCTCCTACACGGGACCATGATTATCAAACAAAATATGTCGCCCATTTACCAGCTTGGATCCAATACCGAACACTACAACCATCAGACCAAATCCACGACACAGCCAGATACAGGGGTGCCACACACCCCCTATGCTTCACTGATGAGGTGCTGGAACATGATTTTCCAGAAGGGTTCAAACCCATAAACATCAAGGCGTATGATGGAACGACGGACCCTGCGGCTATGATAGAAGACTTTATTGTTCACATCCACACGGCTCGCGGAGATGACCTCCATGCCATCAAATATTTACCCTAGCTAAAAGGACCAGCTGGGCACTAGCTAAAAAGCCTCCCTGAAAACTCCGTAGGAAGCTGGGAGGAACTTGAGGATGCTTTTCGGGCCAATTTCCAAGGGACCTATGTTCGGCTCCCGGAGGCAGGCGATCTAAGTCACATAATCCAACAACCCGGAGAATCAGCACATAAGCTTTGGAATTGGTTTCTCACTAAGAAGAACAAGATCGTCGACTGTCCGGACGCCGAAGCCTTAGCGGCCTTCAATTTCCACAGTGTCCGGGACGAATGGCTAGCCAGACACCTCGGCCAGGAAAAGCCAAGGACTATGTCCGCCTTAACCACACTCATGACCCGCTTTTGCATGGGCGAAGACAACTGGTTAGCCCGCAGTAGCACCAGTGACCCCGGCACATCCGACACTAGGGATGGTAATGGAAAACCACGACGCAACAAAAAAACGTCGGAATAATGAAAAAATCCCAGACAACACAGCGGTAAATGCCAAATTCTGGGGCTCCAGATCCGGTCAACGGAAGTAGCCATTTAAACGCAACAAAGACAGTCCATCCAACCTGGATAAAATTCTAGACAGGCCCTGCCAGATCCACAACCCTCCCGATAAACCAGCCAATCATACCAAGAGAGAATGTTGGGTCTTCAAGCAGGCCGGCAAAGTTAACGCCGAACACAAAGGGAAGGGACCACAGAGCAAAGACGAGGACGAACCTCGCTAGCCGAACACGGGGGGACAGAAGAAATTTCCACCAGAGATCAAAACAGTGAACATGATCTATGTCACTCATATCCCAAAGTGGGAGTGCAAACATGCACTCCGAGATTTCTATGCCGTTGAGCCCGTCGCCCCCAAATTCAACCCATGGTCAGCATGCCCGATCACCTTTGATCGCAGGGATCATCTGACTAGTACCCATCATTGGGGTTCGGCTGCCCTAGTGCTCGACCCAATAATCGACGGATACCACCTTACTCGAGTCCTCATGGACAGCGGCAGTAGTCCAAATCTGATATATCAGGACACTGTCCGCAAGATGGGGATAGACCCGTCAAGAATCAATCCAAGCAGCACTACCTTTAAAGGAGTCATACCGGGCGTGGAAGCCTGCTGCACGGGCTCTCTAACATTGGATGTTGTAATCGGCTCCCCTGACAACTTTCAAGGCGAAGAACTAATCTTCGACATTGCTCCGTTCCGAAGCGGCTATCATGCACTACTCGGAAGAACGACCTTCGCCCATTTTAATGAAGTCCCACATTACGCTTATCTAAAACTCAAATGCCCGGAACACGTGGCATCATCACGGTCAGCGGAAATACGGTGCGCTCTCTTGGTACAGAAGAATACACGGCAGTTCTAGCGGTCGAAGCACAAAATGGTCTACTCAAGCCGAGAAGCTTGTCGGTCTTTAAGACCGCGGAACTAGCTAAACGTATCCGATGCACACCTCAGTGCGACAGCTCAGATAAACCTAAACTCAATTAGCAGCTACTCCCCCATCGAACGCCCCATAAGAAGACCGCATATGTGCCACATATGCATAAATATACACTCACAACTCCTCGGGTGGCGGCGGGGGCACACTACACACAAAAGGTCCATAGTTCGGCTCGACCCTATCCGGACTCCAGAAGCTATATTTCATGGTTCATTAAAACGAACCAGCTTTACTTACAGCCAAACTAGAATTATTTTACCAGTTTTTTCCTTTCTACAGATGGCATCATACTATAACCTTCAAGGACACTTTACAACGGAGATAAAGGCGCAGATGTGCAGCAGGGCCCCGTATTAAGGTTTCTCTTTTTTATGAAGACCCTATGTAAACCTTTTTTATCTCTGTTTGTTTTATACTTTCCTGGAATGTAAAATGTCCAAGAAAGATATCGGCATTATCTGTAAAGTTACGGCTCACTGTACTAAAGTTGACGTTATAGAATCATCTCGGTTCGTATTGTGTTTTGAGATTCATGCTATCACCACCTGCGCTCTTTCCCCACGTCGGATTGCCATACGTGCCTTGATACCAGGGTCTATCAACAGGGGCTGTATTTAGCCTGTTGTATATTGAAAAGTCCGCACACCTGTAGGGAGGGTCCGGCGTCGCGAGTTTGGCCTTATATGCATTAGCTCCGAATCATGTCTCTGGTGAATAGTTGGGTTTCCCGGCTCATGTGCTTACTACCTAACGTTCTACTATATCGGCTAGCATAGTAAAGGGAGAACTACTGCGATTGTGTCCATGCTCGTCCGGTTGAGCACCTCAGTAGAGAAAGCCGAAAACTGACTGTCATGATGCGGTGAGAGCTGGTCAACCACTCGACGACTCATCAGAATCTTTGCGATTCCCTCCGTGTTAAACAAAGGACCGTCCTTCCGGCCACGTATGTATACGCACTGTATTCGGATAACCGTGGACATACCAGGGGCTATATAGTAGCCCCACTGTCGAAATCCTATTGCTAAGTGAAAGTGTTAAAGCTCCATAGTCCGATTGCCTAGTTCGCCGCACTAACACATCCTTAACGGACCAAGACGTTTGGTCAAGTGTGATCAAGTGCTTTTCACAACATCCCCGCATTATACGCTAGGGGGCTAAAGCCGACGACTGAAAACTTTCAGATTGTATATATACAAAAGACGGCCACACAGGAGGCACTACAACTTTTCGGGCAAAAAGTATTAAAACATAGCCTTAAATGTATCATAATATTGTTATTACAATTTTGATACACTTCACTCGAACATAATATTTTTCGAACACTTACCCTCTATTAAGCGGGCACCCTCTAGGACATCTTCAAAGTAATGTTCTGGCATGTTGAGGTCCTTGCCTTCGGGTGGACTCTGCGCCACAATATCGATGGTCTTCATCTTCGCCCAATATATCTTGACACGGGCAAGGGCCATCCGAGCACCTTCTATGCATCCTGACAGCTTCACAGCGTTGATACGCGGCACCGCATTAACAAGTCGCTGCACCAAACCGAAATAACTATTCGGAATAGGTTCAATGGGCCACAGCCGGGCTATGACGTCCTTCATGGCAGTGCCGGACATCCTGTGGAGTTCGGCGCACTGGGCTATCTGTTCATTCAACAATGGACGCTTCGGCGTGTCAAATTGTGACCAAAACACCTTTTCCATTGCATGTCCTTCTTGCGCGTGGAAAAACTGATTCACATCGGCAGCACTCTTCAGCATGTCCATAAAGGGGTTCGAAGAACTCCACCGTTGATTAAGCGGCACATACTTTGGATCGCCAAACTTAGTTTGCAATAAAAAGGGCTTACCAGCCGCGATCACCCCAGCTTGTTGGATCTCCTCCCGGGCTGCTCTAGACTCAGACCGAGCTTCCTTCACCTCTTGTAAGCCCTTGTCCAGATCGGCGGCTTTGGCTTTGTTATCTTTCTCAAGAACTTGGCATCGGCTAGTGGCATTCTTCAACTCAAGTGCCATGGTAGATATCCTCTCCTCGCACTGAAGCCGAGAAACCTGCTCGACTTTTAATTTGGCAGCTACCTTTTCGGCAGCCGCATTACATATCCTGGCTTGCTCCTTGGCCCAGGCAAGTTCCGCCCGAAGGGTCTCAACTGCGGAGGCACTATCTATAGTTATGCATATACAAATTTTCAGTATCACACTCATTTCCCAATACTAGCATGTACTGAGTGCCCCAGAGACATACCTTGCGCCTCGTCGAGCCGCCTGTTCATAAGCTTGATGTCAACATCTGCCACATCAACTTTCTACTCCAAATGTGCTACCTCGATAGCTAGGGCAGTCCCCATGGATGTAACCACATGTGTTTCAATTAGTCATATCATTTCCTGGGCATATATTTTTGATCCTCTGAACGCATCCCTTTGGATGTCAACCAGAGTCTCAGGGGCTACTATATATACACAGGTGCAATTTGCACTTACAATATAATTAAAATTACACTACGTACCTCGAAGCCACTTACTAGGCTAGAAAAGGCTTCATTCAATCCGCTTTTCACGGACCAAACTCTTTCCAACATCGTACCCATCAAGGTATGATGTTCCTCTGAGACGGCGGCATGTTGAAAAATGTCCATCAATGTATCCGGCATCCCTTGGACATTCGATAGTCCGGGACATTTGTTGTTCCCTACAAGGGCCACACACCCCGGACCCTAGGCGGCCGAAGTATTACCTTCAACCACGGTCCTCACTATTCCTTGCACCAGTCATAGATCGGGAAGGATCCTCCGAGATGACACGTTGGCGTCGTATGCCTTATCTGGCAGGGAGATCTGTGGAGGCGTCTCACTCTCCATCATCTCAGCAAGTAGATCCCCCGAAGAGGAGGACTGTTGAGGAGGGCTGCGTGCCGGACTACAAACATGAGTTTAAAATATTACCCTTATAGCCAGGAAAGAATGGGACATGTTTAAAACACCCAGATTCACTTATGATGCGGCTGAGGGCCTATCTTTGCGGGGTGACTACGTGTCAACATCACCCCCTAACTGGGATACCTTCCCCCGCTTAGAAGCTTCTCTTTCCGAGTCTTCGGAGGCGGCCCTTTTCTTCCCATGGGGAGAAGGGATGTCAGTTCGCCCTTCCCTTCCACCTTTGGAAGCGGGAGTTATAATCACCCCGGACAAACTACATGGTGAGCCTCCAGAGTGGAAGCTGCCTTGGGCCTCTTCATCCTCCTCTTTATCTTCCCCCGCCGGCACTTGATACGGCGCCGGAGCCAGCATCCTTGTTAATAACGGATCGGCAATGTCTTCGGGAAGTGGAGCCGAACACCCGATTCTATCTGCCTTCTTTAGCCAGCCCTGGCCGGATAGAGTTTTATCAGTACATTGTCATGAATAATTTGACTAAATCGTGTTCGGGGGTCGAGTACTTACCGGAGTATCCAGATGGTGGCAGTCTAGACCGATGTCTTCTGTAGTATCTGACCACTGTTTTCGTGCGCCGAAGAACAATTTCCGCATCTCTCTGAGAATCGTGCCAAAAAGGTGTTGAATGGTCTGTGGACCTTCCGGATTAAACTCCCACATGTGGAGAGGGTGTCGCTGGCAGGGTAGGATCCGGCGGACTAACATTACTTGGATTACATCAACGAGACCGGTCTCCTTCTATATGAGGCTCCGAATGCGGCTTTGCAGCGTCCGCACTTCATCAGTAGATCCCCAGTCCAGCCCCTTGTTAATCCACGATGCGAGCTATGGCGGAGGGCCGGGCTGAAATGCAGGTGTGGCTGCCCGCTTTTTACCGCGGGGTTCGGTGATGTAAAACCACTCTCGTTGCCATAAGTGAGAAGATTCCGCGAAGGAGCCCTTTGGTGAAGTGGAGTTGCTAAGCTTTCTTATTGAGGCGCCTCCACACTCCGCTTGCTTCCCGTCGATTACCTTTGGTTTCACGTTAAAGGTCTTAAGCCATAAGCCGAAGTGTGGGGAAATGCGAAGGAAGGCCTCGCACATGGTGATGAACGCCAAGATGTGGAGGAAGGAGTCCGGGGCTAGATCGTGGAAATCTAGCCCATAATAAAACATGACCCCTCGAACGAAGGGATGGAGAGCAAACCCAAGCCCTCAGAGGAAGTGAGAGATAAACACTACCCTCTCATTGGATCTGGGAGTAGGAATAACCTGCCCTTGAGCAGGAAGCCTGTGGTATATTTCTGCAGTCAAGTATCTTGCCTCCCTGAGCTTCGAGATATCTTCCTCTATGACAGAAGAGGCCATCCACCGGCCTTGAAGGTCGGGTCCGGACATGGTTGGAAGCTAGAAGCAACTCGATTGACCCTTGGGTGTTGGAACTTGAGGTGGGGGTGAAGGAAAGAACTAGCATGGAAAAAAAGGACAGGCCTTAACCCCTTTATTAAGGCTACGAATATCAAGCATCCCCTCCATGGCCTTAAAACATGCCTATTCCCGAGGAATTATGCCAACGGAACAGTTGGGTTACCCACGCCTGTGTTGATGAAAATCCCGTAATAAGGGGACACGATCTCTGCTTTGACAAGACGTGCCAATAAAAACCGCCACCCGAAACGTGGGGTGGCAGGTTAGAAAACGATTTAAAATAATGGCCGGGTAGTGACATAATGTCGTGCTGCCAAAATTGTCAGCGGATTAGACTCGTAAATATTATACCCTCTACGGTTGTTTGTGGAACTTGTTTTGCAAAGCCAGACACAATTCTTGTGTTCGAGATCTACTTTGAAGTATTCAGAGAAGGAACGCGCCTTGCAATGCCGAAGACAATCTACGCACCGGACTCATCATCATTGTAGCTTGGTTCAGGGGCTACTGAGGGAGTCCTGGACTAAGGGGTGCTCGGACAGCCGTACTATGTACATGTGCCGGACTGTTGGACTATGAAGATACAAGATAGAAGACTTCGTCCCGTGTCTCAATGGGACTCTCCTTTGTGTGGAAGGCAAGCTTGGCGATTCAGATATGTAGATTCCTTTCTCCGTGTCTATATAAACCGGAGGGTTTAGACTTCTAGGGTTTATTCACAACAATCATAACCTCATAGGCTAGAGTTCTAGGGTTTAGCCATTATGATCTCATGGTAGATCAACTCCTGTAATACTCATATTCATCAAGATCAATCAAGCAGGAAGTAGGGTATTACCTCCATAGTGAGGGCCCGAACCTGCATAAACATTGTGGCCCCCGCCTCCTGTTACCATTAGCCTTAGATGCACAGTCCGGGACCCCCTACCTGAGATCCGTCGGTTTTAACACTGATAGTCGCCTCCGCAGGCCTCTCCGCCCACTGCTAGGGACAACATCGAAGCGTTATCCCGAAGAACCTCTCCATATCACAGGGAGGTGTGGGAGGCCGTGAAGCTAGTGGTGGAGGGTAATTCCTCTGTTGCCGAAAAGAGGGGGGAACCGACCCCCATGGAGGCCGGCGACGGGGGCCTTGCCCAATTTGGCCCCCGATCGAATATTATTCTGGAGATCCATACGGCTCCGGAATTGGGTGTGACGCCCCAAGACCGACGATCCAGAAGACTTCCATATTTTTGTGACCTCCGTGTGTTTTTATTTGTGCTTGCTCTATTTATTTTTGCATTGCATCATGTCATCATGCCAACATGTCATTTAATTTTTAAAACCTCAACTAAATAAATTGCATAGATCTTTTGATCTATTTAAATCGAGGGAAACACAGATGGTGATTTCTCTTTATAACAATTACCCTCCCAATATTATTAGGGAGCTATGATAAATATTCCATTCTTTAGGAATAAACCATAACACACTTACAGTTTAAGTTCCATGCATTTTTTACCTGAAAACCTTGTCAATTATTCTTTCTCTGTTTATCGGAGCCCCACCAAAAATCTCAACATTTTTGGACACTTCTAAAACATTGTCCTAGTTCAAACCACTTGAATTAAATTCAAATGAGTTTGAATTTAAACTTCCATTCATGCCCACTTCTATTTTACCTGGATCAAGCTCATTTTTTAGGAGTCCGGGAAAATTAACCCTATGCGCATATTCTTTCCCTAACCCCCTCTTTAGTTTCCTTCTCTCTAATGCTTTTCTATTATAGAAATTAAAGAGAGAGAGGAGAGAGCCCAGCCCAGCTGCACCTTCTAGCAGTAGCATGCCACTAGGCCAGGCCGGCCCACCAAACCCATTGAGGCCCAACCCTTTCTAATCCTAGCGAGCATCTGATCGATCCTCATCTCCCCTCATTCCCCCTCCGCTACCACTCACACACGCTCGCACACGACTAGCGCCAGGAGGAGTGCCCGCACTCGATCCCCATGGCGTGCCTCCCCTGCCAGTGACGCCGCCCTCCTTCCTCTTCTGCACCGGCGCCGTCCACCCCCGTTGCGCCACTGCATCGCCTAAAGCCGGCCCGCGTCTCGCCTCCTCCGTCTGCTTCCCCTGCTTCAAGTAGCAGCTCGGGAACGAGCAACCCCGCCGGCCTGCCAGGTCACCAGGGCTCCCTCCGCCATCGAGCAGCCCAACAGATGAGCCCCGCGCCATCCTTCCCCCCTGCGCCAAGTCCGGCCACCGTGCCGCCATGCTCTGTGTCGCCCCTCGCCTCGTCGGCTCCGACTCCGACTAGATGCGCCCGAGGAGCTCCCCGAGTGAGCTCGCCCGCGGCCCCTGCATTCCTCGCGCTCGAGCGCCTTCCATGGCCTCCGCCACCTGCATCTGCTCACGAACGCCACTGCCAGCGCCTTGACAGCCACTAGCTCCTTCGTGCCATTGCTCCGCCTCCACAGGATCTCCACACTGCCTCCACGACCACTCTCCCTCGGCCAGTTCATCACGCATGACCAGCAGTTCCTTCTCCATGGAGCACTAGCTCTGTTGCGAGTCCCGAGCACCACCGCAGGTGGCCGCCGCACCGACCACCTTGGGTTGGCGATGTACATTGTTGTTGCCTCCGTGCATCTTCACTTCCTGTGCCCGTGGACGTCAAGACCAAGTACCCATTCGTTTCGTCAATACCGGCAAGTTCAGAAGATCCCAAGTACCTCGACGACCCGCCAAGTACCCCTTCGGATTGCCAAGTTCATCTACCACGTGTACGACTACCGTCGCCGTGTACCACTACGCCCAAGTTCCACTACAATATGTACGACTACCGTCGCCGAAGACCGTCAAGTGTACAACTACCGCCGCCGTTGATTCGACAAGACAACGTGTACCACTACTTCCATGACGTCCGTGAACCACTACTTCCACTACCGTCACGAGAACGACTACTTCCACTACGGCCCGTGTACCACTACTTCCTTCGACGAACGCGTTCCACCCCGAATGCACGCTTCGAAGGTATAACCAACGAGACGATCACCCATGGACCAGGTGTATGTGTTGTATGAGATGCTCGTGTTTGCATCGTGCCCGAGATGTCTTTGCATATTCCTCCTCATTTGCCATGCCGTCGTCCCGTGGGAACCCGGAATCCTGGATCACCCACCATCCTTGCATGACACGCTCACGCCCACTTCCTTTTGCACCGGTATCTCCGTGAGCTACCGGAACCGATATGTTGTCGTGGCATCATTTTCGGATTGGTTGCCGTGGCACCCATTTTGTTCCGCCATGGCGACCAAATGTTTCATATCTTGCTCATGTCAACATCTTCATAAAAATTGCCTAAAACTTGCATATGTCATCCGCATCATGATAACAACATTTAAAATGTTTAAAATTGTTGCTTGCTTTAAAATTGCTAAATGACATATGGGGATTTCCAAAATTGTTGTTTGTTGTTTCCGGCCTCATTTAAACTTGTCTAAATAGTTAGTTTAATTATGTTCCACCTCTTGCCACGTTTATAACAACATGTAATATTGTTGTGTTCCTAAACGAGAGAGAACTAAATAATTGATGTGGTGTTTCATCAATATGCAACTCGTTGCATATTGAGCTCCACTTAACTTGTATTGTTGTTTGTGCATATTGCCATGCCATGCCTCATTAAACCGGACATGCATCATACTTGTTTGTGTATCATGACATGTTTATGCTTGTGTGTTTACCATGTTGTTTGCTTCTTTCCGGTTTGCTTCTCTCGTTAGCTTCGGTTTCGTTCTAGAGTTTTGAGGATTCGTTCGACTACGTCCGTTTGTCTTCTTCATGGACCCGTTCTTCTTCCTTGCGGGATCTCAGGCAAGATGACCATTACCCTTGATATCACTTCTATCTTTGCTTGCTAGTTGCTTTGTTCTATCGCTATGCTGCGCTACCTATCACTTGTTTACCATGCCTCCCATATTGCCATGTCAGCCTCTAACCTTTTCACCCTTCCTAGCAAACCGTTGTTTGGCTATGTTACCGCTTTGCTCAACCCCTCTTATAGCGTTGTTAGTTGCAGGTGAAGTTGAAGATTGCTCCATGATGGATAGGATTATGTTGGGATATCACAATATCTCTTATTTAATTAATGCATCTATATACTTGGTAAAGGGTGGAAGCCTCGGCTTATGCCTGGTGTTTTGTTCCACTCTTGCCGCCCTAGTTTCTTTCATACCGGTGTTATGTTCCTTGATTTTGCGTTCCTTACGCGGTTGGGTGATTTATGGGACCCCCTTGACAGTTCGCTTTGAATAAAACTCCTCCAGCAAGGCCCAACCTTGGTTTTAACATTTGCCACCTAAGCCTTTTTCCCTTGGGT